>NC_045594.1:10147317-10464362 GCF_009819795.1 Aythya fuligula
AGGTATCTATTCTAATTCATAATGATTATTTCTATATAAACAAGGGGTATGGTACAAGAATAAAACAGTTAGTGCTGAGGGCCATTTTACATTTAAAATGAATATATTTCATGTTAAGTTTAGTCTAGGGCTGTGAACTAGGACCTAGTCTAGTGAATCAAGTATGCTTTTGAAGAGCATCTTTAAGTTTTGCTTCATTTTAAAGGTTTCAATCACAGAATCATAGAATCACAGAATCATCTAGGTTGGAAGATACCTCCAAGATGTACAAACAAGTGGTGCACAATGCAATTGCTCACCACCCGCTGACCGATGCCCAGCCTAACCCCGAGCAGTCCGGCCCCCTCCCCCTGGCTAGCCACCCCTATATATTGTTTAGCCTGACGTCAGATGCTATGGAATACCCCTTTGGCTAGTTTGGGTCACCTGTCCTGGGTCTGTCCCCTCCCAGCTCTTACTGCACCCCCAGCCTGCCTGTTGGCAGGACAGAGCAAAAGGCTGAGATGTCCTTGGCTTGGTATAAGCACTGCTCTGCAACAATTAAAGCATCGGGGTGTTATCAGCACTCTTCTCATCCTAAGCCAAAACACAGCATTCCACCAGCTACTAGGAAGAAAATTAATTCTGTTCTAACTGAAACCAGGACACAAGTTTCTTTTGATGTTTTTACTGCTTGAAGGGGTAATGTTTCTTCACTTATCTGACTTGACTTAACACCACAATTTTCACCTAATTGTCCTAAGGAGTCTGGTTGTCTGCATTTTACAAGGTCGCCTGCTAAGCTTTCTTATCACTGTAAGCATATCTCAGTACCACATTCCCTCTTTCTAAACAATGTAACTCTGCAAAAACAACATTTCTATTCCCACAACTGCCATTCTATAAATCAAAATGTGGTCTAATCTGGAAAATTTTGTGGAGTAGTATTACACTGCCATAAAACCAAAATTATAACAAAAATAAGAAAAAAATGATTATAAAAATAATCTGTTCACCTGTGACAGACAAAAATGATCCAAGTCTTTGAAAAATCAAAAATAAAAAGATTTATTGTAAAATGATTGAAAAGTTTAGGAAGAGTTATCTTACAACAGAGAGGGACAAAAGAACATAATGAAAGGATAAAAATAAATGTCTTAGAGAATATAGATTAGGTGTTTCTCTTCCCTTCAGTTTGTGGCAGGACAGGAGAATGTGCAGTAAAATTAAGGAGGGTAGGAAGTTCAAAACAGATAAAAGGCAACAGTATTCTTTTTTCCTACAATGAGTGATTAAGCCAGGGAACCTTAAGACACACTAAAGGTGAACACTAAAGGACAATTCAAAGATAACAAGAATTGCTAAAA
Source organism: Aythya fuligula (assembly GCF_009819795.1). Lineage (NCBI taxonomy): Eukaryota > Metazoa > Chordata > Aves > Anseriformes > Anatidae > Aythya > Aythya fuligula. The sequence continues at coordinate 10,148,664 of NC_045594.1, forward strand.
GAAGTTGAAATTAAAAAAAAAGAAAAAAGAAAAGTCACCTGTTTGTTAGGAAGCATTTGAAAGCTCTTTTTTGAGGTCAGATTTCTTGAACTTTCCTTTGAAGAACTCTCTTAGGTCTGGGCCCAGATCCCACAGCCTTTGGACAGAAAAGACTCTGAGCACTCAGAAGTTCACACTAGGGTTAGGTCACATGTTGTGATTTCTGTTTTAGAGTTACATGTTGAGCATCCGTCTTTATGTTCTTCACACAAAATATTACTTTACCTATGCACCAAACATTTGTTTCCAGATGTTCAGCAGACTAGGCATCTCTAAACACTGATCCTACAGTACTGTCCCTAGAGAGTTTCTCAGGATGTGCATAGCCATTTCATAAGGACACAAAGGATCTTTGTGATGTCCTGTGTTTACTGTCCCAAATTCTTTAAGACATGGTGCTGGAAAGGCACTGGGCTAGGTAGCTTAAAGGTCTGACCCAGTGTAACAACATATATGTTCCACTAAATTATGTACATAAGGCTGTCTGTACCAACACAGCCTATTATTACTTGTCCTTCCTCTCTCCTGGATTGCTTGCCTCACCAAATCATCAATATTTATCTTACATACTGCAGGTTTATGGAGTGGAGTTATGATGAATGCCTTTTTGTTTGTAGGCTGTCAAACACAACAGAGCTTCCACCACGTTGATGCCTTAGGTTGTGCTGGTCAGAAAATTACAAAAAATCAAAAACTTTGAGCAGCATCAGTGTATCTTGTTTACCTAGGGGAGGAGGAAAGGAGACATATTACCTCCATCATATCATGAATCTGAACACCAAATCTTCCAACATCTGGCACTGCAAGTGGTCATCCAGACATACTGCCTGGTCACTCTCAAGACTACTCTTTATGGTCATTAAAATGGAAATGTAGTGAGGTGGGGGTTGGCCTGTTCTCCCACCTGCCTGGTGACAGGACGAGGGGGAATGGGCTAAAGTTGCACTAGGGGAGTTTTAGGTTAGATGTTAGGAAGAACTTCTTTACCGAAAGGGTTGTTGGACACTGGAACAGGCTGCCCAGGGAAGTGGTGGAGTCACCATCCTTGGAAGTCTTTAAAAGACGTTTAGATGTAGAACTTAGGGATATGGTTTAGTGGGGACTGTTAGCATTAGGTCAGAGGTTGGACTCGATGATCTTGAGGTCTCTTCCAACCTAGAAATTCTGTGATTCTGTGATTCTGTATGGCATCTTACAGCCATGAATGTCATTTTGCTTCCAGCTTCCCCAATTATCCCCTCCTTTTCACTGCCTTCCCACTCTCTGGTGGTGAGAGAAATATGTTTCCAGAACTGTCATTTTAAAGAATAAATACTTGAACTATCAATAACTATGCACTTTGCCCTAGCTGAATGAAAACATCCTTTGTGAGAATAGAAGCAAATAATACACAGCTAAGTGTATTTTATATATATTATATATTTTATATATTTTATATATATATTATATATATATAATACACAGCTAAGTGTGAAGCTACCTGAATGTACTTATTTCAGCTAACTATTTCTGTATTATAATAGCCTGTTTCCAGTAGATCAAAGAAACCTGGTGGTGTTGTTTTTTTCACACTGTGAGAAGCACAAACATCGTTTAAATGCCCCCTCAAAATACTCAGGCATCAAAAAATCCATTGAAGGCTTGGACTATTCTCAAGCTGGCATTCAGCCAACATTGTTATTGTCGTGGTTTAACCTGGCCGGCAGCTAAACACCACGCAGCCATTCACTCACCCTCCCCCTCCCTCTCTGGGACGGGGGAGAGAAATGGAAAGTGAAGCCCGTGAGTTGAGATAAAAACAGTTTAATAAGACAGGAAAATAATAATAATAATAATAATAATAATAATAATAATAATAATAATAATAATAATAATACAATGGTGATAATAGGAAAGTAATAATAATATGTACAAACAAGTGGTGCACAATGCAATTGCTTACCACCCGCTGACCGATGCCCAGCCTAACCCCGAGCAGTCCGGCCCCCTCCCCCCGGCTAGCCACCCCTATATATTGTTCTAACTGAAACCAGGACATGCTGCATCATGAGGGAAATAACAGACAGGAAAAAAACAAACTGCAAAGAAGACAAGCCTTTAAAAACAAATCTAAGCAACAACAAGCAAACAACACAATAACACAATTTTAAATTTCAGTAGTGATAAAGTTTATTGATAATTGTTTATTTACTGATTTTGTTCTACAAAAAAAAAAAAAAAAAGTCATTTTAAATGCAGACTTCTAGTATTCTGTTTGAAGGGTTTTTCTAACCCTTAGCCTTGTGTGTTTTATTTCTTAAAGATATGTTTAGCACTGTCGTGGTTCCCGAGCAGCCGAGCTCCACCACAGCCGCTCTCTCACTCCCCCTCCTCAAAGAGGAATGGGGAGAAAATATGTGAAAAGGGCTCAAGGATTGAGATAAGGACAAGAAAATCACGCAATAATTATTGTAACGGGCAAAACAGACTCGGCATAAGGAGATAGTAAGATTTATTGCCTACAACTAACAAGCGAGAGAAGTGAGAAAACAAAGGAAAAAAACCAAAAGCACCTTCCCCCCCCCATCCACCCTTTTCCACCTCCTCCCCCCGAGCGGCGCAGGGGAACGGGGAATGGGGGTTATGGTCAGTCTACAGCACTTCTTCTCTGCCGCTCCTTCTCGGTCACTCTCGTCCCCTGTGCTGTGGGGTCCCACCCACGGGATGCAGTCCTTGATGAACTGATCCGGCGTGGGCTTCCCACAGGCAGCAGCTCTTCCAGAACTGCTCCAGATATGGGTCCGTACCACGGGGTCCATCCCTCAGGAGAAAACTGCTCCAACCTGGCTCCCCTACGGGCAGCAGCTCCTGCCAGATCACCTGCTCCTGCGTGGTCTCCTCTCCACGGGCTACAGGTCCGGCCCGGAATCTGCTCCGGCAGGGGTCTTCCACAGGTGGCAGCCTCCGTCGGTGCAGGGCCACCTGCTCCACCGTGGTCTCCTCCATGGGCTGCAGCGTGGAACCCTGCTCCACCGTGGTACTCCATGGGCTGCAGGGGGACATCCTGCTTCACCATGGTCCTCACCACAGGCCGCAGGGGACTTCTGCTCCGGCGCCTGGAGCACCTCTCCCCCTCCTTCTACACTGACCTTGGTGCAAGGCTGTTCTCCCACTCCCTTGACTCTCCCGGCTGCTGTGTGGCGCAGCGTTTTTTCCCTGTCTTAAATATGCTCTCACAGAGGCGCAAAACAACATCGCTTATTGGCTCGGATCTGGAAAACAATGGGGCCCTTCCCAAACATGGGGCAGCTTCTAGATCTTTCTCACAGAAACCACCCCTATGGCTCCCTGCTACCAAAACCTTGCCACGTAAACCCACTACAAGCACATGGATGTGCTGATGAAAGTAGTGTAGTTTCACTGAAGCTGACTCCGGCTGACACATCTTGAGCTGGGATCCTAGTCATGCATCTTTCCCTTTTAAGAACTGTGAAGGAGAGACCTCCATTCATATCTTAGGTTGTACAGCTCATCCACTGGAGCTGCACTTTTATTTCTGCTGATAAGGAACCTTATAGTGCAACTGGTCCTAATTTAGGGGTCTCATTTAAGAGCCTAAGCACAGAAGAGCTGAAGTCACAGACAGACAAGGAGTCTGCTTTTTCTTTATTAGACATCAGACATGACAGAAATCAAAACAGAAGGTGTTAGTGTGCCAATGTTATACTATCTGATATACTGTGCTTTGGGCACCCTCATATTCAGGACAGTTGCTTAGCAACTAGGATACAGGCTTAGGACACAGAAAATTTGGGATCTTTTTCAACACTGTCCTGGTTTCAGTTAGCACAGAATTAATTTTCTTCCTAGTAGCTGGTGGAATGCTGTGTTTTGGCTTAGAATGAGAAGAGTGCTGATAACACCCCGATGCTTTAATTGTTGCAGAGCAGTGCTTATACTAAGCCAAGGACATCTCAGCCTTTGCTCTGTCCTGCCAACGGGCAGGCTGGGGGGTGCAGTAAGAGCTGGGAGGGGACAGACCCAGGACAGGTGACCCAAACTAGCCAAAGGGGTATTCCATACCATCTGACGTCATGCTAAACAATATATAGGGGTGGCTAGCCGGGGGGAGGGGGCCGGACTGCTCGGGGTTAGGCTGGGCATCGGTCAGCGGGTGGTGAGCAATTGCATTGTGCATCACTTGTTTGTACATACTATTATTACTTTCGTATTATCACCATTGTATCATCATTATTATTATTGTTATTATTATTTTGTTATTTTTTTTTTCCTGTCTTATTAAACTGTCTTTATCTCAACTCACGGGCTTCACTTTCCATTTCTCTCCCCCGTCCCAGAGAGGGAGGGGGGAGGGTGAGCGAACGGCTGCGTGGTGTTTAGCTGCCGGTCGGGTTAAACCACGACAGTCTTTTTGGCGCCCAACGTGGGGCCCGAAAGGTTGAGATAACGGCAGATCTGATCAGAGTGTGTTAAACTAAAATTGGTGTAAGGATTAGACCTGCTTAATAGTCACTTGTCAGGATGCTGATTGCTTTAATCACAACTCTGCTGCGCCTGTTTTCCAAATTGAGTATTATAGTACATTATTTTCCGTATTTGCTCTCTGTAGTGTTGTTTCTCCTCTCCGGGCCCTGGTTTCAGACCATTATGGTACTAAGTGTTATAGCAATGGCTTATGAGACGATAAAATATCTGGTCATGACTCTAACTTGGTATTTATACTCAGTAACATCGTGGACTCTGTACTTTGGAAACAGCATCTTGGGAACTATTAGCAATTATACCTATTGTTTTTCTCCATTAGAGAGTCAATCTGTGGAGGGGAAAGGGGAGGATATTTTTCCTTACTTGCTTACTCTCCCTTTCTCCTTCACCACCCCTGTATCCTCCTGGGTCACTCTGCCTTCCTCCTTCACCACCCTCTTATCCCCTGAGCTTGTCACAATAGCTCTCCAAGATATTGAATATTTCTGGAATACTCAGAATACCATAGTCTTGTTGTTCTGCCTCATGAATGCACTTCAGATTCTGCTTAAAGTTAAACAACTACTTATGAAGCTCATCCGGAGATCTGCCCGGAGGCAGTATAGTTGTGGGTGGCAGGGAGTATGGGTGGATATGGGCAGGCATCTAGAGCAGTTGGCACCCCCAGTGTGTTGGAAATTCACCCCTGAACAATGGCAAAATCCTCAAAAACTGGCAGAATGCTTGAAAAAAAGGTGTAATGATTCTGGCAGTTCCAAAGTAACACAAATCATTGTAACGTGCTGGGGCCTGGCTCATGCCTATCGAGCTGCCATTGATACTGCTGTCAACTTAGTGACAGACCCTGCGGCCACTCCAAACCCTGTGACAGATCCAACGGCCACTGTGACCCCTACGGTGGATTCTGCAGCCGCTCCAGTCCCAGCTCCTGCAGCCGCTCCAGTCCCAGCTCCTGCAGCCGCTCCAGTCCCAGCTCCTGCAGCCGCTCCAGTCCCAGCTCCTGCAGCCGCTCCAGTCCCAGCTCCTGCAGCCGCTCCAGTCCCAGCTCCTGCAACTGCTCCAGTCCCAGCTCCTGAAGCTGCTCCAGCTCCAGCTCCTGTAGCTGCTCCAGTCCCAGTTCCTGCAGTCGCTCCAGTTCCAGCTCCGGCCGCTACTCTAGTCCCAGTTCCTGCAACTGCTCCAGTCCCAGCTCCTGAAGCCGCTCCAGCTCCAGCTCCTGAAGCCGCTCCAGCTCCAGCTCCTACTGCTGCTCCAGTCCCAGCTCCTGCAACTGCTCCAGCTCCAGCTCCTACTGCTGCTCCAGTCCCAGCTCCTGCAACTGCTCCAGCTCCAACTCCAGCTTCTGTAGCCGCTACAGCTCCGGTTCCTGCAACTGCTCCAGCTCCTGTAGCCGCTCCAGCTCCTGTGGCCGTGTCAGAGAAACGAGCTGTAGCAGTGCAAGTTGACCCTGCAGAGGGCATTCCAACCCCTGTGGCAGACCCTGTAACAAAGTCAGAGAAACGAGCAGTAGCAGTGCAAGCTGCCCCTGTAGAGAAGGTGAAAATATGGTATAGAAATTCAAGTCGTTTAGAACGCAGAGAGTCTTCTGCCAATCCAGGTAAGGCTTCTGCCAAAACTAAGTATAGAGATGACGAAGATGATGACGACGCTGGGCCGTCAAGGATTCAGGAGGAGGAAGATGAGGATGCCGAAAGAGCAACAGTAACTACCCGAAGCCTAAACGAGCGCGAGCTACGAGATGTGCGAAAAGATTTTGGTCGCTGTATAGGTGAGCAGCTTGTCACCTGGCTGCTCCGGTGCTGGGACTCTGGAGCCAATTGTGTGGAATTAGACGGCAGGGAAGCCAAGCGGCTGGGATCCCTTGCTCGAGACGCCGGCATTGACAAAGCAATTGCAGATGGAGCACGACCCACCAGCCTCTGGAGGCGTCTCCTCTCAGCCGTGAGGGAAAGGTATCCCTTCAAGGAAGATATTTTATGTCTACCAGGCAAGTGGACCACTATGGAGAAGGGAATCCAGTACCTGAGGGAATTAGCCGTACGGGAAGTGATTTATGAGGATCCAGACCTCAAACAAACATCCACAGATCCAGATGAAGTCAAGTGTACACGACCCATGTGGCGGAAGTTTGTACGGAGTGCACCATCATCATATGCCAGCTCATTGGCAATAATGGCCTGGAAAGAGGATGAGGAACCCACAGTGGGTGAAGCGGCTAAACAACTCCGGCAGTACGAAGAAAGTCTCTCCTCTTCCTTACAGGCCTGCGTCTCAGCTGTGGAGAAACTTTCTGAAAAGGTTCACCAACTTGAAGAGAATCTATTGTCCTCCCCACCTGAACCAACCAGTGCCCACCGACCAAAGGAGAACACTTGGGAGAAACTTTCTGAAAAGGTTCACCAACTTGAAGAGAGATTATTCTCCTTCGCACCTGTACAAAGCAGTGTCTCAGCTGTCAGGGGTAGGCGTTCACCCACACAAGGAAGACGATATGGTGGGTACTCACCCCGTGCCACCCTGTGGTTTTACTTACGAGACCATGGAGAGGACATGAGAAAGTGGGATGGAAAATCTACCGCGACCCTAGAGGCACGGGTACGTGAGTTGCAAAAGAAAACAATCAGGAAAAAGGGATTCTCCGAAAAGTTTGCTGCTCCAACTTCCAGCAGACAGTCCTTCAAACACAGAAACGAGGAAGATTCTGACCAGGATTAGGGGGGCCCTGCCTCCAGCCAGGGGGAGGAAAGGGACAATCGAGTTTATTGGACTGTGTGGATTCGATGGCCTGGCACATCAGACGCTCAGAAGTATAAGGCTTTAGTAGACACCGGTGCACAATGTACTATAATGCCATCGAGCTATAAAGGACCAGAGCCCATCTATATTTGTGGAGTGACAGGGGGATCTCAGCAGTTGACTGTATTGGAGGCTGAAGTGAGTCTGACTGGGAATGAGTGGGAAAAGCACCGCATTGTGACTGGTCCGGATGCTCCATGTATCCTTGGCATAGACTATCTTAGAAGAGGATACTGCAAGGACCCAAAAGGGTTCCGGTGGGCTTTTGGTATTGCTGCCTTAGAGACAGAGGGCATTAAACAATTATCTACCTTGCCTGGTCTCTCAGAGGACCCCTCTGTTGTGGGGTTGCTGAGGGTCGAAGAACAGCAAGTGCCAATTGCTACCACAACTGTGCACCGGCGGCAATATCGCACCAACCGAGACTCCCTGATTCCCATCCATAAGCTAATTCGTCAATTGGAGAGCCAAGGAGTGATCAGCAAGACTCATTCACCTTTCAATAGTCCCATATGGCCAGTGCGAAAGTCTAATGGCGAGTGGAGACTAACAGTGGACTATCGCGGCCTGAACGAAGTCACGCCACCACTGAGTGCTGCAGTGCCGGACATGCTGGAACTTCAGTATGAACTTGAATCGAAGGCAGCCAAGTGGTATGCCACAATTGATATCGCTAATGCATTTTTCTCCATCCCTCTAGCAGCAGAGTGCAGGCCACAATTTGCCTTCACTTGGAGGGGAGTCCAATATACTTGGAATAGGCTGCCCCAGGGGTGGAAACACAGCCCTACCATTTGCCATGGGCTGATCCAGTCTGCACTAGAGCAGGGGGAAGCTCCTGAACACCTGCAGTACATCGATGACATTATTGTGTGGGGTGACACAGCAGAGGAAGTTTTCGAGAAAGGGAAGAAAATAGTCCAAATCCTTCTGAAAGCCGGTTTTGCCATAAAACAAAATAAAGTCAAAGGACCTGCACGGGAGATCCAGTTTTTAGGAATAAAATGGCAAGATGGACGTCGTCAAATCCCAATGGATGTGATCAACAAAATAACAGCTATGTCTCCACCAACTAACAAAAAAGAAACACAGACTTTCCTAGGTGTTGTGGGGTTTTGGAGAATGCACATCCCAAATTACAGTCTGATTGTAAACCCACTCTACCAAGTAACTCGTAAGAAGAATGAGTTTGAATGGGGCCCTGAACAACGACAAGCCTTTGAACAAATCAAGCAGGAAATAGTCCATGCAGTAGCCCTTGGGCCAGTTCGAACAGGACCAGATGTAAAGAATGTGCTCTATACTGCAGCCGGGGAGAACGGCCCCACCTGGAGCCTCTGGCAGAAAGAACCTGGGGAAACTCGAGGTCGGCCTCTGGGGTTTTGGAGTCGGGGATACAGAGGATCTGAGGCCCGCTATACTCCAACTGAAAAGGAGATATTGGCAGCATATGAAGGAGTTCGATCTGCTTCGGAGGTGGTCGGTACTGAAGCGCAGCTCCTCCTAGCACCCCGATTACCGGTACTAGGCTGGATGTTCAAGGGAAGGGTCCCCTCTACGCATCATGCAACTGATGCTACATGGAGCAAGTGGGTTGCACTGATTACTCAGCGGGCTCGAATAGGAAACCCCAGTCGCCCAGGAATATTGGAAGTGATCATGGACTGGCCAGAAGGCAAATACTTTGGGATATCATCAGAGGAGGAGGTGGGTCGTGCTGAAGAAGCCCCACTGTACAACCAGTTGCCAGAGAATGAAAAGAAATATGCCCTGTTCACTGATGGGTCCTGTCGTATTGTGGGGAAGCATCGGAGATGGAAGGCTGCTGTATGGAGTCCTACGCGACGAGTTGCAGAAGCTGCTGAGGGAGAAGGTGAATCGAGTCAGTTTGCAGAAGTGAAAGCCATTCAGCTGGCTTTAGACATTGCTGAACGAGAAAAAATGGCCAGTTCTCTATCTCTACACCGATTCATGGATGGTAGCAAATGCCCTGTGGGGATGGTTACAGCAATGGAAGCAAAACAACTGGCAGCGTAGGGGCAAACCTATCTGGGCTGCTGCATTGTGGCAAGATATTGCTGCTCGGGTAGAGAACCTGGCTGTGAAAGTACGCCACGTAGATGCTCATGTGCCCAAGAATCGGGCTACTGAAGAACATCAAAACAACCAGCAGGTGGATCAGGCTGCTAAGATTGAAGTAGCTCAGGTGGACCTGGATTGGCAGCATAAAGGTGAATTATTTATAGCCCGATGGGCCCATGACACCTCAGGCCATCAAGGTAGAGATGCAACATACAGATGGGCTCGTGATCGAGGGGTGGACTTGACCATGGACGCTATAGCACAGGTTATTCATGACTGTGAAACATGTGCTGCAATCAAGCAAGCCAAACGGTCAAAGCCTCTTTGGTATGGAGGACGATGGCTGAAATATAAATATGGAGAGGCCTGGCAGATTGATTACATCACACTCCCTCAAACTCGCAATGGCAAGCGCCACGTACTTACAATGGTGGAAGCAACCACCGGATGGCTGGAAACATATCCTGTGCCTCATGCTACCGCCCGGAACACCATCCTGGGCCTTGAAAAGCAAGTCCTATGGCGACATGGCACCCCAGAAAGAATAGAATCAGACAATGGGACTCACTTCCGAAACAACCTTATAGACACTTGGGCCAAAGAACATGGTATTGAATGGGTGTATCACATCCCCTATCATGCACCAGCCTCCGGGAAAGTTGAACGATACAATGGCCTGTTAAAGACTACCTTGAAAGCAATGGGCGCTGGGACGTTCAAAAACTGGGATACGCATTTGGCAAAGGCCACCTGGTTAGTCAATACTAGGGGATCTACCAACCGAGCTGGACCTGCCCAATCAAACCTGTTACGTACTGTAGATGGGGATAAAGTTCCTGTAGTGCATGTAAAAAATATGCTGGGTAAAACAGTCTGGGCTACTCCTGCCTCAGGAAAAGGCAAACCTATTCGTGGAATTGTTTTCGCTCAGGGACCTGGATATACTTGGTGGGTGATGCAAAAGAACGGAGAGGTCCGGTGTGTACCTCAAGGAGATTTAATACTGGGTGAGAATAGCCCATGAACTGAATTGCACCATGTTAAATAGTATATTATACTGTATGTTATCACTACCATGATTACTATAGGTGACTAATTAGAATGTATGGAAAAGAGTGTAACCTGAGCATGACATAAATGGTATGGAATAAGGGGTGGATAGCATTACTTGGGAAAATCACCTTTCTGCATTCCTCTTTCCCTTTGTACATTTATTTATTCTGTCTCTTACCAAATGCTTCAGCAGCTTCTCTGAAGATATCACCACCTTTAAATAATGAAATTATTTTTCTCCAATGAGGTTGCAGATCCCAGTCAAGGAAACTGGGTGTCATCTCCTCTCACTACCTGTCTCTTACTACTTTATCCTTAACTACTTTCATCACAGAAACAAAAGATTTGCAATATTTGCAATCTAGGAACTGAGGCATTTCAATGGGAAAGCGTTTTTCCTCCATGTGTGTAAATTTCAGAATACAAACCATTTAAAAAAAATCTAAGTTGGCATTTGGCAGAATGTCAGTAGACTTTATACAATAACACTATCCAACCAGACATATTAGCGGAACAGAATCTGCAAGACAGCATACTTCTGGTTCTGTTAAATATTCATACTACTACTACTACTTTGAGCAAATTTGCTGACGACACCAAACTTGGAAGAGTTGTGGACTCGGGTGAAGGCAGAAAGGCCTTGCAGAGAGATCTGGACAGATTGGAGAGCTGGGTGATCACCAACCACATGAAGTTTAAAAAAAGCAAGTGCTGGGTCCTGCATCTGGGACAGGGCAACCCTGGCAATATGTACAGACTAGGTGACGAGACGCTGGAGAGCAGCCCCGCAGAGAGGGATCTGGGGGTTGTGGTTGACAGCAAGTTGAATATGAGTCAGCAGTGTGCCCTGGCAGCCAGGAGGGCCAACTGTATCCTGGGATGCATCAAGCACAGCATGGCTAGTCGGTCGAGGGAAGTGATTGTCCCACTCTACTCTGCACTGGTGCAGCCTCACCTTGAGTATTGTGTGCAGTTCTGGGCACCACAGTACAAGAAGGACGTTAAACTGTTGGAGAGTGTCCAGAGGAGGACGATGAAGATGGTGAAGGGCCTAGAGGGGAAGACGTATGAGGAGCGGCTGAGGGCACTTGGCCTGTTCAGCCTGGAGAAGAGGAGGCTGAGGGGGGACCTCATCGCGGTCTACAACTTCCTCACGAGGGGGAGTGAGGGGGCAGGTGACCTATTCTCTGTAAACACCAGTGATAGGACCCGTGGGAATGGTGTTAAGCTGAGGCAGAGGAAGTTTAGGCTGGACATCAGGAAGAGGTTCTTCATCAGGAGTGTGGTTGCACACTGGAACAGGCTCCCCAGGGACGTAGTCACTGCACCAAGCCTGTCTTAATTTAAGAAGCGATTGGACTGTGCACTTAGTCACATGGTCTAAAATTTTGGGTAGACCTGTGTGGTTGGTGCCAGGAGTTGGACTTGATGATCCTTATGTGTCCCTTCCAGCTCGGGATATTCTATGATTCTATGATTCTATGATTCTATACTACTACTACCATTAGCAAATAACGACAGGTGGAAGAATAGTGGGGCTAACATTAGACTTTCATGAGAGCTTTATTTGCTTGACTGATGGTTCATAACCATTCAACACAGAGAGAGCTGTGAGGATTTGTCATCCAAGCTAGGAGCTCCGCCCGATCAGCAGATGAATGAAATGTTGGCTCCAAAGTCTGTAACCCTTTGGTTTCATGAAAGTTTCCTGCATCCTGATCTCAGTGCAGCTGCCATCTCAGAGAACAGGGTGAGAGTAATTGTGTTGGCTTGCCTCCAAAGCCCAAAGGAATAGTCACTTGCTACTTTCCCAGATTATCTGCCAAGCAAACAGAAAGGTTAATGATGTAGAGCTAGATTACTTTGCTAGAAAGAAATGAGCCAGTTTGATCCAAAAATCTTTATTGTGTGTGAGGGAGATATGTGTAGTGGGTTTACGTGGCAAGGTTTTGGTAGCAGGGGGCTATAGGGGTGGTTTCTGTGAGAAAGATCTAGAAGCTGCCCCATGTTTGGGAAGGGCCCCATTGTTTTCCAGATCCGAGCCAATAAGCGATGTTGTTTGCGCCTCCGTGAGAGCATATTTAAGACAGGGAAAAAACGCTGCGCCACACAGCAGCCGGGAGAGTCAAGGGAGTGAGAGAACAGCCTTGCACCAAGGTCAGTGTAGAAGGAGGGGGAGAGGTGCTCCAGGCGCCGGAGCAGAAGTCCCCTGCGGCCTGTGGTGAGGACCATGGTGAAGCAGGATGTCCCCCTGCAGCCCATGGAGTACCACAGTGGAGCAGGGTTCCACGCTGCAGCCCGTGGAGGAGACCACGGTGGAGCAGGTGGCCCTGCACCGACGGAGGCTGCCGCCTGTGGAAGACCCCTGCCGGAGCAGATTCCGGGCCGGACCTGTAGCCCGTGGAGAGGAGCCCACGCAGGAGCAGGTGACCCGGCAGGAGCTGCTGCCCGTAGGGGAGCCAGGTTGGAGCAGTTTTCTCCTGAGGGATGGACCCCGTGGTACGGACCCATATCTGGAGCAGTTCTGGAAGAGCTGCTGCCTGTGGGAAGCCCACGCCGGATCAGTTCATCAAGGACTGCATCCCGTGGGTGGGACCCCACAGCACAGGGGACGAGAGTGATCGAGAAGGAGCGGCAGAGAAGTGCTGTAGACTGACCATAACTCCCATTCCCCCGTTCCCCTGCGCCGCTCGGGGGGAGGAAATGGAAGAGGGTGGATGGGGGGAAGGTGCTTTTGTTTTTTTTTTTTTCCCTTTGTTTTCTCACTTCTCTCGCTTGTTAGTTGTAGGCAATAAATCTTACTATCTCCTTATGCCGAGTCTGTTTTGCCCGTTACAATAATTATTGCGTGATTTTCTCGTCCTTATCTCAATCCTTGAGCCCTTTTCACATATTTTCTCCCCATTCCTCTTTGAGGAGGGGGAGTGAGAGAGCGGCTGTGGTGGAGCTCGGCTGCCCACTCCAGCGGAACCACGACAGTCTTTTTTTGGCGCCCAACGTGGGGCTCAAGGAATTTGAGATAAGGATGATAGTTAGTAGAAGTAATGGGCAAAAATATGTGCAGGATGATTGTTAGGAATGTACAAGTTGTGAAGAATTTAAGAAAGCAGTAACTGCGATATGTTAGTGTGGTGAAGGGACGAGGGGTGGTGTGTGTGTAAAATGTCCACCTTGTCGGTGCTGTGATGATGTTATGTTTATTTTGGTGTGGTGAATTCTTTTTTGTTTTGATTTAAGTGAATTTTGTGAAGGTTATTGTGATAATTGTAAAGTAAGAGTATATTGTGAGTAATCTTAAATATGCTTTTAACAGAGGCGAGGGGTGGAATGTAGTGGGTTTACGTGGCAAGGTTTTGGTAGCAGGGGGCTATAGGGGTGGTTTCTGTGAGAAAGATCTAGAAGCTGCCCCATGTTTGGGAAGGGCCCCATTGTTTTCCAGATCCGAGCCAATAAGCGATGTTGTTTTGCGCCTCCGTGAGAGCATATTTAAGACAGGGAAAAAACGCTGCGCCACACAGCAGCCGGGAGAGTCAAGGGAGTGAGAGAACAGCCTTGCACCAAGGTCAGTGTAGAAGGAGGGGGAGAGGTGCTCCAGGCGCCGGAGCAGAAGTCCCCTGTGGCCTGTGGTGAGGACCATGGTGAAGCAGGATGTCCCCCTGCAGCCCATGGAGTACCACGGTGGAGCAGGGTTCCACGCTGCAGCCCGTGGAGGAGACCACGGTGGAGCAGGAGCCTCGTGGGATGGACCCCGTGGTACGGACCCATATCTGGAGCAGTTCTGAAAGAGCTGCTGCTTGTGGGAAGCCCACGCCGGATCAGTTCATCAAGGACTGCATCCCGTGGGTGGGACCCCACAGCACAGGGGACGAGAGTGATCGAGAAGGAGCGGCAGAGAAGTGCTGTAGACTGACCATAACTCCCATTCCCCCGTTCCCCTGCGCCGCTCGGGGGGAGGAAATGGAAGAGGGTGGATGGGGGGAAGGTGCTTTTGTTTTTTTTTTTTTCCCTTTGTTTTCTCACTTCTCTCGCTTGTTAGTTGTAGGCAATAAATCTTACTATCTCCTTATGCCGAGTCTGTTTTGCCCGTTACAATAATTATTGCGTGATTTTCTCGTCCTTATCTCAATCCTTGAGCCCTTTTCACATATTTTCTCCCCATTCCTCTTTGAGGAGGGGGAGTGAGAGAGCGGCTGTGGTGGAGCTCGGCTGCCCACTCCAGCGGAACCACGACAATATGTTAAAAGGGTTCAGAACTGGAATATGTTGTCTGCTCTATTTTGTCTTTGAACATGAGAGTGTTTGCCTTCTGGGAGGTATGGTCTTGTAGGAAATGGCTTTTTGCTGTACATACATCTTTTTGCTAGAAGATTGTCCTTTAATTTTAAGACATTAATAATAGTTCTGCTGCTTAGAAAACCACTTTTTTTCATGACATATCACTGGGAGAAGCATTTGAATATATTTGTCCCTGGAATAGATTGAATACAATTAGCTGAAATATGTGCCTATAAATACATAGATTTACCAAAAATGTATAAATACATGTATGTGCGTGTGTATAAAAACATATGTATATGCCACGAGCACATGATTTCTGGTGTTCATTTTGAGATAAATGCAAAACAGACCGAGCAAGTCAAATACAATAACTTTAAAACAACACGGGGGGGGGGGGGGGTGTGGGGGGGGTGGAGACAGAGAAAAAAGAAAATAAAAGATGAAGAAAGAAAGTAAAATAAGAAAGGCAAGGCAAGGCAAGGCAAGGAAAGGGAGCAGTCAACTGAACAAATGAACAACCACAAGAACATCAGCAACAACAAAACTACAGGATGGGAGTGTAAAAAAGAATTATCCATGGCTAAAGACAGTAGAACATATGGAGGTGTTCATAAAGGCTTTTTTTTTCTTTTTAATGAGAGTCTGCTTTGCAGAAAAGTTTAATATTAAAGCAATAAAGCAAAAATAAACTTTATGAACCCATGGAAATGTAAGTCTTCCAGTCTTTAGTTGAAAACAAGAATATTCTGGCCTGGAAACAAAATACTGAATCCAAAGCCCAACAGATTTCTCTCCACTGTTGTTCATCGAAGTTATAATTCAGAAACATTTATTTTACATCCTTCCATTACAGTCTGATTCTTTGGCTGACCCATATTTACCATCTTACTTATTGACTAAAAATCCCTTTGTCCTGCAAACTTCCTTCACTCAATAGTGGCTTCCAAAAAAATAAAACATTATATAGAACAGAAAAATGTGTTCTGCTTGGTTCTGCATTTCATCAATTTTAGGGTTAAGAGCTGATGAAGAAGCAATATATAATATTGTTTTATCTCTCTTCTGCTGATTACTCTCAGTCTAACACTTTATTGCAAATTGTGGATAGATTAAAATGACTTTAGGAATTTTCCATCCTGCCATTTAAAAATTATTCCATGATTTTTTAAAAATTAAGATGGTTAACTTCAAAATCCAAACTTCAGGTAAGCTGTGGTACATTAATTTTTTTTTGGTTAGTTAGTCGGTTTCGTTTGGTTCTCCCTTGTATTTCAGTAACTAGATTCTCATTAAACTATTACATTTTTATATTACATTTACTTTTATTTTATATTTTTTATATTTACTTTTATATTTTATATTACATTTACTATTTATATTACATTTCTCCTTCTTAAGGTTATGCCAATATTTTTTATTTCAGTTTAGCCCAGGATAAAGGTGTCTGTAGTGTGTGCATTCCTCAGCATACCTGAAGATCTAGATCTTGGAGACCCACCATTCCCACCTCAGGGCAGGTGTGATCTATGTTGTGCTGTCTTGGCACCTTAGTTACCCAGACCTGAGGAAAAACAAATGAAAGGTTGTGATATATGTTCATCTGATTCGTGTCAGTATGGAACAGTGCTAGGGCTGCATGGTACGATGAATGTGACCTTCTGTCTTACATACCCTTGTATAACCACAAGTCTAAGAAAAACAGAATGGTTAATGTATATAGTTCTTGTACCTTGCAAAGGAATATTTTAACAATTCGTGTCAATAGAGAGCAGTTCTGTCTGTCTCTGGGTCCTGCACTGGCAATTTAATTCTTCCACAGATGTGGTTTCTTCCCTTTCCTCCCAGTGTCCCAGTCTCCCCCTCATTATAGTCAATTTATCAAATCTTCAGAAATATTCCTCAAATCCATGAGCCTATTTGTTTTTGTTTTTCCGAACTCTTATTCCTAACAGTTACAGCCTTTTTGCCTTCTTTGTGGTTGATTTAGCACTGCTATACTGGAGTGTCCCTGTGAATGGCCTGTGAGGAATGTTTTAACAACTCGTGAAGTGTCAATAGAGAGCTATTTGTATTTGTATGTTCTTTCTTTGAAGTCTCTGATGTCTGGGGGTTTCAGAACAACTGCTAACAACTAGTAACTGTTATGGCTTCTGAATGGGACACTATACAAGCCTCTGATATCTGGCCAGGTGGCCAGGAGATTAAGGAGAAGAAAGAAAGAAGCTGAAGGACGGCTAGAAGACAAAACTTGCAGGGGATGCTGTGTAAGCTTTTGACATGCTGCCAAGGAGTACAAAGGGGAAGGACAAGAAAAAAAACCTGAGAGGAAGACTACGAGCCTTCAGCATGAAAGACCCGCAGAGACCCCCAGGGGGACCACCGGAGACTGAGAGTATCATAACTAAGATATGCTTGACTAGAGTCACTCAAGCTCCAGCTAAAGGATAGAAAATAATATAAATTGGCCTAAGAGAGAGGGGATGTCAGGGAAGGATACCATTGTTAGGAAAGATACCACCTTCAGGGGAGATACCATCCTGAGGGAGTACACCATCCCGAGGACCTCCTGACCCCAGGGATCAGTCGACGGGCTGAGCCTTTCTTCCCCCCCCCCCCATTGGGATGCCTTTGGGTGAGATTTGAACACTTGGTTATACTGGGTGTCTCTGCAGAAACTTAGAAATCTCTATAGAGTCTTTGTGCCTTTTAACGCGTTAATTTCCAGGCTGCGCACCTGTGTATTTCATGCATGCTAGCTTGCTTTTGCAGAAAGTAGATTATTGCCGGCAGTCCAAAGAACCTGTGTACCTGTTGCTGTAATAAATTGCACTTGATTGCATTGTTCCTAGCCATGATCGCTCTCATTAAACATGACTAGAGTAAGGGTGGTTATATGTTATTGGTGAATCTGTGACTGTGGTAGTTCAGTGCTCTGAATCCAACCAGACCCCTAATGGTTAATGCGTTATTGGTGAATCTGACCAGACCCCTAATGGTTAAGGCGTTATTGGTGAATCTGTGATTGTGATAGTTCAGTACCCTGAATCCAACCGGACCTATAATGGTTAATCAGCTACATCCCTTAACGCGACACATACATGTGAACTTTAAACATCCCTCAAATGTTTTAAAGGCTCTGCTGCTTTAGAATGTTTGGAGTGGGACTGAATCAGGCAGAGAAGTTTCTGAACAAGAAGTTATTGAAATCCATATAGCTCCATCTCAAAAAAAAAAATCCCTTTACTTTTAAAAGTGTGGACACAGAGACAATCTGAGGCAGGGTCTGGCCCACAGTCCCCCAAGAAAGCTGTGGCAAAGGGAGGAGCTGGAGCCTGGCTTTCCATCCACTGGGTGCAGGAAACAAGGGTGTTCCCCAGTGTGCTAGAACACCACATATTTCATAAACTCAGGTTCAAACAATACTAATTTTCAAACTCTTTATTCCACAAAACATAAGTAATTGCACAAAAGAGCATTCGTACTTCCTTTTTGAGGTTACAGAGATGTAGCCAGTGGCATGGACATTCTTTCCTCCACAGCTTTAATAGAAAACAAATCCAGACACAAACATGTGGGTCAACAAACCAACCTGAAAAGCCTCAGGACAAAAACATCCTACATTACCAGTAATGTTTGTTAAGGATACCAGAGTTGTTGAAAAACAAGGATCTGCCCTACACAAAAACTCCTGGCCCAACACACTCCTTGTGTCCCAGTATAAACCACCAGCTTGCTCCTGCTGAATCTGTCCTCCTGATTCTTTATCACAGCTAAATCAAAAACATTTTTCTGCCCAATAAAACATAACAGTATCCCATATCTGATTTTTTTTTTTTTCCAGTTCCAGGCAATCTGTACAGTTTGGTTGGACTAGATGATCTGTGAAGGTCCCTTCTAACTGAACTATTCATTCTGTTCTGTTCTGTTCTGTTCCATTCTGTTCCATTATAGATTTAAATATTAATTTTGCACCATGCCCTGCTTTGATACCACCCTGATTTTGTTAGAACTGTGCGCCATTCTCACTGTAACATTAAAATCCCAGATTGTCTATGGGATAATTCTTTCTTTTGCCAGAGCAGAGCTAGACAACCTGTAGTACCTGTTCCTTTTTTTAGGGAATGGGCAAAGCTGCTGAGCAGCATTTCCCAGCAGAGAGCACCTCTGGGTGCCTGGGGTGCTGGTGAGAAGTGTTGTGCTCTGCAAAGTCCCTGCTTTTGCCCATCCATATACGTTTCATGTTTCTGGCTGTTTTCTCCATGGTAATGTGAGAGAAGCAGGATTCCTTCCATCCTGTCATATATCAACACTGAGTGAAGGTTAAAAATTATCCTGTTACTACTACTAGCTGATGTTGCCAGCCTCGTGGATTGCTACAGTACTTGTAGTTTAGTGGCAATTATGTTTCTAAGACAAACAGCCTCACTGAATCTATTTCTCAATCCCCACACTGGAAAGGCTCTCAAAGAAAGTTTGATACCTGAATTTTCATATTTCCACTGGGCAGATGTAATTGCTGATTTCACTACATGTCTCTTGTTGAGCCAGGGGAGTTTTAGGTTAGATGTTAGGAAGAACTTCTTCACTGAAAGGGTTGTGAGGCACTGGAACAGGCTGCCCAGGGAAGTGGTGGAGTCACCATCCCTGGAAGTCTTCAAAAGACGTTTAGATGTAGAGCTTAGGGAAATGGTTTAGTGGGGACTGTTAGCATTAGGTCAGAGGTTGGACTCGATGATCTTGAGGTCTCTTCCAACCTAGAAAATTCTGTGATTCTGTGATTCTTATTGTGTCTGTTAAGATTTCAGCTTTATTTCTGTCGTGGTTCCGCTCGAGTGGGCAGCCGAGCTCCACCACAGCCGCTCTCTCACTCCCCCTCCTCAAAGAGGAATGGGGAGAAAATATGTGAAAAGGGCTCAAGGATTGAGATAAGGACGAGAAAATCACGCAATAATTATTGTAACGGGCAAAACAGACTCGGCATAAGGAGATAGTAAGATTTATTGCCTACAACTAACAAGCGAGAGAAGTGAGAAAACAAAGGAAAAAAAAAAACCAAAAGCACCTTCCCCCCCCATCCACCCTTTTCCACCTCCTCCCCCCGAGCGGCGCAGGGGAACGGGGAATGGGGGTTATGGTCAGTCTACAACACTTCTTCTCTGCCGCTCCTTCTCGATCACTCTCGTCCCCTGTGCTGTGGGGTCCCACCCACGGGATGCAGTCCTTGATGAACTGATCCGGCGTGGGCTTCCCACAGGCAGCAGCTCTTCCAGAACTGCTCCAGATATGGGTCCGTACCACGGGGTCCATCCCTCAGGAGAAAACTGCTCCAACCTGGCTCCCCTACGGGCAGCAGCTCCTGCCAGATCACCTGCTCCTGCGTGGTCTCCTCTCCACGGGCTACAGGTCCGGCCCAGAATCTGCTCCGGCAGGGGTCTTCCACAGGCGGCAGCCTCCGTCGGTGCAGGGCCACCTGCTCCACCGTGGTCTCCTCCACGGGCTGCAGCGTGGAACCCTGCTCCACCGTGGTACTCCATGGGCTGCAGGGGGACATCCTGCTTCACCATGGTCCTCACCACAGGCCGCAGGGGACTTCTGCTCCGGCGCCTGGAGCACCTCTCCCCCTCCTTCTACACTGACCTTGGTGCAAGGCTGTTCTCCCACTCCCTTGACTCTCCCGGCTGCTGTGTGGCGCAGCGTTTTTTCCCTGTCTTAAATATGCTCTCACAGAGGCGCAAAACAACATCGCTTATTGGCTCGGATCTGGAAAACAATGGGGCCCTTCCCAAACATGGGGCAGCTTCTAGATCTTTCTCACAGAAACCACCCCTATGGCTCCCTGCTACCAAAACCTTGCCACGTAAACCCACTACATTTTCTTGAATAAGTTTTCCCCTGCTGCATTCTCTTCTTACTCCAGCTCACAAGCCTATATCAAACATGTTTTCAGAGCCTTTTTGTAAATTCATTTTTGACAGTTCCTGGTTTCTGATCATTTTATTATGTCTCCTATAAATTGGTCTCTCCAAAATAATGAGCAAGGCCATGGTCCTAGCAGACATGAATGTGGTTGTGCCCATGAACATACAGAAAAAATATATAAACCACTGAGGTAGGACTTTGAACTCATTCATAGATTGAATTTTGTACTTCAGTAGTTAAACATGGTCCCTATAAGGACAAAAAATTCAAGGCAACGGTGACATGGGAACATGATGATAGTCTTTATTATTTTTGGATAGGAAAGTCCAAAGGAAGAACCAAAAAGGCTCAGCAGTTAGGACATTAGATCTGCTTTTGCACCCTTTCACTATTCAAATAACACTGATAATGTTAAGCAAATCAACCCATTACCGTGTTTATACCAATATATATATTTTTCCCCTAAAAGGAAAAAAAAATAAAAAAGCAAAAAGTTTGCTCAATATATATATATATTTCCCCTGACAGATAGATAGAGTGGAACAAAATCTGTTTCTAGACTAGGTCTTAGCCTTTTTGCTCTTCAAGCATAAACCAGGGATAACAGCACTCTCCTGTCTCTCAGGGGTGTTTTGTAGATAAATACATTAAAGACTAAGAGGTGCTCAACTTCCAGATAAGTATTTTAGGCAGTTCCTGCTGAATTCCCAAATGTTTGCTTTCTAAAGCTCTGTAAAATTACTGGGCGCGATGCTTCCTGCTGTATATTGTCTTAACATTTGCCCCTGTTCAAACAAAGCAGGTGAAAAACACTGTTGGATTGTGTACTCATTTACACTGATGTGCAAATGTCCCCCTGAGATTCAAGGATCAAACTCTCAGTGTCCATAGCAATGTATGATACAATAGTGAAGCAAAAGTGATGATAAAGAAAGCATGCCCAGGAGAAAAGGGCTTGTCACTGCTTCTTACTTGGACTCCAAGAAATTGCTAACAGATTCCTCCAGAGAACTGATATAGCTGTATGCATAAAACAACTAAAATATTCATTACACACAAAATGAGTGAAAATGTACGCCAATAATTTCTACATATGATGTTTTTAAATATGATACAGATGACCAAAGGTCTTTATCTTGACCCCTTCTCCCATTACAATGCTGCCACTCATGAGCATTTATTTATAGCCAAGCCAGCAAATATGACAAATAAACTTACTTTTTATCTTTTGAGGTGTAAAACACTTTCCAAAGAGCAAATGTAGCTCACTCACAGGAAACTACATCCAGGCAATGGTAAAATTTCAAAATCAATCTCTGAGCCATCAAGAAATACTTTTTGAAGACAGTACAAGTAACCCAAACTCAATTTTCTTGTACATTTAAAGAACAACTACAAGCTAAGCAGCCCTTTGCCATTTCCACTTGACTCAAGCTTCAGTCAGGACAGCTGTAGGTAAAGAAAAGCAAAAACTTGTAATGGTTAAACACTACATAATGGTGCTACAAATTCCACTTTGCATTAGTGGGAGCAAGGAAAACATGTATGCAGTATGCTAGAACACTGGGAAAAATTAAAAAGTCCAAACCTCTTTCCCAAACAACATATTTATAATCGGTCTTCTTCCAGAATGTCTTCTTGACATGTACAGATTAACTTCAGTGGGAAATTACTGTGTGTGGTGGCTACATAAATAAGTTTTGTCTGGTGGATGGATATTAGAATTTGCTAAAAATGTTTTCTTAATGGGAAAAGGGGTTGGATTTTTCCCCCCACAGTAGCTGTAAAACCAGTCAAAGTCAAAGTGTCCTGTGGCTTTGAGGGGTCTGGTTTGGGATGCAGAAAGCTGTCTTTCCAAGGACTTCCTTTGTGGGCCTGGAAGAAGTTCTGTAACCTTCCAGGGACTTAGTTTCTCATTTAGAAATTAGTGTAACAGTTCAGTCTCTTTGCTATGGATTTCCCAAGATCAGTTCACTGAGACCTTTCAGGCTTTCTGCTATCTGAAACTTTTAAATATGAAAAAATGGAGAGGTCAGTTTAGTGGTGGTGTAATGCTGGTGCTTTGCCCTAGAAATGTTAGACAAAGGCATTACAGATGACCTGTGTAATCCTGGCATAACTTCAGGCAGCAATAAGAAAATATTTAGCTCTCAGTGTGTTCAAAGGAAGATTTTCAGTCTCAGGAACTTGGGCTATATAGGCTGTATTCATTCAATGTTTAAAATTGCATATCAAAGACCAATAATATTTCCAGATTCCTATCTAATAGGCCTTCTGTTGTTGAACATTGTGATCCTAAAAGCAGTTCAGTTTCAATTTTATTGGTTACTGTTTAGGAAAGAAGAGAAAGGGAAAATAACATATTTTATAAGTCTTTATTTTTAAATGTTGTGGTCAAAGGAACATGGAATAAATCAAGCAATTCCTTCCTGAAAAAGAAGCAAACAAACAAACAAAAAACAAACAAAAAAAAATCACACTACCCCCAGCCCAAACCAAAACATAACCTAAATTAAAATGGATAAAATGAGCAGTAAAAAAAAAAAAAAGCCATGTTCCCAGAATGATGTGTTAGGAAAACATCAAGAAGGAAAGGACACACATTTGCATACTGCATAGGGCATGGTTGTGATTTTGCTGTGAGGCACAAAGGACTTGGAGCCTATATAAAACATGTAAAGACATCAAAGCATATTTCAGCATCCTAGTCAGAAATGATCCCGCTCAGTGTCAGCTGGCATTTGGGCAAGCATCAGCAATTCAAGGTGAAAAAAAGAGCAGCAGTGGCAGGAAGAGCTTTCTGTTTATTCCTAGTGGAATATAATGCACTATCTGTCTCTGTTACTAGCCAAGCAAAGACATTTTTTCCCCCTTAGGAAATGTTTCCTGTCTATTCTTTCAGCATTAAAAGTAAAACCTCATATAACAGTATTCTCTTACAGAACAGAAGTACAAAAACTGCAATCATAAACAAAGCCTTTGTTCCAATTGGAAATCTAGAGAAGACTCCAAAGTTTAGTCTGGTGAAATAACCAAATATGGTAACACCAAACTGAATGCACACTGAATGCATCTAACAGTATTTCCATATGCAGCCTGTCCATATAGCATCGGGAAATGCTTTTCAGAGAGCAGTCCCTCAAATCCTTAAGATGACTTCATTCAGGGATGATGAAAACAACAACAACAACAACAACAAAATCCTTTGGCAGGTTGCTAATAGCTCAAGGCTTCTGTCTTTAATTGGTATAAATAATTAACCAGTATTGTACATGGATGACTAAACATGATAATAGAGATGTTTCCATTTGAGGTTAAGAATACATCCTTTATAATATGAAATAAACCAGGCAGTTTGTAGAAGCAGGTTGCTTCTTATTGAATTGAAATGGAAATGTTCACAAATCATATTCCACTCTCCAAAACACTCAGAGCAATTTTCAAGAATGCTAAGGGCTGTGGTTTCCAGGGGAGGAAAGTGGAAGACCAGGGTTTTTGGCCTGGTTATTAGCATAGTTTATAAAATATTTCCCAACTAACCTAGATGTCTAATGTAGTTTTTACCTGTAATCTGCAGGTAAAGACTATATGTAGTATGATTTGAAAATAAAAATTTTTTACAAGATAACCAGACAGACAAAAAACCCACTTTGCATTTTGCATAGGTCAGACTGATGTGATTGTATGATTCTTGTAAATAAACAAACAAATAAACCACCAACAGCAATAACCTGGTCAGGAACGTTTCCTGTAGCAATTAGCATTACAGAAACATTGACACTGACTTGTGAAACAAGGATAGAGCAGAGACCTCAAACCAGGCCCTACAAGTCATTCCCGCAGCCTGCATCAGCAAAACAGGACCAGGGTCTACTTCCCTTGGCTGTATTTCCCAACACTGCATGTCCAACACGAAGCCTTAATGCTTTTATAACACACAAGAATAATATATATATTGGAAATCAGTATTTTTCTTTTTCTTTTTTTTTTTTTAATCTCATTGAACTGTTTTGCACTTTTTTGTATTTGAGTCTTCTGAACTGACCTTCTGACTCTGGAGAGACCATGTGTTCATGCCTAAACATGCATGCAAGTGCATTGCCATATATGATGGGTTCTTTGCTTTCCAGGTGAAGAAAATGAATTGAATCAATGGTATTTAACCAGCCTAAATAACAGTTCCAAGGGCAGGGTAACTAAAGCACAAGGTTTTACTTCAGTTTTACTAATCTATTTTCAGGAAAAAAAGAAAAAAGAAAAGAAAAGAAAAGAAAAGAAAAGAAAAGAAAAGAAAAGAAAAGAAAAGAAAAGAAAAGAAAAGAAAAGAAAAGAAAAGAAAAGAAAAGAAAAGAAAAGAAAAGAAAAGAAAAGAAAAGAAAAGATGTACTTTATTTTTTCTTTTTTCATTTTTTTGGTACATGTACTAAAACTTGGTACAGATCAGCCTCATCATCCAAGGTTGCACTGCTCTCAAAAAAGACCAAAACCAAACCAAACAAAACAAACTAACAAAAAAATCCCCAAGGAAAAAAAAAAAAAAAGAGAGAGAGAGAGAAATAATGATCATTTATGAATCCATCAAATACATTTATAGGATCAAAATTTGAAATGTTTTATGGTAATGTAATTATTCTTTCATAGGTCTGGCTAATCTTATGAAAATCTGGGGAAAAGGAATATATTGTCTTACTGCTGACGGAACTAGGTTTCTCTGTACATACTGAACAGCATGGCCAGCTAGCTGTTTACTGCAAAATAATAGGGATGTTTTGTGAAACTGTCTATTGGCCAAAGTCCAACTTTTTTTTTCCTGGTAGTAAAGTGTTTTTAATGAAACTTTCAGTATGAGAGATCAAATCTGGAATTCTTGATCCTAATGAGCAAGAACAAAGAAATCCTAATAAAATACAACAACCAAATAGTTGGTTAGTAACCTCACGAAGGTATTCACAGGTGTTCATATGGTTTACTTCAAGCAATTCAGGATCACAGTATGTATGAATGCATATAGCACCCAAGTTAGAAAACTAAAAATAAGCAAAACAGCCCTCTTTCTCACTCATACACACATGCACATTATTCTGCTCCTCAAGGTTTAGTACATTGGTCAGAAATCAAGACAGCTTCTATGACTAGCAGATAGCAGGCCTTTTGTTTTTATTTTTTTCCAGCAAACAGCTGCATTTTTTGGTAAAAATGTTAATGATTCATCACTTTTTCATCACAAATTATCTAATTTCAGATAGAAAATGAACAAGCAAAAAAAAAATGGAAATATTGGAGATTGAACTGTTCATGTGTAATGCAATAATGCAGTGAGACACTGCACTATTTCTTGGACAAATGGAAGAGTCCAGCTTGCTGCAGTGTGTGTCTCTTCCTGCCTGCTCTGATCCTTCAATTTAGGAAAAAAAAAAAAAAAAAGTCACACCTTTTCATTCATCTGCTTTGGATGTTAGCTCATTTCTGATGTGCAATGGGAAAATGTCTGTGACCATTTGGCACTGTGCTCTACTGAGTTGCACTATAAACACTGAGTACTATCTCTGATTCCTTCAAGGCAGTAGAGACCACGATGAATTTGTTTTATTATTCTATTGGTTTATTTTCTGTTGAAAATAAAACATTGGTCTGGACAAGCAAGAGTTTTAATGTTAGCCTGCTGGCATCCTAAGTAAGTCAAAAAATCTTATTGTCTGAAAAACAAAAGTAATCTTTGATGTTTATTTTGGTAATGTTCTTTGTTTTAAAGAGTGGAGCTGGCTGGGTAAACCAGTGAAACTAACCTCAGACTCCTCATGTGCAAAGCAGACATAACGATTATCACTTCTTTTTTAGGAAACTGAGAACTATTGATGAAAGGGCTATAACCATTTTTATTGTCTTTATTTTGTTCTTGCTATCTGATGCCAATCATGAAAATTTTCTTATTAAAGGAGAGATTTTAATATACGAGTGTTACACCTGCTACTAATAACATTACTGTAACTGAAAGAACTGTGAACATATGGAGTGAAATTCTGTATTCTCTTAAATCTGCATGAGCTCTTTTATTGCCTTAAATGAAGGCAGGCTATCTTTCTTGTTTTGTACCAATCATGCAATGCATTTACTTTGGGATTATTAGGTGTAGAGTAATGACTGGAGGCTGTGAGCACATTTAAGTATATACTTAGTGACACTCTGGTGAGCTTATGAAGGAAAGACAAATAAGAGAAGAAAGGCTCAGCAGAATGGAAATCCTGAAGTCCTCTATCCTACACCCATTCTTCATGTAAACCATTTGTATGCTTTCACTTCTTTTCCCTGTTTTCACAGACTGTTATGAAGCATATTTTATTGCCACTTGGAGTAATAAGTACTGCATCTAATTTTTTGCCTTTAAAGATCAGAGAATGGAAATGAGAAAGAGAGATTGGGACTAATGTCAAGCTCTGAAAATGTTATTTTTTGAACACTTGAATTTAAGACCTGAATTAACCTGTCCCAATCTCTTCAAATGTTACAAATCAAAACTGAAATATAGAAAGCATTTACTTTGGTGCTCTTGTGTATTTGCCTTCATTCAAAGGAGCAGAGAAGATGTTCCCTGTAAGGGAATGGATCTCCAGAATATCTTTCTGGCAGGTTAATCCACTTGAATTCTCTCTCCTGTAAGGACAAAAGGTTTAATGTTCTGCTTAGTTTAGTACCAAAGGAGTAATTAGCAGGGGTAAAACAAAGATAATGAATGAATAGGAACACCAAATATCCTTTTTA
Organism: Aythya fuligula; assembly: GCF_009819795.1. NCBI lineage: Eukaryota > Metazoa > Chordata > Aves > Anseriformes > Anatidae > Aythya > Aythya fuligula. The sequence goes on from NC_045594.1 coordinate 10,176,075, forward strand.
AGGAAGACTTACTCCCTGAAAACAGGTATGCTTTACATGAAAGCACAAGAAAGACACTTCAGAGACACAAAGCGTTTGTAAAACTGCAGAATTCGGCCCCTGGAGGACTTCTCCTGCAAAGGAGGATCCCTGAGTAGCATCACTCCCTTGCAGCTGTTTCTGTGACAGCTGCTCCCAACTCCTCCATCCACAGCACAACACAGCTCCTGTTCAAAGTGTGGGTTGTCTTAAATCATAGAATCATGATTCATAGAATCATCTGGTCCAACCAACCCCCTACTACCAATGTCACCCACTAAACCATGTCCCTAAACACCACTTCCAACCTTTCCTTAAACACCCCCAGGGACAGCAATTCCACCACCTCCCTGGGCAACCTATTTCAATGCCTGATTACTCTTTCTGAGAAGAAAAGAAATCCTGGCATACCTGAACCACTGGGAGGTTTTTCAGCAGCAAATAATAAACCACAATGTCTTGAAAAGTGCTACATCTTATTCCAGAGGTATGGTGAGTGCTAGGAGCAGAAAGACATGCAGGTAAGTAAACAGAGGGAGTTCTTGCTGTCACCAGCTATGTAAGGTGACACCTTTCCTTGCTTTCTCCCATATTTCTTCAGTGCCCTGTTAAACTAGCTCAGAAAACCCATAGATATTCTCATCTGGTTTCTGGAGATCAGGCAGAACTCATCTCATCTCAGACCCTAGTTCCCTCATTCTTTACTCCGGATTTTGAGCTTTTTTTATATATATTCATCTTCCCATAAAGATCTGAGTGTTGCCTCCTAACCAATATTTTAGCATTAAAGTCTTTTCAGTGTCTGGATTACCTCATGTGCAGAAATATGAATTAGGGAAGCAGAGAGAAAGGAGTTTGACACATAGCATGAGAACAAGAATTTACCAATTTCCATGCAGCTGTAGTGGGTTTCTTTTGTTGTGCCCCCGGGCCTCAGTAGATGTTTAGGAATAATGCCATTTCCCGACTTTTTAATATTTTAAAGCCAGCCTTGATTTGGCAGCTCTTGACTTCTAGGCAACTTTGGTGGCATCTTCCTTGTCCCTTCAGCTTTTCAAAATATTTTCTGTGTTTCATTTAGTGTTTCTTTTATTATTATTGTTATTATTTATTTTTTAAGAGCTTTTTCTGTAGCTCCTTTGAGACATTTGTCCTGAATTCTTTCCTACTACTCACTCTCCCACTGGTATCTCTCTTGCTTAAGAACAAAGATCTTTTTAACTTGGTCTTTAAACTTTTACTTCATAAAAACCTCCCTCTTTTCTCAGCTGCTTTAAGCAGCACCATCCTCTTCCTTATAAAGGATTCGACCTATGCTTTGGTTCTTTTTAGTGGGATTTCCTTCCCCACCAGCACTCAAAACACATGATGTTCATCATCTTGTATCTTAAATACTGGCTAAAAAAAATGCATTTTACTCTACTGTCTTCTCAGATCAGGTAGAAAACTATTTTCCCGTACTGCAAGAGAATATCAGATTTCTGATATTTTCTAAGAAATGAGTCTAAACAAAAATTTAAGACTACACGTAGTAGACGGTGCATGTTGTCATGCTAAGGGGTGTGGCCGATTAACCGTTATGGGTCTGGCTGGATTCAGGGTACTGAACTATCACAGTCACAGATTCACCAATAATGCATTAACCAATATAGGTCCGGTCAGATTCAGAGCACTGAACTATCACAATCAGGGATTAACCAACAACATAACATGCTGTTGTGGTTTAACCTGGCCAGCAGCTAAACACCACACAGCCATTCGCTTACCCTCCCCCCTCCCCCTCTGGGATGGGGAGAGAAATGGGAAAGTGAAGCCTGTGATTTGAGATACAGACAGTTTATTAAGACAGGAAAATAATAATAACAATAATAATAATAACAATGATGATGATAATAGTACTACTACTAATAATGTGTAAGAAACAAGTGATGCACAATGCAATTGCTCACCACCCGACCGATGCCCAGCTTATCCCCGAGCAGTCCGGCTCTCCTCCCCCCGGCTAGCCACCCCTATATATTGTTTAGCATGATGTCAGATGGGATGGAATACCCCTTTGGCTAGTTTGGGTCAGATGCTCTGGGTCTGTCCCCTCTCAGCTCTTGCTGCACCCCCAGCCTGCCTGTTGGCAGGACAGAGTGAGAAGCTGAAAAGTCCTTGGCTTGGTGTAAGCACTGCTCTGCAACAATCAAAACATCAGGGTGTTATCAGCACTCTTCTCATCCTAAGCCAAAACATAGCATTCCACCAGCTACTAGGAAGAAAATTAACTCTGTCCTAACTGAAACCAGGACATCTATCCACCCCTTATTCCATACCATTTATGTCATGCTCAGGTTACACTCTTTCCCATACATTCTAATTAATCACCATTTTCATCTAGGGTATATATTAATCATGGTAGTGATGACATACAGTATTATATAGTAATTAACATGATACAATTCAACTCGTGGGCTACTCTCACCCAGTATTAAAATCCCTTGAGATACACACCGGACCTCCCCATTCTTTTGCATTACCCACCAAGTGCATCCAGGTCCCTGAGCAAAAGCAATTCCACGAATGGGTTTGCCTTTTCCTGAGGCAGGAGTAGCCCAGACTGTTTTACCCAGCATATTTCTTGCGTGCACTACAGGAACTTTATCCCCTTCTACAGGACGTAACAGGTTTGATTGGGCAGGTCCAGCTCGGTTGGCAGATCCCCTAGTATTGACTAACCAGGTGGCCTTTGCCAAATGCGTATCCCAATGCTTGAATGTCCCAGCACCCATTGCTTTCAATGTAGTCTTTAACAGTCCGTTGTATCGTTCAACTTTCCCGGAGGCTGGTGCATGATAGGGGATGTGATACACCCACTCAATACCATGCTCTTTGGACCAAGTGTCTATAAGGTTGTTTGGGAAATGAGTCCCATTGTCTGACTCTATTCTTTCTGGGGTGCCATGTCACCATAGGATCCAGGATAGTGTTCCAGGTTGTGGCATGAGGCACAGGATATGTTTCCAGCCATCTGGTGGTTGCTTCCACCATTGTAAGTACATAGCGCTTGCCGTTGCGAGTTTGAGGGAGTGTGATGTAATCAATCTGCCAGGCCTCTCCATATTTATATTTCAGCCATCGTCCTCCATACCAAAGAGGCTTTGACCGTTTGGCTTGCTTGATTGCAGCACATCTTTCACATGAATCATGAATAATCTGCGCTATAGCGTCCATGGTCAGGTCCACCCCTCGATCACGAGCCCATCTGTATGTTGCATCTCTACCTTGATGGCCTGAGGTGTCATGGGCCCATCGGGCTATAAATAATTCACCTTTATGCTGCCAATCCAGGTCCACCTGAGCTACTTCAATCTTAGCAGCCTGATCCACCTGCTGGTTGTTTTCATGTTCTTCAGTAGCCCGATTCTTGGGTACATGAGCATCTATGTGGCGTACCCTTACAACCAGGTTCTCCACCTGAGCAGCAGTATCTTGCCACAATGCAGCAGCCCAGATGGGTTTGCCCCTACGCTGCCAGTTGTTTTGCTTCCATTGCTGTAACCATCCCCACAGGGCATTTGCTACCATCCTTGAATCAGTGTAGAGATAGAGAACTGGCCATTTTTCTCGTTCAGCAATATCTAAATTCAGCTGAATGGCTTTCACTTCTGCAAACTGACTTGATTCACCTTCTCCCTCAGCAGCTTCTGCAACTCGTCGTGTAGGACTCCATACAGCAGCCTTCCATCTCCGATGCTTCCCCACAATACGACAGGACCCATCAGAGAACAGGGTATATTTCTTCTCATTTTCTGGTATAGTGGGGCTTCTTCAGCACAGACCACCTCCTCCTCTGGTGATATCGGGGTGTTATCAGCACTCTTCTCATCCTAATCCAAAACATAGAATTCTACCAGCTACTAGGAAGAAAATTAACTCTATCCTAACTGAAACCAGGACACACACCTTCACTCCAGTTGCATTCAATGAGAAATATCATGGCTAGTAACAATGCAGTTAAGTGCAATTTATTACAGCAACAGGAACACAGGTTCTTTGGATTGCTGGCAATAATCTACTGTCTGCAAAAGCAAGCTAGCATGCATGAAATACACAGGTACACAGCCTGGCTATTAACGCGTTAAAGGTTCTATAGAGATTTCTAAGTTTCCATGGAGACACCCAGTATAACCAAGTGTTCAAGTCTTACCCGGGGCGGGGCGGGGGAGGAGGGAGTGCTGGGGGGCAGGGGAGGAGAGGCTCAACCCATCAACTGATCCCAGAAGTCAGGATGGTATCTTCCCTGATGATGGTATCTTCCCTAACATCCCCTGTCTCTTACGCCAATTTATATTATTTTCTATCCTTTAGGTGGAGCTTGAGTGACTCTAGTCAAGCATATCTTAGTTATGATTGGTGAAAAGTTCTCCCGTCACCGTTTAAAGTAATAGGCTCCGAGAAATTCAGAGCGCATGCTCAGTGAGGGGTGGTCGCACCTTGGAGGCGGTTGGCTTTTGGGATGGAGGTATGTTTTGGTATTATAATGATGTTATAATGAGCAAAAGTACACCAGGGTACAACATTTGTCAAAAACATGACAGGTCCTTGGCTCAGGGTAACAATAGGTGCAGCTTATCTGTCTCGGTATGCACAAGACCAATCGAGTCCCCACCTGTTCACAGAGCCTAGCCGTGGTGTCTCCACTCTGCTCTACACTCTGTACTGTTCCTTAGAGTTAGCACACCAGGTTCCCCTAGTGCGGTAACATCTAAGGTTGGAAGCCTAGGGAATGCTCAGGTAATGCAGCTATGCCCTACCCTGAAAGCCTCTTCAATGCTGTACATTTCCTTTAAAATGTGAATATTACTTTAATTTTCCTAGTCACTTCAGGCAATTGCACCACAGTATGAGTGTCCAAAGAAAAAAAAAAAATAAAAAAAAATAAAAAAACAGGCCTAGACCCAGAACAACACTAGGAACACTAAGTTTGACAAGGACTTCTGTTAAAATAAATAACAAAACACTGGAGAACAAATATGAAATCATAGAGTCATAAATCATAAAGATTGGAAAGATCTCTAAGATCATCTGGTCCACCCATCCCCCTACCACCAATATTACCCACTATACCATGTCCCTAAGCACCAGGTCCAACCTTTTCTTAACCCCAGGGACGGTGACTCCACCACCTCTCTGGGCACCCCATTCCAATGCCTGGCTACTCTTTTTGAGAAGAAATGTCTCTTAATTTCCAACCTAAACCTCCCCTGGTGCAACTTCAGGTCATTCCCTCTAGTACTATTGCTAGGTACCTGTGAGAAGAGGCTGACCCCAGCTCCCCACACCTTAATTTCAGGTAGTTGTAGAGAGCAATGTCTGATTTAAGACAGACAGTATTCTAGCAGTGGCAGATATGTCTTCCACTTCCTTTTTTTATGATCATCTTAGCAACACATTTAAATTATGTTTCCTCATTCAGTTGGTTGCATCCCATCCTGAAGAACACATGATTACTGCCCAAATGTTCTTCTGCTTGTTTGGTTTCTATTAGCTCACTACCCCTCCACAATGTGGGAACACAGTAATTTGAGATGTATGGAGACAGCTTCTGGCCACTAAAAAATTATGTAAATATCTCTTGAGCAATAAATATATTGGAGTAAATGTCCTGGCAGTATTTCAGTGTTCTGAAATATGTCTGTTTCCCTGGCAATTTCAACCTTAGTGTCTAGATTAAGTTTGATGTGGCATTTTTGTTTCCTGAAGAATTAAGTGAGAACGCTGGCCATCTCTCGTGTCTTATTGGGGATGCTAGGACTTCACACAGGATAAGGACAATACCAATACTTTTTTCTAATGCAGGATCACTGCCTGGGTGTGCCATCTACAGGCTCTGTGTTTTCAAATATCACAGGGCAGGGTCCCAGAAATCATAACAGAGAAGTGAGACTATATGTATAGTCAAATACAGGTAAGATTATTATCTTCCATGAAGTCTAATTGTTGCAATAAGGTAGGAGGTATCTCTAAGACCTTTTTTTCCACAGAAGCAGAATGGAAAGGCCTTAATATTACCTATTGGCTACCTCACCGTAAGAGACTATTTAAACATACAAGACTAACAGTCCATAATTTTCTTTAAAATGTGAATATTACTTTAATTTTCCTAGTCACTTTAGGCAATTACTTCACACGTGTTTGTAAAATAAATATTTGTTTTGTTTTCTTTTTACTGAAATAAGTAAAAAAAAAAGTCTTATATATATAAAAATAATATTTTTATTTAATATATATAAACAAGTTCCCTGGGTTCTCTTTCACTTGGATCAGTTCACTGTGAAAATGCTTGAGGGACTCAGGGTAGGATTCTGTGGACTGGAGATGGGAGGAGAGCCCTTTCTTGTGCAGTGCATCTCTAGAAGCACTTTGGATTAAATTGATCAGGGGACTCTAGGTAAGAACTGAACTGAAACTGTGTTCATGAGCGTAAATTCAATGTGGTGATATCACTATCTGTATCTCTGTTCACAGCAGCTATGTGCTACAAGTCTTATCCTTCACATAGTTTTGGTTGCATCTTTACAGTATATTGTATAAGGCTTAGGGTGTAACATCTTCTCTTGTACCACCTGTTATAAATGACTCAGTCCCAAAATAGGATTATAATCAAAGTTTACAATTTATTAAAAGAATAGAGGTAAGCAAACAGCGCTGGGTGCATCGGGAGTCTCCGCTCCACCTAGACGCACACCAGTTACATCAAGTAGCTGATTTTTTTGTCTGTACTAACCAGGGGTGATTTGTTATCCCAAATCCTCGTGCCATCATATTAATGACTGTTTGCACCAAGGGACAGCGAGGGTAATCCCCCATCTACTGCAGTGTCAGCTCTGCTGTGATTGCTATGTAATTAATCCAAGACTGATGCTGGAATGAGGACATTGTATTCTGATGCATAATGAAACTTACTAATGGTGTCCTGCATAATTTATGGGATTTAATCATTCTAATGTAGATATAAGTATAATATGTAAACAGTTGTGTGTTTTTTTTTTTTTCATTAACTCTATGAACTAACTTACTATGAGAAATTAAGGGTTGGGTTGTTTAATTTTGCCAGCTGTTGTTGAATTGGCCCACTTTAGTGAAATACAGTAATAATTGATTTCCTGTAAAACACTGAAAGCAGCTACCACTGTTATATATGGAGTGGTAAATCTTGTTGAGAAGTTGGTTGATATTAATCAAGAAGGGGGAGATGTGGGAGTGTGGCCATGGGGGTCGGAAAGCCCCGTGGTTGATGATAACATCAGACTCTTAACTATGAGGCTATCAGGAATGTAAAGAGTTTAGAGGGAACAAAGAAGGGTGATTCAGGAGATGCCTTGCTGTCTGGGGTTGCTTGTTCTTCCTCTGTTAAGGAATGGAAGTTGCTGGGGGGTTGCTAGTTGGAACTGTTAAAATTTGTTGTTTAATGTTTTATGATAATCATATTATTAGTGTGGGAATAGAAATGTTGTTTTTGCAGAGTTACATTGTTTAGAAGGAGGGAATGTGGTACTGAGATATGCTTACAGTGATAAGAAAGCTTAGCAGGCGACCTTGTAAAATGCAGACAACCAGACTCCTTAGGACAATTAGGTGAAAATCACGGTGTCAAGTCAAGTCAGATAAGTGAAGAAACATTACCACTTCAAACAGTAAAAATGTCAAAAGAAATTTGAAATTTAACAGGCCGTCAACTGAAGGCCATGCATTGTTTGTGAAGCATCAAATAGATTGTGAACCTGGATTACCCACTCAGTGGGGAAACAGGGGAGGGTCCTGTCATCAAAAAGTATATAAACTGTGTTTTGGAACTAGTAGATGCGTTCTCTCCTGCTTGTAGGGTGCCCGCCATTACAATCACGAGTAAATTACTACTTCACTGAGATCCTCGCCTGAGCCTAAATTATTGGCTACGGAGTGTTTCTCACAATTTGGGGGCTCGTCCGGGATCCAGTCACCTACTGGGGAGCCCCACCGCTGCAGCAGCAGGAAGGCATGCCCCTCTGATTTCAGCGGTCCTGTGCATCGGCAGTGGTGGTTCTGCGGAAAGCTGACAGAGGGCTGGTTAAAGAGGCAGGATCCGTGAAGTAGTGGGGAAAGGAAGAAGGTAGGCACTCTGGGTTTTTAAGAATCGATCCGGTAACTCTGTGCATAGACCAAGGTAAGAAATATTAAGTATTGCCTTGGGGGTCGGGTGAGACTCTGTGTGAAGAGTCTCGGGAAATCTGGTGTATGGTAAGCCCTCGCACAGGAAAGTGATGGGTAGTACACGAGGGAAATTTGGTGTACGGTAACCCTTTCACGGGAAAGTGCTGGGTAGTACACCCCCATTTTTCAGAATGTTAGTGTGTGGTACACTGCAGAAGGGAAATTTCTGTAGCAACATACTGACGAGGGCTAGGAAAAATGGGAAATATGAGTTCCAGGGGACAGGGAGATATCCCTGTGGGAGTGGAGTGCCTACCAATAGTTCTTCCTGAAGAATGATAAGAAATTGGAAACTTAATCCCAAAATTAGAGGAGATTTTAAAAGAAAAAAAGAAAAAAAAAAAAAAGTTAAATACTCTGTATCAGTCTGGACAAAAGAACCAATTAAGGAAACAGCAGTATTTTGGCCAAAATACGGCTCTGATGAAAATTCAGGCTTTAAATTTATGTGTAAACAATAAGATTCCTTTTTCGGAGAAGGAGCCAAGTTATGCTCCCTATAATCCTAATATTGTACCCGTGGCAGCAGCAGTCACTCCAAGAAGGGAGACAGGGACTGTAATTAACACTGTCCCTAAAGAAGGATCGTACTCTAGGCTCTGGCAAGAATTAGAACAAGGTAGAAGATATATTGAGAATTTTGCCTTCCCTGATACTAACAGTACTAATACTAACTGTGTATCCTCTTAGGTGAACTACCCCCCCTCCTTACCAGCAGAGAGGTTAGGACTTTTAAGAAGGAGAGGAAGTCTTTATTTGAGGACCCCAACAGCCTAGCTGAACAATTAGACCAGTTCCTATGACCTGACTTATACTCTTGGGGGAGGGAATTATGTCTATAAGTATGTTGTTTACAGGGAAAGAAATGGGTATGATCAGGAGGAGAGCTGCTATACAAGAATGGGAAAGAGCTCATCCTCCAGGACCAGGGGTAATACCGGCAGGGCAGAAATACCCACTTGCCAATCCTGGCTGGAATAATAATAGTGTGCAACACAGAAATCATATGAGAGACTTGGGGTCAGAATGAGAAAGTACTCGGGGATGAGTCCCAAGGACTCAAGGCTCTTCCCAAGGGCTCTTGAAAGTTCATTGTGTGATTAAAGCCTGGCAAGATACGCAGAAAATGCTCCAGAAGGTGGGTGGATGTAGTGAACAGTCACTGGGGGACCCTCCTGCGGGAGGCCCTGGAGGTGTGTGTCCGGAGGGGAGATGAGAAGGAAAAGCAGAGAGCGAAACTAATGGTATTGACACTGCAGCAGGTAGTGAGGCAGAGGGTTGGAGAAAGAGGAAGAAAATCTTCAGGAGGAGTCAGGGCCAGGATGGAAAGGAGAGGAAGAGAGATGAAGGAATGGCAGGCAAAGAAGGCTGCCTGTGTTGTGGCCTGAGTCCTAGCAGGGACAGGCTTTGATAAGATGTTTTAAGTGTGGCTAGGCTGGCCACTTCGAATAGGCATATCCGGAGTGGAAGAAGGAGGAAAGAAGGAAAATGGGATGAAATGTGGTATACTGATATGTTGTTTTAGCATCCTGGAGGGAGAAAGGTATGAAATTAAGTTGGCCCTTGACAGACTTTGGTGAAAGTACAGGCTGTAGAAACAAAGATAGAAAGAAGTGTTAAAAAAAAAAAAAAAAAAAAAAAAAAAGGTTACTGAAGGTGTTAAAGGTGTGGTATGTAGCGTTTGACAGAGCTGTTTGAAGTTGAATGAGCAGGGAAAGGGGATGTAGGCATTATCTAAGTAACAGTCTAGAAGTTTTGGTATATTTGCTGTGGTGTTTGGTCAGTTTCCCAAGCATCGGGGAGGGGGACGGGAGGGGGGAACAGCCTGCTCCACCAGGGGCCTGTTTACTTGCCTTTTATAAATATTACTAAATTCAGATTGAGTTGTATCGTCATTTATAACAGTGTGCTACCAGTCTTCCAGATGACTTACCCAGGTTTTAATTAGTGTCTATCTTTCTTTTCTTTGTGGAGACATACACTTACTAAAATGACTCAATGCTTTGCACCATGTACAGGTCAAAATATCCACCTGTCAAGTGGGTTTAGAATTGCATGGAAGGAGGAATCTACTTGCAACATTTTATTAATGGAACAGATTTGTTATAAATGAAGTCTCAACTCTGAATTTAGTAACATAAAAGAATATTTATAAAAGGCAAGTAAACAGCGCTGGGTGTGCGGGGAGTCTATGCTCTACCAACACACACACGCACCCGTCGAACTTTCCAAATATATATAGGACATTGCTGTTACATATTTACAAGAAAACCAAGTACACTTATACATATGGATATCCTATCCCCGCTTCATATTATAATTCTCTTTGTGGCGGTCCTTGCGGGTGAAAGGCTCACAGTTTCCCATCACCATTAGCAACCTTTTGTTCCAGACTGCAGGAGTGGCTTCGACTGTCCCCCTCTTCTTCTGCACATGCTCTGCCCACCACAAGGTTCCCGAAAGCAACAAAACGTGATTGCATTTCCGGCATTTCGTTAACACTTGAAAGCACACTAAACAATAAATCTTAACAGTTCTAACCAGCAACCCCCCCACACAACTTCCATTCCTTAACAGAGGAAGAACAAGCAACCCCAGACAGCAAGGCATCTCCTGAATCACCCTTCTTTGTTCCCTCTAAACTCTTTACATTCCTGATAGCCTCATTGTTAAGAGTCTGATGTTATCATCAACCACGGGGCTTTCCGACCCCCATGGCCACACTCCCACATCTCCCCCTTCTTGATTAATATCAACCATTTTTCCGACATGAATTACCACTCCATATATAACAGATTGCATATTTCTCCAAATAGAAATGGGAGGAATTGTGAGATAGATGAAACAAAACCTTCCAGTTATTGAAAACCAACAGATGAGACAGACTTCTCTTATCTCAGTAGCCGGATTGCAAGATGCTGATTAACTAGACCTGAATGAATCTTCTGCCCAATGGCTCTAAATGCTCATAAGAGATTTATGTATCTGATGATTTTTCTGTATCATATTTTACATCTTAGCAATATGGATGTGATGTGTGAATGTGTACATATACATATATATTTATATGTATGCATACACATCAGTGTAGGCATACACATTAAACTGTTATTGTAAAATTATTGTAGTTTTTATCTTAATTTCCACAACAAATTAGCTCATTGTAATAAATGGCTCAGTCTTCAAAATAGGACTATAATCAAAGTTTACAATTTATTAAAGGAATAGAGGTAAGCAAACAGCGCTGGGTGCGCCGGGAGTCTCTGCTCCACCAAGACGCACACCAGTTACATCAAGCAGCTGATTTTTATGCTCCTAGGCTGATACATATTCATTACTACTTCTAAAAAAAACAGGGTTATTATAATTAGCTTCTGGAATCCAAACCCTCCCACTGACGCATGCGCATCAGTCTCCGGTGGTCCCTCTGGGGGTCTCTGCGGGTCTCTCGTGCTGAAGGCTCATAGTCTTCCTCCTTCTTGTCCTTCTCCTTGGCTGTATGTCAAAGACTTGTGCAGCATCCCCTGCAAGCTTTGTCTTTTAGTTGTTCTTCAGCTCTCCCCGTCTCCTTAATCTCCTGGCCATATATCAGAGACTTGCATAGTGTCCCATGCAATAGTCATAATAGTTAGCAGTTGTTCTGAAACCCCCCAGATATCAGAGACTTCAAGGAAAAGACTACAAATACATTTCCCTTCAAGCTCTCTATTGACACAAATTGGTAAAACATTCCTTTGCAAGATAAAGAACTATATACATTAACCACTCTTGTTTTCCTAGACTTGTGGTTATACAAGGGTATGTGAGACAGAAGATCACATTCATCATACCATGCAGCCCTAGCATTGTTCCATATTGACACGAATCAGATGAACACATTTCACATGGATTACCCAGTCAATGGGGAAACAGGGGAGGGTCCCAGTCCTCGAGAAGTAAAGTATATAAACTGTACTGTGTGACTAGTAAGTGTGCTTCTGCTTGTGGTATGCCCACCACTGCAATCGCGAATAAAATTGCTACTTCACTGAGATCGTTGCCTGAGCCTATGTTATTGGCTCAGTGTCGTGGTTTAACCCGACCGGCAGCTAAACACCACGCAGCCGTTCGCTCACCCTCCCCCCTCCCTCTCTGGGACGGGGGAGAGAAATGGAAAGTGAAGCCCGTGAGTTGAGATAAAGACAGTTTAATAAGACAGGAAAAAAAAATAACAAAATAATAATAACAATAATAATAATGATGATACAATGGTGATAATACGAAAGTAATAATAGTATGTACAAACAAGTGATGCACAATGCAATTGCTCACCACCCGCTGACCGATGCCCAGCCTAACCCCGAGCAGTCCGGCCCCCCTCCCCCCGGCTAGCCACCCCTATATATTGTTTAGCATGACGTCAGATGGTATGGAATACCCCTTTGGCTAGTTTGGGTCACCTGTCCTGGGTCTGTCCCCTCCCAGCTCTTACTGCACCCCCCAGCCTGCCCGTTGGCAGGGCAGAGCAAAGGCTGAGATGTCCTTGGCTTAGTATAAGCACTGCTCTGCAACAATTAAAGCATCGGGGTGTTATCAGCACTCTTCTCATTCTAAGCCAAAACACAGCATTCCACCAGCTACTAGGAAGAAAATTAATTCTGTGCTAACTGAAACCAGGACACTCAGGCCAATATGATGTGAGTGTTTCTCACATCTGTAAGAGAGAGATGAAGTTATGTCATCAATAAAGAACTAGCAGTTACTGATCCTAAAAGAACCCTGGTGTCCGTGTGGTCTTTACGCCACAAAAATATCCAGGAAAATATCTGTATATGCTTCTCCTCCAGTAGAAGACTAATTTTTAATATCCTAAATATATGCTGTTGCTCATCTGTGGGAGAATCTTAGCATCAGAAAAAGACACTGCTACCAGCAGAAGACATAGAACATACTTAATTCCTTTTTTTCACACATAAAAACATCCATTACTTTGTGTTAGTTGGGCAAGAGATGTCAGTCAGAAACTGCATTTATTCTAATTAATATTTGCTGAATTTTAATCTACAATCATGTGCTGCTGCTTAACATGGTTAGTTTTCTAAGTAAGTCTCAAAAGGTTTCTTATTAAAACTTTATGAATCCATGAAACATATGCTTTCTGAATTATCTTTTTTTTTTTTTTCCTGGAATTTCAAAGAACTTATGATTTAGTATGAACATTTTGCTTATGGAAATGTATGCAGTTTGAGTTTATCAAGGTCTAGTTATTCAAGTTATGCTGTTTTTCCCTCAATTAGATTGCTCATCCAGTTCCACAAGAACAAAAGTACTATTACTTTGTTATCCATTGGATATCTCTATGTTGTCTTCTCAGAAGAAACACAAGATAGTCACATTGACTAGTACTCTGGTATGTTGGTTTGTGTCCGTGAATTTACTCACCAGCTGTCATCTGGACAACGAACTTTGGAAGATGATATTGGCCTTAGGGAAAGTGCTTTTAAATAGTTTATCTGTATCTCCAAATGCACAAATATTTTCATAACCATGGTTAGTAGTTAGAGATCCTCAAAGGTCCTTAGGGATGAGATATCTAATCAAGACTTAATTGGATACCCGCAGCAACTAAGTTTCTGTAACTGTCTCTGCATGAACTTAGCAAGTATGAGGCAGTGATTTGTCTTAATCATTTTTGGTGATGCATTAAGCTATGTGAAATTACTTCATATTAGTTAGAAACTAAGATTAAGCAATCAGACATTTACTCCAGTTCACTTAACACGCAGTCAATTCTTAAACTTGCTGATCTTATGGGTATTTAAAACTTGCTGATCTTATGGGTATTTATTTGCCTCTCTAAGGATATATAACCAGCATGCAAAGCCATTACTGTCCTGTAAACAATTTCACATTTATAACATCCAGGTTTACAACCTACCCAATGCTTCACAGACAATACATGGCCTTCAGTTGCTGGCCTGTTGAATTTTAAATTTCTTTTGATTTTTTTACTGTTTGAAGTAGTAAATAGGGGAAGAAAAAAAAAAAAAGGTTTGATAAGAATAAATACAAACGAAAGGTTAATTAAAGGAGATAGGAACACTTGCACTATAGGACTGGCACATGGACAAAACATCAGAATAGGACTTAAGTGACCTGTTTCATGTTACCTGTTCTGCCACAAGTTTCTTGTATGACATGGGAAAAATTTGAATTATTCATCATTTAAATGTCCATTTTATCAATATATACTTCTTCCTTTCTCCCTCACTTGTCATATACATTTAGATTAGCATTTCTGCTAAGCAGAAACCATTTCTTCTAGTGTTGCTAAACACCTAGTTACAAAAATCATCTGGAAATTCCAGGTTGAAACTGAAGAATGAAGCACGTATAGCAAAATTCTGACTTTTTTCAGGTAGCTGAATTGCCAGCTACAGCTTCATTCTTCCCTTCTTTCATGTGTCACACATGCTGTCTGAGGGATAGAGAATATATCCTGTTGTGCAGCTTCTCTCTAGTTTGGGTTTCATTTCTATGTTGAAGATAAAGTTTCCTTTTAGTCTGCTGGGAAAAAGAAAAAAAAAAAAAGAAAAAAGAAGGAAAAAAACAAACTTCAGAGCAGTCTTTTGACTCAATGTACTGGCGAAGCATATTAAGTTAGGTTATGTTGCTGGAAGAACATAACAAGAAGTTGCAAGGAAGGTTCTGCTGTGAAAATACTCCTAGGTGGGCTGCCAAATTGCACCCTTTGATTGTACTGTCAGTCTAGTAAAACATCATTAAAAAAGGGAAAAGGAAGTTTGGATCCATAGAGCATTTGGTCTATTCCAATATTTCAGGTTGATTTCTCGACACTGTGGAGACATTTGCTAATTACTAAAGATCTCTGCATTCTGGTTTGCTCCCATTTGCACTTTAAAAAGCTGCTATATGAATAGGTAACAGCTTTCTAAGCTGAAAATAAGTGTGAACCATTCTAAAAGTTCACAGGTAATTTTTTTCTTCCTATTCATCAAGTTTGAGAGTGTCAGTGTGTCACCTTGTTTATCATTTATCAGTAAAATTATATTAAAGTAACCTGAAGAGTTGAATGTAAAGCTGTGCAATCCAGGAAATTCACTAGTGCTGCAGTTTCTTCCTTGGCTTAACCTCACAATCTGATTTTCCTTCAGGTTATGAAATTTTGTCAGAAGGCTGCAAGGAAGACACATCTTTACCTACGGTGCATTTTGTGATATGAAAACAGGTGTTAAGGGAAGAGATTATGGCTACAGTTGAAAGATAATGAGCACTATAATACTATCAGGCTTCTCAGACTACATAGGTTGGAATAGGGATGTTAAAGTCGCAAGAAAAGGACTGATCATGGAAGAGATCACTGATACCTAACTTCACAAATATTTTGTCCTACTTCAGTCTCCCAAATAATCTTATTCTTTCATGACAGGCAATTAGCTGAAGCTCTGAATGTTGGTGATGTTCTGTCCTTCCAGAAGACTTCTGGAACCCTTTCACTTTATGGTCTTATAGGTTTCACACAGTGGACCAAGTATGCCTAACAGTGGACCTGGCATTCACATTGTAAAGGTATCATATAGCAACACTGGAAGTATTCTCATTGTGTCCAGTACCTTATGAGAAATTCTGTTCTCAGCACTACCTCATTCCTCATCCGAGGTCTGCAGATTCCTGCTGATATCCTGCAAATAGCAGCTTTGCTCTATACTAAAGAGTGGTGGACGAGCAGTCAGTGTTGAACATGGGAGTTCATGGGTTAAATCAACAGTAATGTAAGAATTTGCAATGCAGTTGGTTACAGAGGAGTTGCATCTCATTATGTGAGGAGCTGAATTTGGCCCTTAATTTTGAAAAATTGGCTTGAAGCTAAACAAGCTTCAGAATTAGTAACACATTTTCAGATAACCATGGCTCCTACATCAAAACAAGGTCAGTTGCCCCTGGAGGTGAGAATGTAGGAAGCAAATTAAAACAATCTTTTGTCATTATGCTAGTGTATACATCTAGATTAACTGTTGGTACCAGCAGGGCTTTGCTGTGATGATGCTCTCAGCAGGGCTGCAGTCCTAACCTAAGGCTGTTGCTATAGGGAAAAAAAGCTGTCATAAAGGGCGTGCAATTGCACAAAAGGGGAAACACTCCTTGATACAGCTTAAATTAATGCTAATTAAAATAAGGAATTGGTTGCAGGAGGAAGATGGTGGTGTTAATCAGCATAAGGCAGGGGACTAGAAATGCTCCACTAGGATTTGTGCCTGTATAGCTGTAGTGGGTTTACGTGGCAAGGTTTTGGTAGCAGGGAGCCATAGGGGTGGTTTCTGTGAGAAAGATCTAGAAGCTGCCCCATGTTTGGGAAGGGCCCCATTGTTTTCCAGATCTGAGCCAATAAGCAATGTTGTTTTGCGCCTCTGTGAGAGCATATTTAAGACAGGGAAAAAACGCTGCGCCACACAGCAGCCGGGAGAGTCAAGGGAGTGAGAGAACAGCCTTGCACCAAGGTCAGTGTAGAAGGAGGGGGAGAGGTGCTCCAGGCGCCGGAGCAGAAGTCCCCTGCGGCCTGTGGTGAGGACCATGGTGAAGCAGGATGTCCCCCTGCAGCCCATGGAGTACCACGGTGGAGCAGGGTTCCACGCTGCAGCCCGTGGAGGAGACCACGGTGGAGCAGGTGGCCCTGCACCGACGGAGGCTGCCGCCTGTGGAAGACCCCTGCCCGAGCAGATTCTGGGCCGGACCTGTAGCCCGTGGAGAGGAGACCACGCAGGAGCAGGTGATCTGGCAGGAGCTGCAGCCCGTAGGGGAGCCAGGTTGGAGCAGTTTTCTCCTGAGGGATGGACCCCGTGGTACAGACCCATATCTGGAGCAGTTCTGGAAGAGCTGCTGCCTGTGGGAAGCCCACGCCGGATCAGTTCATCAAGGACTGCATCCCGTGGGTGGGACCCCACAGCACAGGGGATGAGAGTGACCGAGAAGGAGCGGCAGAGAAGTGCTGTAGACTGACCATAACCCCCATTCCCCGTTCCCCTGCGCCGCTCGGGGGGAGGAGGTGGAAAAGGGTGGATGGGGGGGAAGGTGCTTTTGTTTTTTTTTTCTCCTTTGTTTTCTCACTTCTCTCGCTTGTTAGTTGTAGGCAATAAATCTTACTATCTCCTTATGCCGAGTCTGTTTTGCCTGTTACAATAATTATTGCGTGATTTTCTCGTCCTTATCTCAATCCTTGAGCCCTTTTCACATATTTTCTCCCCATTCCTCTTTGAGGAGGGGGAGTGAGAGAGAGCCTGTGGTGGAGCTCGGCTGCCCACTCGAGCGGAACCACGACAATAGCTCAGTTTGTTTACAACAAACAACATCTTCTCAGCTACTGTTACTGTAGCCATGGCAACAGTATTGATTACATCTATCAACAAAAAGAGCAAAATAAAGATATGGCTGGTGTTTAAAAAAGATGAGCCATGATAATTATACACCAGGATACAGAGGACTGCAAAACAAATAGCCTGTGCCCCCAATGTATGTGACATCTCTTCTGCAGCAAGAGAAATTATATAAACTTGTGACACTAGTGTCACTGTTTCTCTAATAGGTGGATGAAAGGCATTGAAAATATTGCCACCCTTTTTAAATATTACACAGTGCCTAAATACTACACTGCTTAGCCACTTATTTATTCAATATATAAGGCATCACGGCTTGGGTGCAACAGTGGCATCTGAGGTTGTCAGAGAGCATTAAAGAAATATTGCAGAATGTGTCGAAAACATGACAGACACCAGTATGGTCAGATCATGCTCTCCCTTTATTAGCCAAATAGCCTGAATTTATAGCAAAATTAACAGGGGCGGATAGTGTCTCACACAAGAATATTGGTCGAAAGCACTCAGACAAACAACTGCAAGAAAACAACCCCACCTGCAAGAAAACAACCCCCTTGTGATTAGCAGTCACATAGATCTTGTCCTTGAAGCCAGCTGCTGGCAACAATATTTTTTAATTCCTCACTCGGGCGATGTGGGAACACTGTCATGGGAAATTCTCGTAGTCGTCCTGTGTGGTGGTTCCACTCGAGTGGGCAGCCGAGTTCCATCACAACCACTCTCTCACTCCCCCTCCTCAAAGAGGAATGGGGAGAAAATACGATGAAAAGGGCTCAAGGGTTGAGATGAGGACAAGGAGATCACACAGTAATTATTGTGATGGGCAAAACAAACTCTGAATAGGGAGATAGTAAGATTTATTGCCTATTACTAACAAGCTAGAGAAGTGAGAAACAAAGGAAAGAAACCAAAAGCACCTTCCCCCCCATCCACCCTCTTCCACCTCCTTCCCCTGAGTGGCACAGGGGAATGGGGGAATGGGGGTTATGGTCAGTCTACAGCGCTTCTTCTTTGCCGCTCCTTCTCGGTCACTCTCGTCACCTGTGCTGTGGGGTCCCACCCACTGGATACAGTCCTTGATGAACTGATCCGGCGTGGGCTTCCCACAGGCAGCAGCTCTTCCAGAACTGCTCCAGATATGGGTCCATACCACAGGGCCAAACCGTACCTCAGGAGCAAACTGCTCCAACCTGGCTCCCCAACAGGCAGCAGCTCTTGCCAGGTCACCTGCTCCTGCGTGGTCTCCTCTCCATGGGCCACCGGTCCGGCTGGGAATCTGCTCGGGCAGGGGTCTTCCACAGGCGGCAGCCTCCGTCGGTGCAGGGCCACCTGCTCCACCGTGGTCTCCTCCACGGGCTGCAGCGTGGAACCCTGCTCCACCGTGGTACTCCATGGGCTGCAGGGGGACATCCTGCTTCACCATGGTTCTCACCACAGGCCACAGGGGACTTCTGCTCCGGCGCCTGGAGCACCTCTCCCCCTCCTTCTTCACTGACCTTGGCGCCTGCAAGGCTGTTCCTCACTCCTCTCACTCTCCCAGCTGCTGTGTGTCGCAGCTGTCCTGGTTTTGTGGGTGTTGTGGGGTTTTGGAGAATGCACATCCCAAATTACAGTCTGATTGTAAACCCGCTCTACCAAGTAACCCGTAAGAAGAATGAGTTTGAATGGGGCCCTGAACAATGACAAGCCTTTGAACAAATCAAGCAGGAAATAGTCCATGCAGTAGCCCTTGGGCCAGTTCGAACAGGACCAGATGTAAAGAATGTGCTCTACACTGCAGCCGGGGAGAACGGCCCCACCTGGAGCCTCTGGCAGAAAGAACCTGGGGAAACTCGAGGTCGGCCCCTGGGGTTTTGTAGTCGGGGATACAGAGGATCTGAGGCCCGCTATACTCCAACTGAAAAGGAGATATTGGCAGCATATGAAGGAGTTCGATCTGCTTCGGAGGTGGTCGGTACTGAAGCGCAGCACCCCTGTTGCAGGAAGCACGGCCGAAAGCACGACAGACACCAGCAGAGTCAGATCATGCTCCATTTTATTGCCCGAATAGCCTAACTTTTATAGAGAACTTAACAGGGGTGGACAGTGTTTCACACAAGATTATTGGTCAAAAGCACTCAGACAAACAGCTACAAGAAAACAACCCCACCTGCAAGAAAACAACCCCCTTGTGATTAGCAGTCACATAGACCTTGTCCTTGAGGCCAGCTACTGGTAACAATATTTTCCTGAATTCCTCAATCGGGCGATGTGGGAACACTGTCATGGGAACTTCTCATAGTTGCCCTGGTAGCTTGGTTTGCTCAGCTACAGCAAGCCATGGGATTTTTGCTGTTTCAAGAAATCCCTCAACAATTCCCCCTTCTTCTTTTGAGCAAACCAAGCCCAACACAACAGTTTTACAAGTAACTCTAGCTATATTTACAACACACAACGATGATTACCACCACCATAAACCAAATCCTTAATCCCCTTGTGATTAAACCCAGCAACCATCTACACTTTGTTTCAAACAAGTCAGTGAACCATTGATTGAAAGGATTGATACCATATTGAATCTTTCTCATGTGCTCTTTCAGGAAACTAATGGACTTGTGAATTGACTCATTATGATCAGAAAGGTTTAAACAGTACATTCCCTTAAAGTCCTCACACCCATTCCTTTGAGCCAAAAGCAAGATGTCAATAGCAGCTTGATCCTGTAAAAGCAGATGTCGCAGACTATTTTGATCTGGTAACATCTCCTCAAGTATCTCTGTCGTGGCATAGGCTTGCCTCTCGGCCCAGCATACCAATTTTTCTAAGTTGTTACGTGCGGCCGCAGATGCCACTCCAGGCACTGAAATTGCTAATGCCGCTCTAGCTGCAACCCCACACAATTCAACATTATCATTGCAATCCAATGCAAGCAATGTCCATTTATGTCTGGTGATCTCACGCAACTGTAACAAGCTAGGAGCAAATACAATGAGTTTATCTAAGTAACATGGACATCTGATAGCATTTGCAGGGATACCTTGCCAGGCCCCATTCCCACAAATCAGAAGCACATCAGGAGGTAAGGCCAAAGCTGTACAATTGTTCCAAACACTGTAGTTGTTACCCCTTGTCTCCATGCTATAAACCCCTAAACCCTGCTTAGCAGCGTCATTGCAATCACAGGTGTTATTTGTGTCTTTGTACCAGTATGGCCTTTTCCAGGTTCCTGTAGCAGGAATCATCTGATATCCACGGCTACGTTCACTTTTGTAGCCACCTTTCAGGTTGATACACATTTGACTACAGATACCGAGGTTTTGACATTCATCAATGTCTCCACAGTTTCTCTTGTCTATAAACTCAAACCCAGCTGGACAGTCACATTCATTTATGATGCATTCCTCCAGGGGCTCATCACCCCAGTCCTTGCAGTCTCTCTGCTGGTTACACACTTTATTGATATCTATGCATTCTCCACTTCTGCACTTGAATTTGCCAGGTCCAGAGCACTGAATAACATTGTTACAGTTTGCTTCATCAGTGCCATACAGACAGTCTCTCACACCACTGCACTGCCTACTCCCATGGACACAGTTCCCATCTTCACATCTGAACTGGTCTGGCCTGCAGGTCCGAGAAGGGCAGTTAATTTCATCACTTCCATCCTTGCAATCAGGATCTCCATCACATCGCCACTTCTTGTGGATACATTCACCTGAGCCGCACTGCACCTCACTCGTAGAACACTTCACTGGAGGTGCAGGCTGGTGGCCACACTGCTCCAAAGATTCATCCGAGTGGTCGGAGCAGTCAGCATCATCAACACACACCCAGCTGATAGGGATGCAGGTAGAACTCTTGCACTGAAACTCATGAACACCACAGGTAGGAGGTGCACACTCCAGCTCATCGCTACCATCACTGCAGTCATCTTGAACATTGGAGACAAAGCTTTTGGAAATACATGGCCCACTACTGCATGTGAATTCTGCTGCACTACAAGTCACAATGCCACAATTCTCTTCATCTTCTCCACTGTCGCAGTCCTTTTCACCATCACATTTCCAGGACACTGAGATACACTGGGTTGACTGAGGACCACAGCTGATTTCATTTACCCGGCATGTTCTCGTATGACACAGCTCAGCACTCTCATCAGACTCATTTTCACAGTCCGGATCCCCATCACACTGCCATCTATTTGGCACACACTGACCACTGTTGCACACAAAGTCAGATTCAGCACACGTCTTCTTCACACAAGCACTCTCATCACTGCCATCTAAGCAGTCTTCACATTTTGCTCTAGCACCGTCGGCAGCAGTGCACAGGCCGGCGAGGGCGAGCAGCAGGCAGAGTGCCCCGCAGCGCGGCAGCACCCACCGCCGCCCTGCACCTGTGTCACTTATACTGCTCCTATTACCCATGCTGTTGGTGTCAGTGGCATCCTCCTGGTACCGTTTCTGTCTTTGTCGCCCCTCACTCTCCCCCTTTTCTTTTTGCCACTGACCATTCACCACAAATGGATGAGACACATGATTACTAGTTAGGAAAGAGAGTGTAACGTCTGCTATACGGCTGCAGGCCGTGCCAGCTGCAACCCTAGAAGCTGTTTGTGAACGAGCCTGACTGACGGTGGTCATTTGGCGGTGTAATCTGCGTCTCTGCACTCCTGCCCTGCAATAGAGCTAAATCATCATTAATAGTCTGTAGAATGTGGCAACCCCACGGAATGTTATCCAGAAACATAGTTATAACACCCACCTGGGGACGAATAGTCTTTTTTTTGCATTGCAAGATAACTTCTTATAAAAAGAATGCCAGAGAGAAGCAGCACAGCCCCTGCTGCCGCTGTCTCCATGGTTACGTCAGACAGGCTGCAGGGTCCTGATCTCCGCCCCTCTGCTCTGTGCCGACTCGCCACATGGTGAGGGTCGGCCGCCATTGTCCACTGACGCCTCTGGTCTCCCGTAGCAACTCGATCTCGGATGGCCCATATCGCACCGCGATTACTTCAATTTCATGCGATTACTTCATATTTCCCGCGTCCCCCCGCGATTCCGCGTCTCTCCGCGATTCCGCGTCTCTCCGCGATTCCCTTTTCCGCGTCTCTCCGCAATTCCGCGTCTCGCCGCGATTCCCTTTTCCGCGTCTCTCCACGATTCCGCGTCTCACCGCGATTCCGCGTCTCTCCGTGATTCCGCGTCTCACCGCGATTCCTTTTTCCGCGTCTCTCCGCGATTCCGCGTCTCTCCGCGATTCCCTTTTCCGCGTCTCTCCGCAATTCCGCGTCTCGCCGCGATTCCCTTTTCCGCGTCTCACCGCGATTCCGCGTCTCACCGCGATTCCGCGTCTCTCCGCGAATCCGCGTCTCACCGCGATTCCGCGTCTCTCCGCGATTCCCTTTTCCGCGTCTCTCTCCGATTCCGCGTCTCACCGCGATTCCTTTTTCCGCGTCTCCGCGATTCCTTTTCTCACCCCGAGGCCGTTGCCCAGGTCGGTTAGTAGGGTGTTTCAATGCTTCTCTCTGTGCGGTGGTCGGCTTGCCGTGTGCCTCGGATCTCTGTCCCGGCGCCGCTCCGATGTCCCGGCGCCGCTCCGATGTCCCGGCCTCAGCCTGTTCGGGTCTCAGCCTGTTCGGGCGCCATATGTTGCAGGAAGCACGGCCGAAAGCACGACAGACACCAGTAGAGTCAGATCATGCTCCATTTTATTGCCCGAATAGCCTAACTTTTATAGAGAACTTAACGGGTGGACAGTGTTTCACACAAGATTATTGGTCAAAAGCACTCAGACAAACAGCTACAAGAAAACAACCCCACCTGCAAGAAAACAACCCCCTTGTGATTAGCAGTCACATAGACCTTGTCCTTGAGGCCAGCTACTGGTAACAATATTTTCCTGAATTCCTCAATCGGGCGATGTGGGAACACTGTCATGGGAACTTCTCATAGTTGCCCTGGTAGCTTGGTTTGCTCAGCTACAGCAAGCCATGGGATTTTTGCTGTTTCAAGAAATCCCTCAACACACCCCGATTGCCGGTACTATGCTGGATGTTCAAGGGAAGGGTCTCTTCTACGCATCATGCAACTGATGCTACATGGAGCAAGTGGGTTGCACTGATTACTCAGCGGGCTCGAATAGGAAACCCCAGTCGCCCAGGAATATTGGAAGTGATTATGGACTGGCCAGAAGGCAAATACTTTGGGATATCATCCGAGGAGGAGGTGGGTCGTTTTGAAGAAG
This sequence comes from Aythya fuligula, assembly GCF_009819795.1. NCBI lineage: Eukaryota > Metazoa > Chordata > Aves > Anseriformes > Anatidae > Aythya > Aythya fuligula. The sequence goes on from NC_045594.1 coordinate 10,199,927, forward strand.
CCCCACTGTACAAGCAGTTACCAGAGAAGGAGAAGAAATATGCCCTGTTCACTGATGGGTCCTGTCGTATTGTGGGGAAGCATCGGAGATGGACGGCTGCTGTATGGAGTCCTACACGACGAGTTGCAGAAGCTGCTGAGGGAGAAGGTGAATCGAGTCAGTTTGCAGAAGTGAAGGCCATTCAGCTGGCTTTAGACATTGCTGAACGAGAAAAATGGCCAGTTCTCTATCTCTACACCGATTCATGGATGGTAGCAAATGCCCTGTGGGGATGGTTACAGCAATGGAAGCAAAACAACTGGCAGCGTAGGGGCAAACCCATCTGGGCTGCTGCTTTGTGGCAAGACATTGCTGCTCGGGTAGAGAACCTGGTTGTAAGGGTACGCCACATAGATGCTCATGTGCCCAAGAATCGGGCTACTGAAGAACATGAAAACAACCAGCAGGTGGATCAGGCTGCTAAGATTGAAGTAGCTCAGGTGGACCTGGATTGGCAGCATAAAGGTGAATTATTTATAGCCCGATGGGCCCATGACACCTCAGGCCATCAAGGTAGAGATGCAACATACAGATGGGCTCGTGATCGAGGGGTGGACCTGACCATGGACGCTATAGCGCAGATTATTCATGATTCATGTGAAAGATGTGCTGCAATCAAGCAAGCCAAACGGTCAAAGCCTCTTTGGTATGGAGGACGATGGCTGAAATATAAATATGGAGAGGCCTGGCAGATTGATTACATCACACTCCCTCAAACTCGCAATGGCAAGCGCCACGTACTTACAATGGTGGAAGCAACCACCAGATGGCTGGAAACATATCCTGTGCCTCATGCCACCGCCCGGAACACTATCCTGGGCCTTGAAAAGCAAGTCCTATGGCGACATGGTACCCCAGAAAGAATAGAGTCAGACAATGGAACTCATTTCCGAAACAACCTTATAGACACTTGGGCCAAAGAGCATGGTATTGAGTGGGTGTATCACATCCCCTATCATGCACCAGCCTCCAGGAAAGTTGAACGATACAACGGACTGTTAAAGACTACATTGAAAGCAATGGGCGCTGGGACATTCAAGCATTGGGATACGCATTTGGCAAAGGCCACCTGGTTAGTCAATACTAGGGGATCTGCCAACCGAGCTGGACCTGCCCAATCAAACCTGTTACGTACTGTAGATGGGGATAAAGTTCCTGTAGTGCATGTAAGAAATATGCTGGGTGAAACAATCTGGGCTACTCCTGCCTCAGGAAAAGGCAAACCTATTTGTGGAATTGTTTTCGCTCAGGGACCTGGATGCACTTGGTGGGTGATGCAAAAGAACGGAGAGGTCCGGTGTGTACCTCAAGGAGATTTAATACTGGGTGAGAATAGCCCATGAACTGAATTGTACCATGTTAATTACTATATAATACTGTATGTTATCACTACCATGACTACTATAGGTGACTAATTAGAATGTATGGAAAAGAGTGTAACCTGAGCATGACATAAATGGAATGGAATAAGGGGTGGATAGATGTCCTGGTTTCAGTTAGAACAGAATTAATTTTCTTCCTAGTAGCTGGTGGAATGCTGTGTTTTGGCTTAGGATGAGAAGAGTGCTGATAACACCCCGATGTTTTAATTGTTGCAGAGCAGTGCTTATACCAAGCCAAGGGCACCTCAGCCTTTTGCTCTGTCCTGCCAACAGGCAGGCTGGGGGTGCAGGAAGAGCTGGGAGGGGACAGACCCAGGACAGGTGACCCAAACTAGTCAAAGGGGTATTCCATACCATCTGACGTCATGCTAAACAATATATAGGGGTGGCTAGCCGGGGGGAGGGGGCCGGACTGCTCGGGGTTAGGCTGGGCATCGATCAGCGGGTGGTGAGCAATTGCATTGTGCATCACTTGTTTGTACATATTATTATTACTTTCCTATTATCACCATTGTATCATTATTATTATTATTGTTATTATTATTTTGTTATTATTATTTTCCTGTCTTATTAAACTGTCTTTATCTCAACTCACAGGCTTCACTTTCTATTTCTCTCCCCCATCCCAGAGAGGGAGGGGGGAGGGTGAGCGAACGGCTGCGTGATGTTTAGCTGCCGGCCGGGTTAAACCACGACAGCAGCGTTTTCTTTTTCCTGTCTTAAATATGCTCTCACCGAGGCGCAAAACAACATCGCTTATTGGCTCAGCTCGGGTCAACAATGGGGCCCTTACCAAACATGGGGCAACTTCTCACAGAAGCCACCCCTATGGGCCCCTGCTTCCAAAATCTTGCCACGTAAACGCACTACATCCTGGTAGCTTGGTTTTCTCAGCTAAAGCAAGTCATGGCCTCCTTGCTGTTTCAAAAATCCCTCAACAATTCCCCCTTTTACTTTTTGAGCAAACCAAGCCTGATGTAACAGCTTAGGAAGTAACCTTTTAACCACACTTATTACAATACCACACACAATGATGATTAACACCACAACAAACAGAATCCTTAATCCCTCTTTGATCAATCCCAGTAACCATCTAGGCATTGTTCCAAACAAAGCCATTGATCGAAAGGATTAATATCGTGTTGAATCTTTCTCATGTGCTCTTTCAGGAAAGTAATGGATTTGTGAATTGACTCACTATGATCAGAAAGGTTCAAACATCACATTCCCTCAAAGTCCTCACACCCATGCCCTTGAGCCAAAAGCAAGAAGTCAATAGCAGCTCGATCCTGTAAAAGCGCATGTTGCAGACTATCTTGATCTAGTAACATCTCCTCAAGTATTTCTGTCGTGGCATTGGCTTGCTTCTCATCCCAGCATACCAATTTTTCTAAGTTAAGTGCGGCCACAGATGCCACTCCTGGCACTAAAATTGCTGATGCCGCTCTAGCTGCAACACCAAGAAACTCAACATTATCATTGCAATCTGGTGTGAGCAATGCCCATTTATGTCTGGTGATCTTACGCAACTGTGACAAGCTAGGAGCAAATATAGTAAGTTTACCTAAGTAACATGGACCTTTGGCAGCATTTGCAGGGATACCTTGCCAGGCCCTATCCCCGCAAATCAGAAAAACATCAGGAGGTAAGGCCGTAGCTGAATGATTGTTCCAAGTGCTATAGCTGTTACCCTTTGCCTCCGTGCCATAAGCCCCTAAACCCTGCCTAGCAGTGTCATTGTAACCACAGGTGTTACTTGCATTTCTGTATCCATATGGCCCTTTCCAAGTTCCTGTAGCAGGATCTCGGTAATTCATTCTTATTTCTGGTAACACATTTGGTGCTGCTATATTTATTGTTTGAAAATGAGTACTCGCAGGAGGGTCTTCTCGGTCACTAGTCAAACATAAGTGATTCAAGACAAACAATGCCTCGGACAATTGCTCATAGATGTCCCTGATTTCTTTTAATCTCGCTAATTGTTCCTTTAAAACCTGATGTGATCGTTCAACAATCGCTTGGCTCGTGGGAGAATATGGTACACCTGTAACATGCTTTACTCCCCACATTTTCATAAATTTTCTAACCTTTTTGCTAACATATGCTGGACCATTGTCCGTCTTGATCTGCTGTGGCACTCCCATAACGGCAAAACACACTGTCAGATGTCTACACACAAGGTGTGCTTTTTCTCCCCCCTGCGCCGTTGCCCATATGAAACTTGAAAAGTACCAAGACTCACATGCAAATATCTTTCAGTACCAAATTCCTGCACATGTGTTACATCCATTTTCCATACCTCAAGTGCCTTAACACCCCGTGGATTAATACCCAAACCTAACCCTGGTCCATGATGACTACAGGAAGGGCACGCTCTGACTATTCTTCTCGCCTCTGTCCAAGTAAGTCCAAACATTCTCCGAAGACCCTTTGCATTCTGATGGAACATTTCGTGCGACACTCGTGCACATGTAAAATCACTCTCAGGCCCCACTGTGACTATACTTACCAACTTGTCTGCTTGTAAATTACCTTCTGCTAACCCAATCGAGAACTGATGGCTACGTATATGGATAACACAGTAGGGTGCAGTTCTCCCCTGAATGGCATCTCGCAGCTGCAGAAATAATGACAACAACCTGTCCCTCTTAGTTTGCCGTATCAAGGCATCCACTATCCGTTTTACCATGTTGACAATATACAGAGAGTCTGAGATGATATTAATCGGCTCATGCATCCAGCACTGACAAGCCTAAACAACTGCAGACAATGCCAGTGTTTGTAATGAATCCCCTGTCTCCCCCAGAATTATGTATTTCTCCCAACTTCCGTTCTCGTACCACACACACATAGCCTTCTTACTTACTGCACCTTCATCAGTGTATACAGTGCGACCCACCACTGGTCAGGACGAAAGCCGTGGTACTACCTGCCATTTATATGATCTTATAACTTGCCAGAGAGGCCCCTTTGGAGTTTGGGACTGCACCAATCCTGGGAAACCTAACACAGCTTCTTGTAGTGGTATGGATTGCTGTAAACACCATTCCAAATGATCCTGAGTCATCGGCAGACTAATATCTCCTGGTTCCTGCCCTCTGATCTCAATACTCCAAGAGAGACCCTTATGTACTAACTCTGTGATAGCTTCCGCCCGTGTTTGAATACTCGTTTTTGGCTGAATCAGTAGGAAAATCCATTCCAGAACTCGAAAATGCTGCCCTATCATTCCACCCTTGCCATCACCTGTTTCACATCCAAGCACCGCAAATGGATGAGACACATGATTGCTAACTAGCAAGGAGAGTGCAACTTCTGCTATACATATGCAAGCAGCGCCAGCTGCAACCTTAGAAGCTATTTGTGAAAGAGCCTGCCGGTGGTCAATTGTTAGTGTAATCTGCTGCTCTGCACTCCTGCCTCACAATAAAGGTAGTAATATAGCTAAGTCGTCATTAGTAATCCATACAATGTGGCAACCCCACTGAATATTACTCAGGAACATTTGTACATCTGCCAAATTGTGTAACACCATAGTTATATCAACTTTCTGTGGACGAATAGTAGGGTCTGATATTTTCCATCCCAAGTATAGCCATGGCTGTTTCCATTGAACCTTCTCTGGGGCTACCTTCAACCCTTTTGCTTCCAAAGTATCCTGAATAAACTTTAAATCTGAATCCTGGAAGCATTCTGGCCTACCAAACCGAATGTTATCCATATAATGGTAAATAATTACGTAACACCATGCTGTCTGAATTGGTTCTAATGCCCAGGCCACATATAATTGACATAATGTAGGGGAATTCCTCATCCCCTGCAGAAGCACTAGCCATTCATAGCTCTTTACCAGGGCCTGTTTGTTAATGGAGGGTACCGTAAAAGCAAATCTCTGACAGTCCTTTACAGCCTGTGCCACCACATCTGGTTGCCTGGACTGATCAGCTCTCTGTACCCTTTCCAACATATCCTCTACCAGTGCAGTTCTTGGCAGTGGATCTAAGATGTTTTGAGTTTTTGGGTTTGCATTATCAAACGCAAGCATTTTAAACACACTGCTTTTAGACTCTGCTGTTAGATCAGGATGATCAGCAATTGCTGCCCACAAACAATTGATAAATTTAGCATATGGTTCCTCAGGGGCCTGTTGTACTGATGTGAATGGAGGTGCTTCCTTTTCCCCTGGGAGACTAAGAAGAGCCCTTAGTGCGAGCTGTGCAGCTGCTTGGTGAATAATAGCAGGGAACTGCAGCTGAACCTGGGTATTGAGATAAGGACCCGTCCCCGTTAACATCTCTGCAGTAATCCCATACAGAGGGTCCCCTGGTTGACGCAGTCGACCTGCTTCCCCCTGTGCAAACCACAACCATTCCCTTTCAAACAATAACAATTGGGAAGGAGTTAACAATAAGCGCGCCAAGTTTTGACAGTCAAGTGGACACATTAGTTCTGCCCGGAAAATCCATTGAATTATCCGTTGAGCCGCCTGGGACTGTAAACCGTAGTCCGTAACTATTTTTCGAGCTTGTTGTAAAAGCTTCCAATCATGCGGCTGCCATGACCTGGTGCCTTGCACAGGGTCGATAATAAGAGGACAAGACAAAGATGTAGCATGGCAATGCCCTTCTATGATGGCATGACGTATGACGTCGAAGCACCTGTCCCTCCTTGGTGCCGACAGTGGTGTACCGACGGACAAAGAGGGAGTCTGCTCCGGTGGGGCAGACGAGAGAGGAAGCTCCTCCGAATCCATAATTTTTAAGTTCTCCAATTTCTCTATCAGTTCATGGAACAGCTCCTCCACTGAAGGTCGATTTTCAGAAGCTGCTGCTGGAGCTCTCATTGGTGAAGCATCCCGAGTGGATTTATTGCTGCCTGGCAGCGGCACGGACGCTGGCAGCGCAGCTTCATCAAGATTTTCTGGCGCGGGGGGTGGGGAGGGCAACCCCCACTCCCCATCAGCACTCTGTTACAATAGTCCCTTAGTTATTTCTGCTGATGATTCCTTTATTGAAAAGGTCATACCCCAAACCAGGATGGGTGCAGGAACCGACAAAAAGAATCATGCCAGCTGCGTTCCTGAGGTGTCAGATTTTGCACTCGGCATTCTGTTATTCCCAGACAGTACTGACAAAGCTTGCGCCACCGCCATTGCCAGCTGCTGTTCGGCTTTCATACCGTACAGCGCATTAATCACTGTGCGCCACATCCCACTTACATCAGTATCTAGCTTTCCACTTGAGATGGCTTTATCCCATAAGCAATCTCCTACATGCTGCCACTCATCTGGGCTAAACATTAGAGGGATTTCCTTCAGAAAACCCTCCTTCTGAGCCCAGTGCACCAAGGATTTGATCTTTTTTACATTGCAAGATACACCTGTCTTAGAGAGAATACTAGAGAGAAGCTGGATAGCTGCTTCCTCCTCCATGGTTATGTCAGACGAGCTGCAGGGTCGTGATCTCCACCCCTCTGCTGTGTGCCAACTCGCCTCACAGCGGCACTCGTCTGCTGTCGTCACTGACGCCTCCTATCTCCCGTAGGAACTCGGCCCCGGATGTCCCGTGTCTCACCACATCACTATTCCACGTCTCACCACAACACTATTCCGCGTCTCACCACGACACTATTCCGGGTCTGTGCTCCAAGTCTCTCCGCGTCCCGCTTCTCTGTGGGTCTCTCTGCGTCTCAGGTCTTTCAGCGTCTCTCTGCGTCTCTCTGCATCTCATCAGCTCTCAGCCTGTTCGGGCACCATTTGTTGCAGGAAGGACAGCCAAAAACACGACAGACACCAGTATGGTCAGATCATGCTCTCCCTTTATTACCCGAATAGCCTGACTTTTATAGCAAACTTAACAGGGGCGGATGGTGTCTCACACAAGAATATTGGCCAAAAGCACTCAGACAAACAACTGCAAGAAAACAACCCCGCCTGCAAGAAAACACCCCCCTTGTGATTAGCAGTCACGTAGATCCTGTCCTTGAAGCCAGCTGCTGGCAACAATATTTTTTAATTCCTCACTCGGGCGATATGGGAACACTGTCATGGGAACTTCTCATAGTCGTCCTGTCAGCTTGGTTTGCTCAGCTGCAGCAAGTCATGGCCTCCTCACTGTTTCAAAAATCCCTCAACAAAGAAAAAAAAAAAAGAAGTTCACAAGTACAATATATTCAAGTAGAAGAAATGATATTTTAAAAAGAAACAGCATTTGTACCACTTGGGATATATGCCAAATGCAACTGGGTTTTATCTGCTTATCTGTTCACTGTGTTCCTCTACCTTATATTCTTTGCTATTCAAACAAAATGTCCATGTGGTCATTTGTGAAGAGGTCATTTGTGATTCAGATTGCTAGGGATGAAATCTTCCTGTCTTCAGAACAAGAGACTGAACAGCAGCAGTCTTCATGTTCCCCCCCCACCCCCACACTACATAGCTAGAGACATGCTGAAGGTGTGATCCAGAAATACATGTAGAAATAGAGTGAAATGGAAAGATGCACACTGATGGATGGCCTAGGAAGTCTCTGCTCCAGGTAAATCACATTTGGCACCTTGATGGTCCCTTTCAAATGTGAGAAAAGGACTCACAAGGAATGACTGTAAAGCTAAATTGTAGCAGGGTATCTTGTATTAGGACATTTGTTAACCCATACAACAGGTGAAAAAACATTGTTCATAAATCATCTGAATAAAAAGGAATGAGCAATGTTTTTTCAAGCAGTACTGATTGATTCAATTATTCTACTTATATATGCCAAAAAATCACGTCCATCATTTGGCCACCTGGCCTTCAGGTACCTTGCAAGAAGAGCAAGAAACTCCTGTTAGTCCCTTGTCATATCTGACACCTCCAGGTAGATGTTCAGAATGCCATAGGATATATAAAATATAATACAGATATAGTCACTTATATGTGACTTATACTGCTCTCTCATCAACTAGTTACTTGCTTTAGAAGTTACAGAAATTGAATTATTTAAGACATTATTTAAGATCACTTGATTTGAAGGATCTAAAAGTTAGGGACTCCATCGAAGAAGTTACTTATGTAGACTACCTCATTAGTAGCTACAGAGAGACTGGCACCTCCAAAAATGATTCATTGTATCTAAAGATAAATGTCTACGATGAATCACTCTCTGGAGGTTTTTTGCTGAATAGAGAGAAAATCTAACTAACTTAGAAACAGCAGATACCTCTTAGGTGGCTTATCTTGAGTGAGATAAATTTTAAGTTTGCTCATAAGTTTCTGAGGAGATTCCATAATTTTAATTAGTAGAGGAAATACTTTTTGGAAATAACCAGAGATGTCACGTAGGATTTTATTCTTTCATGCATTACCCTCAACAGCAAAAAGCTAGAGTTATTAGTTTTTGAGTATTAGAGTTATTAGTTACTAGTCATTGAATAAAGCAAGATCAGCAATCTTTCTCTGAACTTGAGGACAAGTGACACATTTCAGTTGAAACCATCTAGAGAATTTTTCTTTGCATTTGATCTGTGGTCTATACTACACTGTTTTAACCCTTAGACAGAGTTATGATTTTATACCTGTTACCATATAGAAGGGAAGCTGAAACTGAACAGGGTCCAAGGGGCTCCTGTTATCTGGAGGTCTAAGCACACCACAGGCACAGTACATCACAAATGTAGCACATATTCATTCTTAATCAATCGCTCTCTAATTTCTAATTCCATGTTTCAGCTGCAGCATACTTGCTCTCTTCCAGATCCACAGGTATTCTGCAATTAACATTAATGTTCAAAGCCTGACAGACCCCGTCCTCCGTGGACCCAAATATCGGTCAAAATACATGGGGTCTTAAGGGTTCTTTTGGTCATTCTATCATATAATACTGGAACGTTTTTAATTTACTCTTTCATTTTCTGGGGCCCCTATTGTTCCAATTTCCAATCATTATTCCTAATGGACTTTCTGGTGGTATAACTGGTAATTTGCTCCCTTTATTCTGGTCCTTGGTCTTCAATTCTGTCTGACCCATCTAGGAATTTTACTATGGCAATTGCCACAGCCCTTGGTTACCTTAGTAAGAGTGTCTTGCAGGGGGTTTAGGACCTATCACCCACCCACGAATCCTATAGGAATCGCTTCGGTCCTTCACCGGCCAAGTACCTCGCGGGAGATTGGAACCGCGGTTAGAAGACCTCTACACTCGCTTTGGAACTAAGTTCCGTCTCAGTCACACTCTTACACACACAGGCAACTGAATTCCACCCAACCGAACGGTATACTCCTTAAACACTTACGACTCCATTGTCTTCGTTCGGATCTTCGCGCGCAGAATTACGGGCAAAATACAGTGCTGCAGCTGGCAAGGGAGCTCATAAAAAAAAATCAAAATCTTTGCTTACCTTTATTCAGGTTCAAGAAGGCATTAGTCCTGACCCGACTCGAACAGGAGCCACCAAATGGTGGGTGCCTCTCCTAGATCAAATCAGAATTCAGGAACCAAAGCCATCCCGGACGAGCCCCCATTTGTAATAAATGGCTCAGTCTTCAAAATAGGACTATAATCAAAGTTTACAATTTATTAAAGGAATAGAGGTAAGCAAACAGCGCTGGGTGCGCCGGGAGTCTCTGCACCACCAAGATGCACACCAGTTACATCAAGCAGCTGATTTTTATGCTCCTAGGCTGATACATATTCATTACTACTTCTAAAAAAAACAGGGTTATTATTTCCGGAATCCAAACCCTCCTACTGGAGCATGTGTATCAGTCTCCGGTGGTCCCTCTGGGGGTCTCTCGTGCTGAAGGCTCATAGTCTTCCTCCCTCTTGTCCTTCTCCTTTGTCCAACTTGGCTGTATGTCAGAGACTTGTGCAGCGCCCCCTGCAAGCTTTGTCTTTTAGTCGTTCTTCAGCTCTCCCCTTCTCCTTAATCTCCTGGCCAGATATCAGAGACTTGCATAGTGTCCCATGCAATAGTCATAATAGTTAGCAGTTATTCTGAAACCCCCCAGATATCAGAGACTTCAAGGAAAAGCCTACAAATACATTTCCCTTCAAGCTCTCTATTGACACGAATTGCTGGACCATTCCTTTGCAAGATAAAGAACTATATACATTAACCACTCTTTTTCTTAGACTTGTGGTTATACAAGGGTATGTGAGACAGAAGATCACATTCATCATACCATGCGGCCCTAGCATTGTTCCATATTTGATCTGTGCTCTATACTACACTGTTTTAACCCTTAGACAGAGTTATGACTTTATACCTGTTACCATATAGAAGGGAAGCTGAATTTATACAACAAAAAGATTATGATTGAAAATGATTTTATTATGAATGTCTTTCATCCACAATAGTCAGACAAATCTATCTGCAGTTTTTAAAATCATTGCTTGACTGATGTCTTGTAGTCTGCATTTAGATTGTTTTGGATTTTGTGGACCATGATCCTACACTTCTGTAGGCAGTATAGTTACAGAGAAAATATGGCCCTTTTCCAAGGAGGATATGTAAGAGTAATCCCTGTTTCTGTCCCGATTTGCTGTAATTTTGATCTTCATACCCTTGAACATACACACAGCATGTGTGTCCCAGCACAATTATTTCTGAAAATATAAGAATGATAATTATGTCACATCATCTAGTGCTAGAAATTATAAACCTCAGTGGTTAGTGGTCTTCTGGGGGTTTACTCCTGTCTGTCATAATCTCGTTTTATTTCATCTGTCACCCTTGATTGTCCTGGTTTCAGTTAGGAGAGTTAATTTTGCAGGGCTAGCATTGGCCACACAGAGGGAAGCTGCATAAGAGCTAGATCAGAAGACTAAGGAGGAGAAACTCAGCCATGGAACAGAACTGACTGCAAAACTTTTTCTTTTCTTTTTTTTTTTTTTTTTTTTAATCTCTCAGCAAGCTCTTTATACAGATTTGTACATTTAACTCCCACAGTTTCACTGATATCTACATATATAAACCAACCATATATAAATCAACTGGTGGTGAGGTAAAATGAACATATAAATAAATAAATAATTTCAGCCTATATGGCTTAAATTTCAGGTATGCCAGAGCGAATGTCTCTTTTTTAGGTATGCCAGAGTGAATGTCTCTCTTTTTTATTAGTTGTCATCTTTTAGGTTTTCTAGGAAAAGAAGGTGCTTTATTATTCTGTGTTTGCAGAGCACCTTGCACAATGCCATTCTCATTTTCAACAGTGAGGTAAGGCAAGAATAATAAGTGACAATATGATTTATTTCTACATTTAAATACTTGCTTTATCTGTTCACCTGTTTGTTTGCACCAATGTTTAAGTAATGAACCAAGTTACTCCGCCTTCATAAGATGTTACTTGTACTTAGTAAAACTTATTCCTGTTAAACTACATTTGTTTCAATGGCCTTTCATGAGGGATGAACCCGGCCCTGCATATCTAACCTATGTCTTGGACAAGCAAATGGAATTGAATTAATTGTCTTTGCCTTGATTTGCAAACTGCACAGTTATCTGCACATTTAATTCTATCCTTTGCATTTTATTTTCTGAGCAAGGACAGAACTGGCAACATATTTGACATCTTTGTGACAGTGAGTCTGTGGCAGCACTGAAAAGAAAGGGGAAAGGAGCAGGGTCACAGAGAGGACAAAAGAAAAAAAATAGCTGTCTAAACCATCTATCATTAAAGCGATGCTCATTGAATTACGTCTCTCAGGGCCTGTCAAAACATGTGGTGCCCTTGCAATATGATGTGAATTAAATGCCTTCTGGTCCCTAAAATATTGTTTTCAAGGCCAACTGTGTACTTTCACAGTTTCCCTCTGGTAACTACCAAGAAACATTTGAAACATGCTGATTGACTCCTACGATTAGCAAAAACAGCTCAGAAATACAGCAATGTGTGGTAACTGGCTTTCAAGGCAAAGCCAGGACACGTCTACTTGCAGAACTTTGGTGATGGTCACCATCAACCCCATCCACTGAGAAATTGGTTAACATAGCTTAAAGTTGCCCCTGGGAGAGAAAATTTAAGTAGAATTGACTCACTGAATAGCTCCATTACTTATAGCGATAGTTTGTCTTCTGTGAGCAGGGAAAGGGTGTCATACTTGTTAACTGGTTGGGAGAACCCATAAAGATGTCATAAAGTCTGGAAGAATTTGCAGAAGGCTGGCTCCAACTGTTTCCTGCACTTGAGGAAGCAAGACTATTTGATGTGTTCACCTTAGCAGACAGCCTATAGCAACAGCTCCATAAAATCTGCCTCCTTCCAAAACTTGCATGTGCCTCAGACTACCAAGGTGCTATAGGAGTAAACTTCTCTTCTCCCAGTGAACCTCTGAGTTTCAACTAGTTCTTGCAAATCAGGAGTTTTGCCAGTGCTTGGTCACTGACCAAAGAGTGCAAGAGTGCATTTAAACTAAATACAAGTAGAAAAAGTTGGTCTCTACCTGAAAGATTTTTATAATTTCAAACTTGTCAGCTGTGTCCATCTAGATGCACACACTGATTTCTCAGCTGCTCTGTGCAGCCTCAGGGATATGCCCAGAAATTGGTACCTGTAGGACAGGGACAAATATAGTTAATATATGAAGAAGTAAAATCTTGCATACAGCAATATGCTGTCAAATAATATGACTTTATGGAGAAAAGTTGTATCATTATTCATTTTAGACGTGAACATTGTGTGGGGTGGGGATAGAATCATAAAATCATAGAATATCCCGAGTTGGAAGGGACCCATAAGGATCATCAAGTCCAACTCCTGGCACCGCACAGGTCTGCCCAAAAGTTTAGACCATGTGACTAAGTGCACAGTCCAATCGCTTCTTAAATTCAGACAGGCTTGGTGCAGTGACTACGTCCCTGGGGAGCCTGTTCCAGTGTGCAACCACACTCCTGGTGAAGAACCTCTTCCTGATGTCCAGCCTAAACTTCCCCTGCCTCAGCTTAACACCATTCCCACGGGTCCTATCACTGGTGTTTACAGAGAATAGGTCACCTGCCTCCTCACTCCCCCTCGTGAGGAAGTTGTAGACCGCGATGAGGTCCCCCCTCAGCCTCCTCTTCTCCAGGCTGAACAGGCCCAGTGCCCTCAGCCGCTCCTCATACATCTTCCCCTCTAGGCCCTTCACCATCTTTGTTGCCCTCCTCTGGACACTCTCCAACAATTTAATGACCGTCTTGTACTGTGGTGCCCAGAATTGCACACAGTACTCGAGGTGAGGCTGCACCAGCGCAGAGTAGAGCGGGACAATCACCTCCCTCTACCGACTAGCCATGCTGTACTTAATGCATCCCAGGATACAGTTGGCCCTCCTGGCTGCCAGGGCACACTGCTGGCTCATATTCAACTTGCTGTCAGCCACAACCCCCAGATCCTTCTCTGCAGGGCTGGTCTCCAGAATCTTGTTGCCCGGTCTGTACATATTGCCAGGGGTGCCCCGTCCCAGGTGCAGGACCCGGCACTTGCTCTTGTTAAACTTCATGGTGGTTGCCCAGCTCTCCAATCTGTCCAGATCTTTCTGCAAGGCCTTTCCACCCTCATCAGAGTCCACATCTCCTCCAAGTTTGGTGTTGTTGGCAAATTTGCTCAGAACACCTTCTAGTCCTACATCCAAACCATTTATAAAGACATTGAAGAGGACTGGCCCTAAAATGGAGCCTTGGGGGACCCCTCAAGTGACCATCCGCCAGCCAGATGTGGCCCCATTTACCACAACCCTTTGAGCCCTGCCCATCAGCCAATTGCTCACCCATCGTATGATTTTTTTTTTAAGTTGTATGCTGGACATTTTGTCCAGTAGGATCCTATGGGAAACCATGTCAAAAGCCTTGCTGAAGTCCAAAAAGATCACATCAGCTGGTTTCCCTTGGTCAACTAGATGGGTGATCTTATCATAAAAGGAAATCAAATTTGTTAGGCAGAACCTACCCCTCATGAACCCATGTCGGCTGGGACCAATGACTGCATTGTCCCCCAGGTGCTCTTCAATAACTTCAAGGATAATCTTCTCCATAATTTTACCAGGCACTGACGTGAGACTGACAGGCCTGTAATTGCTAGGGTCTTCCTTCTTACCCTTCTTGAAAATTGGCACAACATTTGCCAGCTTCCAGTCTACTGGGACCTCTACAGATTCCCAAGACCTTTGAAAAATAATTGAGAGAGGTCCCGTGATAACATCAGCCAGCTCTTTAAGCACCCTGGGATGAATCCCATCTGGAGCCATGGACTTGTATGGATCCAGGTGGAGCAGCAAATCCTGCACACATTCAGTGTCAGTTGGGAGTTTGTCTTTCCCACCGTCATGGTCCTCCAGGTCAGGGCACCCAGGGTCCCGAAGCCCATCATCAGCATTGAAGACAGAGGTGAAGAAGGCATTAAACATCTCTGCTTTGCCTATGTCATTGAAAAATTGTATCATTATTCATTTTAGACATGTGAACATTGTGGGGGGTGGGGACAGGGGAGTTTTATCTTACTGCCAAATTCAGGTATTCAAAATTCATAATCATGTCCCTCCAAAATTGTTATATTTAACACATTTAAACATATGAGGTGTTATTCCCCTGTTTGTTTGTTTTTGTATTTTATTATTGTTTATTTGCATGTTTTTAACACGCAGGGTACATTATATTATGAATGTGAGTTGTTGATTTTTTTCTTAGACAATGTTAACCAGACTTTTATTTTATTTGGGCTGACAATGTTTATGATGACCATAGCTTTCCTATTTTTCCCTTTTACCCTAACATAATTGCTTTTGACTAGGTAAATCATGTTCTCGTTGTAATGTCATTGCAATTTCTGATTCCATAATGCACTTGAATAGAATTTTTGTTTTTATATGCTTTGCATTTCATTTTAATGCTACCCAAGGAAATTACCTACCTAAAGCTGTACGTGTTACTTTTTATTAAATACCAAATGGCATAATCTATTTCCCCCCCCTCCCTGTTTCTTGATTACAATCAAGATGTGTTTTCGATTTTGTTAAAGAAGCACTTTCCTGACTCAATTAGAACCTTAAGGTTAATTTCCACTTATACTTTGAACTAAATTTCAAGTTTAATGCAGGTTTTATGCAAACCTAGGGGAAAACCACAAGGGACAGACAAAGCCTTGTGGGAAGTTTTATGTAGGCTGCCAAGCAAAAATTTGATTCTTGAATGGAAGAAATGACACAAACTGCACAAATTCCACTGGGAGATTTATAGCAATTTCAAGTGAAGTGTACTCAGATACCATGACAGCAGTAGAAGATCTTACCATAAAAAGAAGTATGCTATATATAAATTATAGAAGGAAACACTCAACTTTCTCCATGCTCCATAACAGATCCAGATGAGGACTGCTCTGGCAGCAGCTAGCCCACATGGAATTCACACTGGTGTTGAAACTAGTATTTTTGTGTGAAGCCTCACTCTCATGTCCCTGTTCCCTGCTACCCAAGGGAGAACCCTGAGGAAACTTCTTAGACAATCACATGAAGTTAAAGGACTCTTGCTTCAGTAGATTCGGTAATTACTATTTCTCACTGGCTTTAAAAATTTGCTAATTTCCCACATTAAGATACTTTAAAGTATCAAGGTTCTAAAGAAGAAAAAAAATGCTCATAATGATAAGATTGCTCATTAATATCTTTGTCAAGAATTATTTATTCTACAAAATATAGCAGAATGTAAATAAGAAAACAATGATGTTAGAGTCAGATTCTGAGCACAAAAGCTTTGCCACGTCCAAAATCTTACAGACTCGTGAGTTTAATTGTATAACACCTTATGACATCACATATTATTATCTTGGGAAAGAACATGTACTTTTGCATGGAAACCTCAAAATAACATCTTTTCTATGGATAGGTCTGGTTAGAAAAACCAATATTTTTTTTTCACTTTAAAGAAAGACTTTTTTTTTTAAATCCAGATAACTTTTTGTCTTCATAACAGATTGATTTTTCCTGAATAAATAATTTTTTTATTATTTGTAGGAAAAAAATATAAAAGCATCAAATTTCATTTTTTCCTCTCATTTCATTTCATTTCATTTCATTTCATTTCATTTCATTCCATTCCATTCCATTCCATTCCATTTCATCTTTTTTTACTCTGCTTCAGGTTTTCTGTAGGCTTAATTGAAGCTGGGAGAAGGCAAGTATGCTAAAACTGTTTAAGCTGTGTAAATGCATCTATAGGTGTGTGCCTAAGGGTGAAAAACAAGTATGGCAGTGCAGTTTGTAGTACTGCTACCTGACAGAAAATGGAAATAGAAGTAAAGCTCAGCAAAGAGCAGTTAATGAGACAATGAAAACAACAACAAGAAGAACAATTACAAAACCACCTCTAAGCATTAAAAAGAAACATTTCCAAATTATATAATGATGTACAGCATGTCAGAGGGTTGGTTGACAGATAAAATGTCTTTACCTTTCAAATCTGGCTAAACATAAACCCAAATTTACCACATGAAATTAGTAAATATGAAATGCTTACAGTGGCTTCAGGAATACTTGTCCTATTCTTTGGGAACTGCATCCAAACTATCGTTCCAGACTGAATCACAGAATCACAGAATCACAGAATTTCTAGGTTGGAAGAGACCTCAAGATCATCGAGTCCAACCTCTGACCTAACGCTAACAGTCCCCACTAAACCATATCCCTAAGCTCTACATCTAAACGTCTTTTAAAGACTTCCAGGGATGGTGACTCTACCACTTCCCTGGGCAGTCTGTTCCAATGTCTAACAACCCTTTCGATAAAGAAGTTCTTCCTAACATCCAACCTAAAACTCCCCTGGCGCAACTTAAGCCCATTCCCCCTCGTCCTGTCACCAGGCACGTGAGAGAACAGACCAACCCCCACCTCTCTACAGCCTCCTTTAAGGTATCTGTAAAGAGCAATAAGGTCGCCCCTGAGCCTCCTTTTCTCCAGGCTGAACAAGCCCAGCTCCCTCAGCCGCTCCTCGTAGGACTTGTTCTCCAGGCCCCTCACCAGCTTCGTCGCCCTTCTCTGCACCCGCTCAAGCACCTCGATGTCCTTCTTGTAGCGAGGGGCCCAAAACTGAACACAGTACTCGAGGTGCGGCCTCACCAGAGCCGAGTACAGGGGGACGATCACCTCCCTAGCCCTGCTGGTCACACTGTTTCTTATACAAGCCAGGATGCCGTTGGCCTTCTTGGCCACCTAAGCATACTGATGACTCATATTCAGCCGACTATCCACCATCACTCCCAGGTCCTTCTCTGCCTGGCAGCTCTCCAACCATTCCTCTCCCAGCCTGTAGCTCTGCTTGGGGTTATTGCACCCCAGGTGCAGGACCCGGCACTTGGTCTTGTTAAACTTCATGCAGTTGACCTCAGCCCATCGGTCCAGCCTATCCAGATCCTCCTGCAGAGCCTTCCTGCCCTCGAGCAGATCGACACACGCGCATAGCTTGGTGTCATCTGCAAACTTACTGAGGGTGTACTCAATGCCCTCATCCAGATCATCGATGAAGATATTAGAGGACCGGCCCCAGCACCGAGCCCTGGGGAACGCCACTAGTGACTGGCCTCCAACTGGACTTGGCTCCATTTACCATGACTCTTTGGGCCCGGCTATCCAGCCAGTTTCTAACCCAACGAAGCGTGTGCCAGTCCAAGCCAAGAGCAGCCAGTTTCTTGAGGAGAATGCTGTGGGAGACAGTGTCAAAAGCCTTGCTGAAGTCAAGGTAGACCACATCCACAGCCTTTCCCTCATCCACCCAGCACGTCACTTTGTCATAGAAGGAGATCAGGTTCGTCAAGCTGGACCTGCCTTTCATAAACCCATGCTGACTGGGTCTGATCGCCTGCTTGCCCTGCAAGTGCTGCATGATGACTCTCAAGAGGATCTGCTCCATGAGCTTCCCTGGCACTGAGGTGAAACTGACAGGCCTGTAGTTTCCCGGGTCTGCCCTCCAGCCTTCTTGTAGATGGGCATCACGTTTGCTAGCCGCCAGTCAACTGGGACCTCCCCCGATAGCCAGGACTGCTGATAAATGATGGATAGTGGCTTGGCCAGCTCCTCTGCCAGTTCTCTCAGTACCCTCAGGTGGATCCCATCCGGCCCCATCGACTTGTGCACATCCAAGTGCCGTAGCAGGTCACCAACCAGTTCTTCATGGATAGTGAGGGCCACATCCTGCTCCCCATCCCCTTCCACCAGCTCAGGGTACTGAGTATCCAGAGAACAACTGGTATTGCCGCTAAAGACTGAGGCAAAGAAGGCATTAAGCACTTCCGCCTTTTCCTCATCTCTTGTAACTAAGTTTCCCCCGGCATCCAGTAAAGGATGGAGATTCTCTTTTGTCCTCCTTTTTGTGTTGATGTATTTATAAAAACATTTTTTGTTATCTTTAATAGCAGTAGCCCGATTGAGCTCCAGATGAGCTTTGGCCTTTCTAATTTTGTCCCTGCACAGCCTTGCAACATTCTTATAGTCCTCCTCAGTGGCCTGCCCACTTTTCCAAAGATTATAAACCCTCTTTTTTCTCCTAAGATCAAGCCACAATTCTCTGTTGAGCCAGGCTGGTCTTCTTCCCTGCCAGATCGTCTTTGGGCACGTGGGGACAGACCGTTCCTGCGCCATTAAGATTTCCCTCTTGAAGAGCGCCCAGCCTTCCTGGACTCCTCTGCCCTTCAGAACCGCCTCCCAAGGGACTCTACCAACCAGTGTCCTCAGCAGCTCAAAATCAGCCCTCTGTAAGTCCAATACAGTGGTTTTACTGGTCCCCTTCCTGGCCTCGCCAAGAATAGTGAACTCCACCATTTTGTGGTCACTCTGCCCAAGACATCTCCCGACAATCACATCCTCCACCAGTCCTTCTCTGTTTGTGAAGAGAAGGTCTAGCGGGGTGCCACCCCTTGTAGGTTCACTAACCAGCTGTGTCAGGAAGCTATCTTCCACGCTCTCCAGAAACCTCCTAGACTGCTTTCTCAGGGCTGTGTTGTGCTTCCAGGATATGTCAGGGAAGTTGAAGTCCCCCACGAGTACAAGCGCTGACGATTTCGCAACTTCTGTCAGCTGCCTGTAGAACTCCTCATCCGTCTCCTCATTCTGGTTCGGCGGTTGTACTGGGTCTGGCTGGAATGTTAACTTTCCCGGCAGCAGCCCATACAGTGCCGTACTCTGTACTTGTAGCTGGAACAGCAGTGTTATCACACCAGTGTTGTGTCTACTGCTGAGCAGCAGTGGCACAGCATCGGGCCTTTCTCTAACCCTCCTAGGGGGTGGGCAAAAAAGTGAGGAGAGAAACATCACTAGGGCAGCTGACCTAAACCAATCAAAGGGATATTCCATACCATGTGGTGTCACACTCAGCAATAAAAGGTGGAAACAGGAAGAAGAGGGGAGGGGTGGGCTCTCGTTGAGAAGACGTCGGTCCTCCTCTCGAACACCGGCTGCGTGCGTTGAGGCCTTGCTTCAAGGACGTGGTCAATCATCGCTCATTTGTGGGAAGTAGAGAGTAATTTCTTTCCTCTGCACTTCCATATAGCTTTCATTTATTTTGTTTGTTTGTTTTCCTCCCTTTTTTCCCCTTTCCCTTTTATTTCCCCTTAGTTAAATTGTTTAGTTCATGGTAGTCTTTATTTAATTATTATAATTATTTCCCTTTAATTAAATTATCCTTATCTCAACCCGTGAGTTGTTCTTTGCTTTACTTCTCCCCCTCCTCATCTAAAGGAGGGGGAGTGAGAGAGCGGTTGTGGGGTTTAGCTGCCCAGCATGGTAAAACCACCACAGCGGTCTATAACAGACCCCGACCAGGACGCTAGCCTTGTCATGCAGAATTGTGGATTGGGACTCCACGTCCAGCCTCAATATTAGCACTAAAAACAAATGAGGATTCTGGAGGGGAGGAAAAGCAGGAAAAAAGAAAGAATGATGAATGGGAGTCGCTGGATAATTTACCACCACCACCACCACCTCTGGGTCCTAATAACACACTCCCGGCTCTCCCGGCTCCCCCTCCTCCCCCTCTGGTAATCTCTCCAGCAGTGCAGCCATGGTCCCTGCCTCCACCACAAACAGCACCAGAATTAGACCTGCCTCCGGCTGCATGCACAAGAAGTAAGACTGCCGTACCTGAAGAAACCTCTCTATATCCATTAAGAGAAGTACCCCTTGGAGGCAATCAGGGAGGATTTGGGTTCGTGGCAGTCCCTTTAAATACCACAGAGGTGAGATCTTTTAGGAAAGAAATGGGGACTCTGTTAAATGACCCCCTCGGAGTAGCCGAAAGACTAGATCAATTCCTGGGTCCTAACACTTATACCTGGGAAGAAATACAATCCATTTTAGCAATCTTATTTACTGTTGAGGAAAGGGGAATGATTAGGCAAGCTGGAATGAGGATTTGGGAAAGACAAAATCAAGCTGGACCCCCAGGAGATCAAAAATGGCCAAATGTGGATCCCCACTGGGATCACCAGCAACCCCAGGGAAGACAAAACATGAGAGATTTGAGAACAATGATTATACAAGGGATCAGAGAAGCGGTTCCACGAGGAAAAAACATTAATAAAACATTCAATGAACAACAAGGAAAAGAGGAATCTCCAACAGAATGGTTGGAGAGATTAAAGAAAAGTTTACAAATGTATTCGGGGATCGATCCGAATACAGCAATTGGAACCGCACTCCTTAGAACACAATTCGTAGCCAAATCCTGGGTGGACATAAGAAAGAAATTAGAAAAGTTAGAAAATTGGCAAGAGAGAGGATTAGAAGAGTTACTTAGAGAAGCGCAAAAAGTATATGTCAGGAGAGATGAGGAAAAACAAAAAACAAAAGCCAAGATCTTTGTAGCAGCAGTAAAAGAAAGTCAGAAAAAGCCCTTGTTAGGAGAGAGGGAGAAGAGAAGAAGTATAGAAGAAACCCCTAGAGGCCAGCCTTCTCAAGGGAATTCAGCGATCCCCGCTTGTTACTATTGTCAAAAAAGAGGACATTTACAGAAGAATTGTCGTAAGCGGGAACAAGACGAGAAAATGTTTAAAGAAGAATAGGGGTGTCAGGGGCTATATCTTCTGGGGACTTCAACATCAACAGAGCCCTTGATAAAACTATTAATTGGTCCCCATAAAGAAGAAGTACTATTTTTAGTAGATACAGGAGCTGAAAGATCCACTATTCAAAAGCTCCCAGAGGGAATAAAAGAAGGGAAGAGTTATACGTCTGTAATAGGGGCAAGAGGGGAGCCCTTTAAGGTTCCTGTTTTAAAAGATGTGGAAATAGAAACTGATCAAAAGATTTGTCTTAATGATTTACTTTTGCTTCCTGAAGCGGGGTACAATTTACTAGGAAGGGATTTGATTTTAAAATTGAACTTAAGCATTCAGAGTCAAGGGGATAAGTTGCAAATCAAATTATACACTTTAACCCAAAAAGATGAAGAAGTTATTAACCCTTTAGTGTGGTATAAGGAGGGAGAAATTGGAAAAATGGAAATGGACCCCATAAATGTTCAGATAATGGATCCACA
The DNA here is from genome assembly GCF_009819795.1 of Aythya fuligula. Classification (NCBI taxonomy): domain Eukaryota; kingdom Metazoa; phylum Chordata; class Aves; order Anseriformes; family Anatidae; genus Aythya; species Aythya fuligula. The sequence goes on from NC_045594.1 coordinate 10,221,826, forward strand.
TCGTCCTATTCGAATTAAACAATATCCTATACCAATGGAGGGTCGAAGGGGATTAAAACCTATAGTTGATAGACTTTTGGAGGAAGGGACTTTAGAACCGTGTATGTCACCTCATAATACACCCATCCTCCCTGTGAAGAAATCGGATGGGTCATACAGACTGGTACAGGATCTGAGAGCTGTAAATCAGCGAACAATCACTAAATTCCCTGTGGTAGCAAATCCTTACACCCTGCTGAGTCATGTCTCTCCCAAATATACTTGGTATAGTGTAATAGATCTGAAAGATGCTTTTTGGACCTGTCCTTTAGATGAAAATTCCAGGGATTACTTTGCTTTCGAGTGGGAAGACCCGGAGACAGGACGAAAACAACAATTAAGGTGGACTGTGCTACCACAAGGGTTTACTGAGTCACCGAATCTATTTGGACAAACTTTGGAAAAAGTTCTACAAGATTTTACATTACCTGGGGAGGTAAAGTTATTGCAATATGTGGATGATTTGTTAATAGCTGGAGAGACTGAAGAAGGAACCCGAAAAGCCACTATTAATTTGTTAAATTTTCTGGGGGAAAAGGGATTAAAAGTGTCCCGATCAAAGTTACAATTTGTGGAACAGGAGGTAAAATACTTAGGACACTGGTTAAGCAGGGGAGAAAAGAAATTGGATCCTGACAGGGTATCTGGGATCCTCTCCTTAAGACCCCCCACAAACTAAAAAGGAAATTCGGCAAGTATTGGGATTATTAGGATATTGTAGACCGTGGCTTGAAAGCTACAGTGAAAAAGTTAAATTTTTATATGAAAAACTAATTGATAATCGATTCAAGTGGTCCACAGAAGATGATCAAAAATTTGAAGAAATAAAAAAAGCATTAATACAAGCACCTGTATTAAGTCTCCCAGATCTAGAGAAACCCTTTTATCTTTTTGTGAACACATCAAACCAGACAGCATATGGAGTCCTTACTCAAGATTGGGCAGGAATTAAAAAACCTGTGGGGTATTGTTCCAAATTACTTGATCCAGTAAGTAGGGGGTGGCCTGCTTGTCTTCAAGCCTTGGTTGCTACAGCATTATTGATAGAAGAAGTGAGAAAGATTACTTTTAGTGCTCCCTTCAAAGTGTATACTCCACACAATGTCAGAAGTGTCCTACAACAGAGAGCGGAGAAATGGTTAACAGACAGCCGGATCCTAAAGTATGAAGCTATACTAATTGACTCCCCTGATTTAGAATTGAAGGTAACCTCTGCTCAGAGCCCAGCACAATTTTTATTTGGAAAACCCTCAGAGGAACTACAACATAATTGTTTGGAGGTAATCGAGACCCAGACTAAAGTGAGACCCGATTTGAGAGATACTGAATTAGAAAAGGGAGAGATACTATTCATAGATGGTTCCTCTCGAGTAGTAGAGGGAAAAAGAAAAACAGGGTATGCCATAATTAATAAACACCTGGAATCTGTGGAATCAGGCCCCCTGAGTCCATCATGGTCAGCTCAGGCTTGTGAGCTGTATGCCCTATACAGGGCCCTGGAACTATTAAAGGGAAAAAGTGGAACTATATATACAGATTCTAAATATGCATATGGAGTGGTTCACACCTTTGGAAAAATTTGGGAGGAAAGAGGTTTAATTAATACTCAAGGGAAGAATCTTATACATCAAGAATTAATAAGGAAAATTTTAAAAGCTTTAAGGGAACCTAAAGAAATAGCAGTAGTACATGTAAGAGGGCATCAGAAAGGATTGGAATACCACACTAGGGGAAATAATCTAGCAGATAAAGAAGCTCAGGAAGCAGCTTTAAGAATTCAGGCTGCTAAAATTAATATAGTACAGGAAGAAGTAAGACAAGAAGAAGAAAAACAAGAAGAAGAAAAGAAGTTTACTCCTGAAGAACAAACAAAACTGGAGAAAATAGGTGCTAAATTAGAACAAGGAAAATGGACATTGCCAGATGGACGAGAAATGTTACCAAAAGCTTATGCAAGACAAATATTGGAACGTTTGCATACCCAAACACACTGGGGTACAAGAGCATTAAGTAATCACTTACTTAAACAATTTGGTTGTATAGGGGTTTTTGAAATAGCAAAGCAAATCACACAAGGTTGTTTAACTTGTCAGAAAATAAATAAGAAAATATTTCGACAGGCGTCAGCGGGAGGAAGAAAAACAGCATATCGGCCTTTTGAGAGAGTACAAGTTGATTTTACTGAATTGCCTAAAGTAGGGAGAATCAAGTATTTATTGGTAATTGTTGACCATTTAACACAATGGGTGGAAGCTTATCCTGTGGCACGAGCTACGGCGCAAACGGTGACAAAAATTTTATTGGAACATCTGATACCTAGATATGGGATAATCCAGTACATTGATTCTGACCAAGGCACACACTTTACTTCTAAAATAATAAAATTATTATGTCAATCATTAGGTATTCAGTGGGAGTATCATACTCCATGGCACCCACAAAGCTCAGGGAAAGTAGAGAGAATGAATCAAACAATAAAACAGCAATTGGCTAAATTGATGATTGAGACACAATTGCCCTGGACTCGATGTTTACCATTGGCACTTTTAAACATAAGAACTAAATCACACAGTGAGACTGGATTATCACCATATGAAATGTTATACGGTATGCCTTACTCACAGGGAATGCCCCTGGGGGATAATGTAGTTGAGGATCGAAATATCCAGAAATATATAATTACTATTGGGAAGAGGTTGCAAGAACTAAGAGAAATTGGAATACTGGTTCAGACACCACCTTTAGGGTTTACCATCCATCAAATACAACCAGGGGATAAGGTCTTAATAAAAACTTGGAAAGAAGAATCCTTACAACCCCGGTGGGAGGGACCGTATCTTGTTTTACTTACCACTGAAACAGCTGTGAGAACAGCAGAAAGGGGTTGGACCCATGCATCCAGAGTGAAAGGACCAATAAATACCCAAAACCTGGAAGGTTGAGTCCGCTCCTGGGGAACTAATGTTCCGGAAATAGGGCCTGCTCTGCATGAAATACCAGAAGAAAGGGACAAGCCTGCAATGAAGAAAGGGGAGAAGGCAAGACCGGGGCAGGACTCTCCACTGCGGTGTGTATAGTGTGTATAGTCTACCGAGGGAGGCAACCCCTACGGGTATTGACTGCCGAGTGTGAGGGCCTCGACCGGACTTCTCCCGCACTGAAATCAAGCTGTCCCAGAAAAAGAAACAAGCGAGCAGACGAAAAATGTATGTATGTAGTAAGAGTTTTTTTTTTTTTAACCTATTGTAATTAGTTTTCCAGGAGCTGAACCACCCTCGAAGGCTGAACAGTGACACCAGTTTAAGTAGATTCTGGAAGTGGATCCAACCCCTTGATTGAGGACATTTCTCACACCCCTACATACCCCCCCCGGACGACGTAGAAGGATGAGAAGAATGCTATACTTCCTGGTACTATTCTTACAAGGGCAATTGAGCCATGGGAATAACTTTTTTATTCTGGGGGAGGAAGTGGCTAAGACTTTTAATCTTAGCAATTGCTGGGTTTGTGGGGGACCAAGAGGAGCTGAAAGTTGGCCTTGGGTAGCTGGCCCAGTTGAACCTAAATGGTGGGTTAGTAATTTAAGTGAAGTTCATAATGGAACACAATTCTGGAAAGAGGAAGAAGGCCCGTGGCAATTGTATTCATCAGAAAAAGGTATATATTGTTTAAACAGAACAGGGACAGTAAAGGTGGGAGAAAGCATTTGTAAATGGACTCTGTCCCCTGGATATGAATGTACTGATCCTGAATGTAGACCTATAAACTGTACAGCAAGTAAAGGAAAATGGAATGCTACACATGTCCAGCTGAAAAATGGGACTTGGCTGAAATGCTCATCTAAGGAATTCTTTGGACCTGGGTGTAAAGCCATGGCAAGAGCACAATCAAAAGGACAATTCGATGTTCAAATCTTGAGTTGTCAGCGTGATAACACCACTAGGGAACAGCATGTGGTAAAAATCTATCGCTGGAGGTGGCAAAATGAGAACGGGACGCAAGTGTTTTTTAAACATTTCTGGTCAGCCAATAATATGACAAGTCGTGAAGGAGAAATTAGCTGTAATTGTGAGTGGGAATCTAGTGTAGGGGCTTGGAAGTGTATATATACGAGTATTAAGGAAGCAAACATTGTAACGGGGCCACTTGGTAACGAGAACACCTTGTATTTTCATGCCCCAAGGAATAGAAAAAACTGGGATGGTCCTTTTCCAAATGGGACGTGGGCTTTAAAAGGACATTATTGGATATGTGGCAAACGGGCCTATAAAAGGTTACCAAAAGATTGGTCAGGAATATGCTACGTGGGATACATAAGACCTTTATTCTTTTTATTATCTCAAATACAAGGGAATCACTTAGGAGTAAAATTATATGATGATTTCAATAGGGAGAAACGATATATTGATACCTCTTTAGCTGGAGGTAGTGCTCAAAAATGGAGAGAAAATGAATGGCCCCCTGAAAGAATCATACAGTATTATGGACCAGCTACATGGAATCCGAATGAAGTAATATCTGGAGCTCGAGAACCTATTTATAATTTGAATCGCATAATTAGGTTACAAGCAGTTCTCGAAATAATAACTAATCAAACAGCAACAGCTCTGGATCTCCTAGCTGACCAATCTACCCAGATGAGGAATGCTATTTTCCAACATAGAATGGTCTTGGACTATTTACTAGCAGAAGAAGGGGGTGTGTGTGGTAAACTAAATTATTCTAATTGTTGTTTACAAATTGATGATAATGGGAAAGTAGTTAAAAAGATAACCAAGGAAATTAGAAAATTAGCCCACGTCCCAACACAAACCTGGAAGGATATGGAATGGGATTTATTTTCATGGCTGCCTGGTGGACCATGGGTTAAAAGGGTGTTATTTTTATTATTATGTGGTATAATGACATTATTATTTGTACCTTGTATGATACCTTGTCTTACACTATTAATACGCCGGGTGATAAATAGTACATTGGTAATAACTTCATTAAAAAAAGAAGGGAATATGTCAATTATGATGCTTAAGAATTGGACCCTCCAAGAACAAACTGATGAAATCCAATTATTAATAACAGAAGAGACACGAATTGGGGATATTGAAAAGAAGATAAGGGATTGTGAGGAATGTTTTAACAATTCGTGTCCATAAAGAACAATTCTGTTTGAAATGTTTGAATCCTGTCTGCCTCTGGGCCCTGCACTGGCAATTCAATGCTTGAACCGCAGCTGCAGTGTGTCCCAGTCTCCCCCTCATTCCTCATTCTAGCCAATTTATCACTTCTTAAATTTATGAACCTGTTTGCTTTTGTTATTCTGGACTTCTATTTCTAACACTGCTATAGATGTGTCTGTGAATGGCTGGGGAAGAATGTTTTAATTACCCGTGTGTCTGGGAGTTTCAGAACAACTGATAACAACTAGTGACTGTTATGGGATACTATGTGGATCTTTGGTATCTGGTTAGGGGGGGGCCGAGAAAGAAGCTGAAAGGCGGCTGGGAGACAAGATTTGAAGAAGGTGTTTTGAAGAAGGTGTTCCGTAAACTTGGGATGGTGCCCAGTAAGTACAAAGGGGAAGAGGAAGACTGCGAGCCTTCAGCATGGAAGACCCCTAGAGACCCCCAGAAGAGACCTCAGAGGAGACTGCGCATGCTCCAGTAGGAGGGACTGCACCCCGGAAGCTAATTTTAATAATCTATTTTTTTTAGAAGTAGTAATGAATATGTATTAGTCTAGGAGCATAAAAATCAGTTGCTTGATGTAATTGGTGTGCATCCTGGTGGAGAGGAGACTCCTGGTGCACCCAGCGCTGTTTGCTTACCTCTATTCCTTTATATCCTTTAATAAATCCTATTTTTCATTTAATTCTAATTTGAATCCTGAGCCATTTATAACAAGGGGATGGGACCAACAATGTATGATGTGTCCTGCCAGCTTCAACAATATGAAGACAATCTCTCTGCTCCGCTACAGTCCTGTGTCTCAGCTGTGGAGAAACTGTCTAAAGGACTTGACAAGCTCGTGGAGAAAGTATATTCCCCCTCATCTAGACAGAGTGATACTTCAGCCACTAAGAATCAGCATTCGCCTGCTCAAGAGAGAGAGTACCCAAGATGTACACCATGTGGCACCTTGTGGTTTTATCTGCGTGACCATGGGGAAGATATGAGGAAATGGGATGGTGTACCTACTTCAAACCTAGCTGCTCGGGTACGTGAACTGAAAGGAAATACAGCAGCAAGAAGAGGGGCTCCTAAGAGAAATGCTGCTCCAGTTTCTATTGGGCAGTACCCCAGAGGCAGTAGAAGAGCTGATGTTATTCTTGACCATGATGAAGGGACCTCTACCTCTCATTTGCAAGAATTAAGTGGCAGATGCTCCAGCCAGGACTAGAGGGGCCCTGCCTCTGGCCAGGTAGAGGAGAGGGATAACCGGATTTATTGGACTGTGTGGATCCGATGGCCTGGCACATCAGAACCACAAGAATACAAAGCTTTAGTGGACACTGGCGCACAATGTACCTTAATGCCATCAGGCTACCAAGGGACAGAACTCACCTGTATCTCTGGAGTGACAGGGGGATCCCAACAACTATCTGTACTGGAAGCTGAAGTGAGTCTAACTGGGAATGAGTGGCAAAAGCATCCCATTGTGACTGGCCCAGAGGCTCCGTGTATCCTTGGCATAGACTATCTCAAGAGAGGGTACTTCAAGGATCCAAAAGGATACCGGTGGGCTTTTGGCATAGCTGCTTTGAGCACAGAGAAGATTAGGCAGCTGTCTACCCTGCCTGGCCTTTCAGAAGACCCTTCCGTTGTAGGATTGCTGAAGGTTGAAGAACAACAGGTACCAATTGCTACCACAACGGTGCACCGACGGCAATATCGCACCAACCGAGACTCCCTGATTCCCATCCATGAGTTGGTTCACCGACTGGAGAGTCAGGGAGTAATCAGCAAGACTCGCTCACCCTTTAATAGTCCTATATGGCCAGTACGAAAGTCTAATGGCGAGTGGAGGCTAACAGTGGACTATCGAGGCCTGAATGAAGTCATGCCACCACTGAGTGCTGCAGTGCCGGACATGCTAGAACTTCAGTACGAACTAGAGTCAAAGGCAGCCAAGTGGTACGCCACAATTGATATCGCTAATGCATTTTTCTCCATCCCTTTGGCAGCAGCATGCAGGCCGCAGTTTGCCTTCACTTGGAGGGGCATCCAATACACCTGGAATCGGCTGCCCCAGGGGTGGAAACACAGCCCTACCATTTGCCATGGACTGATCCAGTCTGCACTGGAGCAAGGGGGAGCTCCTGAGCACCTTCAGTACATTGACGACATCCTCGTGTGGGGCAACACAGCAGAAGAAGTTTTTGAGAAAGGGAAGAAAATAATCCAAATTCTCCTGAAAGCTTGTTTTGCCATTAAAAAGAGCAAGGTCAAGGGGCCTACACAGGAAATCCAGTTCTTGGGGGTAAAATGGCAGGATGGACGTCGCCATATTCTGATGGATGTGATCAATAAAATAACAGCAATGTATCCGCCAACTAGCAAAAAGGAAACGCAAGCTTTCCTAGGCCTCGTGGGATTCTGGAGAATGCATGTGCCAGGCTATAGTCAGCTTGGGAGTCCTCTATATCGAGTGACTCGAAAGAGAAACTATTTTGAGTGGGGCCCTGAGCAACAACAGGCATTTGAACAAATCAAACAAGAAATAGCTCGTGCAGTAGCCCTTGGGCCTGTCCGTACTGGACCAGCTGTGCAAAATATACTGTACACTGCAGCTGGGGAGCATGGGCTCACCTGGAGCCTTTGGCAGAAAACCCCAGAAGAAACTCGAGGTCGACCTCTGGGCTTCTGGAGCTGGGGCTATCGAGGATCAGAAGCCAATTACACCCCAACTGAAAAAGAAATACTCACAGCATATGAGGGTGTTCGAGCTGCTTCAGAAGTTGTGGGTACAGAGGCACAGCTCCTCTTGGCACCGCGGCTACCTGTGTTACACTGGATGTTCAAAGAGAAAATTCCCACTACACACCATGCAACTGATGCTACATGGAGTAAGTGGATAGCGTTAATTACACAGCGGGCTTGAATGGGAAAACCCAATCGCCCAGGAATCCTGGAAGAGATTATGGACTGGCCGGAAGGCAGAGATTTCGGAGTGCCAACAGAAGAGGTAACCCGTGCTGAAGAGGCACCACCATACAATGAGTTGCCAGAAGACAGAAAGCAGTATGCGTTGTTTACTGACGGATCCTGCCGTGTGGTAGGGAGCCATCGGAAATGGAAAGCTGCTGTGTGGAATCCCATACGACGAGTTGTGGAAGCCATGGAAGGGGAAGGTGAGTTGAGTCAGTATGCAGAAGTAAAAGCCATACAACTAGCCCTAGATATCGTCGAAAGAGAAAATTGGCCAGTATTGTATCTCTACACTGACTCATGGATGGTGGCAAATGCTCTGTGGGGGTGGCTGCAGCAATGGAAAGAGAGCAACTGGCAGCGCAGAGGTAAGCCTGTCTGGGCTGCTACCCTGTGGCAAGATATTGCTGCCCGGGTAGAAAACCTGGATGTTAAAGTACGTCATGTAGATGCCCACATGCCCAAGAGTCGCACTACTGAAGAACATCAGAACAACAAAGAAGTGGATTGAGCTTCAAAAATTGAAGTGGCTCAGGTGGACCTAGACTGGGAACGTAAGGGTGAGCTGTTTGTAGCTCGATGGGCCCATGAAACATCAGGACATCTGGGGAGGGATGCCACTTACAGATGGGCTCGTGATCGAGGGGTGGACTTGACCATTGAGGCCATCACACAGGTTACCCATGAGTGTGAGACCTGTGCTGCAATCAAACGAGCCATGAAGGTAAAATCTCCCTGGAACAGGGGGAGATGGTTAGGGTTTCAATATGGTGAGGCCTGGCAAATTGACTATATCGGACCACTCCCAAAAACTCGCCAAGGCAAATGGTATATACTCACCATGGTAGAAGCAACTACTGGGTGGCTGGAAACATACCCTGTAAACCATGCCACGGCCCGAAACACTATCTTGGGCCTGGAAAGACAAGTATTGTGGCGTCATGGTACACCAGAGAGAATTGAGTCTGACAACGGGAGTCATTTCTGAAACAATCTTGTTACCTCCTGGGCAAAGAGGCATGGTATTGAGTGGATGTACCACATCCCTTACCACCCACAAGCCTCTGGGAAGGTTGAGAGGTATAATGGACTGTTAAAGACTATGTTACGAGCATTAGGTGCTGGGACGTGGAAACAATGGGACACAAATCTACCAGAGGCCACTTGGCTAGTTAACAATAGGGGGTCTGACAGCCGTGCTGGTCCTGCCGAAACAAAACCCCTACACACTGTGAAAGGAGCTAAGGTTCCCGTAGTGCATATAGGAAGGTGGATGGGAAAGGCAGTGTGGGTTGCTCCTGCCTCGGGAAAAGGCAAACCCACTCGTGGGATTGTCTTCGCCCAAGGACCAGGGTATACCTGGTGGGTCATGCAAAAGAATGGGGATATCAAGTGTGTGCCTCAAGGAGATTTGACATTGAGAGAAAACTAATCTATAATCTAAGTTATATGTTGTAGGAAGATGCTGTAGGATCAACGACAGGTCAACTTTGCAAGGAGCTGGGCAGTGCAACAAGGACTTGAGCTAAGCTGGTGTTGGTGTCCAGACATCCAACTCCGCCTGCCTTGAGTGGCCACTTTGGCAGATGAACACCTAATCATCAACAGTTCTTATGAACGTTTTCCAAGAAAGACCTATGGAATGAAAAGATACACCTGCCTATTAATCCTGTCCTGTTAAATCCTTGTCCTGTTAAAGGACAAGGGATAATGATAAGAATGATTGTATGCTAAAGTATGGGGATCTGAGTGTGACACAAATGTTATGGAATAAGGGGTGGAGTTGTTCTCTGGAGTATCCAGAGAACAACCGGTATTGCCGCTAAAGACTGAGGCAAAGAAGGCATTAAGCACTTCCGCCTTTTCCTCATCTCTTGTAACTAAGTTTCCCCCGGCATCCAGTAAAGGATGGAGATTCTCTTTTGTCCTCCTTTTTGTGTTGATGTATTTATAAAAACATTTTTTGTTATCTTTAATAGCAGTAGCCCGATTGAGCTCCAGATGAGCTTTGGCCTTTCTAATTTTGTCCCTGCACAGCCTTGCAACATTCTTATAGTCCTCCTCAGTGGCCTGCCCACTTTTCCAAAGATTATAAACCCTCTTTTTTCTCCTAAGATCAAGCCACAATTCTCTGTTGAGCCAGGCTGGTCTTCTTCCCTGCCAGATCGTCTTTGGGCACGTGGGGACAGACCGTTCCTGCGCCATTAAGATTTCCCTCTTGAAGAGCGCCCAGCCTTCCTGGACTCCTCTGCCCTTCAGAACCGCCTCCCAAGGGACTCTACCAACCAGTGTCCTCAGCAGCTCAAAATCAGCCCTCTGTAAGTCCAATACAGTGGTTTTACTGGTCCCCTTCCTGGCCTCGCCAAGAATAGTGAACTCCACCATTTTGTGGTCACTCTGCCCAAGACATCTCCCGACAATCACATCCTCCACCAGTCCTTCTCTGTTTGTGAAGAGAAGGTCTAGCGGGGTGCCACCCCTTGTAGGTTCACTAACCAGCTGTGTCAGGAAGCTATCTTCCACGCTCTCCAGAAACCTCCTAGACTGCTTTCTCAGGGCTGTGTTGTGCTTCCAGGATATGTCAGGGAAGTTGAAGTCCCCCACGAGTACAAGCGCTGACGATTTCGCAACTTCTGTCAGCTGCCTGTAGAACTCCTCATCCGTCTCCTCATTCTGGTTCGGCGGTTGTACTGGGTCTGGCTGGAATGTTAACTTTCCCGGCAGCAGCCCATACAGTGCCGTACTCTGTACTTGTAGCTGGAACAGCAGTGTTATCACACCAGTGTTGTGTCTACTGCTGAGCAGCAGTGGCACAGCATCGGGCCTTTCTCTAACCCTCCTAGGGGGTGGGCAAAAAAGTGAGGAGAGAAACATCACTAGGGCAGCTGACCTAAACCAATCAAAGGGATATTCCATACCATGTGGTGTCACACTCAGCAATAAAAGGTGGAAACAGGAAGAAGAGGGGAGGGGTGGGCTCTCGTTGAGAAGACGTCGGTCCTCCTCTCGAACACCGGCTGCGTGCGTTGAGGCCTTGCTTCAAGGACGTGGTCAATCATCGCTCATTTGTGGGAAGTAGAGAGTAATTTCTTTCCTCTGCACTTCCATATAGCTTTCATTTATTTTGTTTGTTTGTTTTCCTCCCTTTTTTCCCCTTTCCCTTTTATTTCCCCTTAGTTAAATTGTTTAGTTCATGGTAGTCTTTATTTAATTATTATAATTATTTCCCTTTAATTAAATTATCCTTATCTCAACCCGTGAGTTGTTCTTTGCTTTACTTCTCCCCCTCCTCATCTAAAGGAGGGGGAGTGAGAGAGCGGTTGTGGGGTTTAGCTGCCCAGCATGGTAAAACCACCACAGCGGTCTATAACAGACCCCGACCAGGACGCTAGCCTTGTTGTCCCTGACGATCCTAACCCAAAGGGACTCAACCTTGTCATTCCCAGCCTCGAGTTCCACAACATCGAAAGATATACAAGATATAAGATATATTTCGAGTTCCACAACATCGAAATATAGAGAGCCACACCACCACCCCTTCTGTGCTGCCTGTCCCTTCTGAAGAGCTTATAGCCAGTCATTGCAGCAGTTATGAGAGTGATCCCACCACGTCTCCGTGATGGCAACCAAGTCGTAGCCTGCCTGCTGCACGATGGCTTCCAGCTCCTCCTGTTTGTTACCCTTGCTGCATGCATTGGTGTAGATGCACTTCAGCCAGGCCATTGCCTTATCCCCCGGCCTTGCTATTATCTTATCCTCCAGCCTTGCCATTGTTCCCCCTGGCACAGCTCCAACAATCCTTGCTTCAGCCCCATCCCCCTTCTTACCTAGTTTAAAGCCCTCTCAATGAGCCCTGCCAGCTCCTGGCCCAGGATCCTTTTTCCCCTAAAAGATAGGGACCCGCCTGCGGCCATCAGGCCGGGTGCCGAGTAAAGTGCCCCATGGTCGAAAAACCCAAGATTTCTGTGTTGGCACCAGCCCCTGAGCCACGTGTTTAACAGGTGGGCTTTCCATGTCCTCTCTGTACCCCTCCCTGCCACCGTAGGCATGGATGAAAACACCACCTGCACTCCCACTCCATCCTCTAACCTTCCCAGCCCCCTAAAGTCTCGTTTGATAGCCTTCAGGCTTCTCTCTTCAACGTCGTCAAAACGACTGTGTGCAGTAAGTCCTCATGTGGAAAGGTGAAGAAAGGTGGAATGACTCCAGGACTCCCATCTTCCGTGGTATGTGAAATACTGCATGTCTCCATCATTTAGGTCTACTAAAACGACGTAGTAATGTGCAGAAAATCCCAGAGGCAGTATTCATCTTGTCCCGGCACAGAAGATTTCCCACTGGAGAACTTCAAAAGCACTTATTTTTCTACATTAACTGAACAGAAGGCTGTGTGCTTGTTTTAGGAGTGTTGCTTTATTTGGCCGATAAAACTGAAGCCTCTATTGCGTATCTGAGCTTGGCAAAATAAATTCTGCCCAATATTTTATAAATGTCTTGCTTGTTCAAACTTTTTTACACCTATTCATTCAGCCAAAGCAAAATCAACATAGGGCAATTTATTCCATGTTTTATTACAGATCGGTGACTGCTGTGGGCGTAAGGTGGACATGAGATTCCCAGTATCTCTGCTTCTCAGTAACTTGTATTTAATACTTCCCATGGGGTGATTCAAACACATGTCCGTGCTGGAACAGTTTATGCCTGATTATCTTCTTTCATAAACTGTGAATGTCCATGTATCTCAAAACATTCTGTTAAATATTTTGGATTCTTATCTAATCATCAAACAAGGAGAGGTTATTGATTTTTCACAATACCCATATCTCTCCATGTATTTCAGTTTCAGAGCTCTCTAAAACAGAGAAATTTTGAAAATGTAGGCAGCAAAAGGCTCAATCTATACAAGTATTGCTTGAGACAATTTTATTGCAGAGAATACTTTCATGAAAACTTTGTCCTCTAAGTGCAAACAAAACAGAATGCAACTCATTTTTAAAAATGAGTATGAATTGAAGCAGGAAACCTGCAAAAGAAAAAATAAGTTCTGATAAGACTGAGATGACACATTGTTTGGATACTGGCCTTGAACCTGGAAGAGCTGATTTAACTGATGACAGTGCTACAGAATCCCTACCTTGGAAAAAACAATTTACCCCTCTATGTCAAAACAACATTAAAGCTAAAGTATGTTCTACTTTCATTCTAATTTACTTTGTTTATTTTTCTCATGTTTTAAGCTTTCAGGTGGAGAAAGCTTTTTATTAACTCTGCCTGACAAACACAATGCAATATGCCATAATTTCAGTGAGAGCTTTTATAAAGGCCTTGTGGATTTACAAGGGTTTGCACAAAGGTATGTGGGATTTCTATGGACTGAATCCAAGCTGAAACCTTACATGTGCTCTGTGATACCACAGGATGCCTATAGCCCTGTGCTACACCCCTCTGTGACAGTATTTCGGAAAGTCTCACCTGAAAAGTGTTAACAAGTTGGGAGTCTAGATCCTGGAGAGGATGGAGAAAAACCCTTCCGCAGCTGCTGCCATGCCTTGCAGATTTCTCCAGGTGAGGCAGCAAAATGGGGGATGTCAGTGCAGATCACTGCTTTGCAATTGCTGCTGTAGCTGCCTCATGCTGTGTACATTGGAACATTCATTTTTTTTGCTGGAGCATTTTAAGGATGGTCCAGACCAAATCTGACAGGTACAAGATTCAGCTTACTCTAACTTTAAGTGTCTATAGTATATATACATATATACATATAGTCTATATATATCTAAGCTACTGTTTTAGTTTGTGGCACTGACTATATTGGTTGTAATGAAACTTTAGGCTACTAACTTTTGTATAGACGATTACATTCTTGACTAGTTTAAGGACAGGATGAGCCCTAACCACTGCACCTGGGGAATACTCAAGTCAAAAATTAAAATGACTTCAGATTTTGTATGACATATATATAGTTTTTGATGTACAGGATACAAGGATGGGAGTAGAGGAAGAAAAATTGTGACATCTGCGTTGCTCAACTACATTACTGTGGTGATACCCCTCAACTATTATAGTATTTAATCCTTATTTAATCCTTTCATGTTTGTGAACTAGAAAGTAACATAAATTTCTATTAAGGCTTTATAACTTTAGAGACCGTCAGGCCAGGATGTGTTCAGATTTGAATACATCTCTGAACCATACTGGCAAATCAATAGATAAGGAATAGTGAATCCCAAGAAATTTTTAATGAACTTGAGTACGATCCTGACTTTGAGACTACATAACCTGCTAAAATCCTTTTTAATCTGTGGCTACCTCCTGCCTTCCTGAAAGCCCTTGGCTTGACTCTAAAGGCTTGATGGTTGGCTTCAGAGAAACACCTCAAATTGCCTTACCAGATGGCCATGAAAAAAAATCTTTAAGTGAGTAATGGAAAATTTAGGCTGAAACCAAGGGTAAGTGAGATCTATGAGACTGTAGACTAATCTCTAGAAAGAAATGGTGGAAACTTTTGCATGAGTCATTTCAAAGTGGACTGGAAAAAGTACTGGAAAATGTACCTCAGGGGGTAATCTTGCATTGGATGAGGAATAATATAAGTGATATACACTAACAGGTCTTTTCCTTTTTTAATTTTGATGAATCTATGATCCCAAGCAAAACATACTTATTTCCTCAGTTTAATATACCACAATCTGGAAGAGAATATGACAGAAGTGTTTGTGGATGTGATCTTTCATACGGCCCAGAAAATGTCAGAAATCAAGCTGCCAGCACACAGTACTATTTTGTCACTGTCACTGATCCACATACTAAGACAGTGGAAAGATTTGGGATGCTGAGTCAATTTAATGGGGCTTCTTTTGCTTCTTTCCCCTATAGGCTCCCCAGGGCCGTAGTCATGGCACCAAGCCTGTCGGAGTTTAAGAAGCATTTGGACTGTGCACTTAGTCATATGGTCTGAATTTTTGGGTAGACCTATGTGGTGCCAGGAGTTGGACTTGATGATCCTTATGGGTCCCTTCCAACTCAGGATATTCTATGATTCTATGATTAAGCAAAAGTGCAGGCTGTGTGAACATGAAAACTCTGCAATAAATACAGAAAATTCATTCTTGTTACTTTCATTCCACAATGCTTCATTCCTTATAATTTCTGTAGTCCATGGTCTGTTTGTAAATGTGATGTTGTCTGCATTGTCTGCAAGAAAATAAAAAGGTACTTGGACTCATTGTTTTTGCCTTAAGTGCACACATTCCCTACCCCTTTTATAATAGCAGGAATCACCATCTGTGGGTTTGTGGGTTTCTGTTTTTTGTTTGTTTGTTTGTTTGTTTTAACAGACAAATCAGGCTAAATCACTGGAGAGCTGTGTTATTCTAAACAATTTATGAGACAGTCTGCCTCACTATATTTCCCTGTAGAAGGGATTGTGCTGATTTTATAAATGATTTATTACTGTTTTCTTCTGTAGGCACCAATAGACTAGGCAGAAAAAAAAAAGAGTAAATTGAATGCAAAATAATCAGTCTTCTTCCTTTAGAGTGGAACAACGCATACACATCCATATGTGTACACTAAATATTGTTAAAATTCGAAAGTAACTATTTGGTTTATGAAACAAAGGCTGTAAAAGTCTCAACATAAAAATATGGGATGGACTAACATTAATTGAGAATGTAAAAAGTGATAAGGAAGGAAAGATTTATAGTTGCCTGTGCAGAAAAACTGGCTTGTTTGTTCAGTGGCTCAAGAGATGATTAGGGCCAGGTGACTTTTCTTTCCTTTTCTTCATTTTTTTTTTCCTTTTCCCTTGTAAATTCTTTTCTGCCTGTTATCTTAACAGTTGCAGCAGGTAGTAAATTCTGAGTGAATTCTGATTGGGTTGCAACTTTGTATTCCTTTTAAAAAATACAACTAAGAAAACAAAATAAAACAAAACAAAATTCAAAGGTGAAATACAAAAGGTCAGGCCAGTCCTGGCACATATGATTTATAAATATCTGCCATTCAAAAGCCAAACAAATCAACAAAGATTATTTCTGTGTAATAATAATTTTGCCTAACATACTGAGGAAGGTGAATAGCCATTTGGCAATTAGCCCATGGGGACATACACTGACTATTATTTTTTACAATACCTAAACTAGCAATTCGCTAAAAGCGAGTTTAGGCATACCAACAAAAACTTGTCAATGTAAATTTAAAATATAGATACAACTTTTTAAAGTTGTTTACAAATGACAAATATTTTTAATATTAATTTTAACTGATGATGTTAGTTAAATTATATTTATACTATAATTGTTACAGTCTTGAAAATACTTTACCAGAAGGACATAACCTAATGACAAACGAGTTTTATAATCTCCATTTATAGAAAACAATAGGATCTTGCTAATAATGATTTTTTTTTGAAGAAATCATTTTTTTATTATTTTTAGGGAAAAAAATATAAAAGCTTCAAATTTCAACAATTTTCATGTAAAGTTCTAAGTGAGCTCTATTTACGGGATCAAAAAGGCAGCAATGCTCTACATTATGAATATTTATACTCTATTCTGGGGAACTATTAACAGAGAAGTATTTTTAATGTCTGTAAGAGAAAGAGAAATTTACATTCATCTTTTAGAAAGCACATGAGAAGTTAATAGTCAAGAAGGCCTTATAATCTATTAATGTATATCTTTATTCTTATCCCATAGTAAGGTAATGTTTAGAAAAAAGAGTACACACATAAATACAGGAATACAACCCTACAGAAATATATATACATAGAATTATATATATATAATATATATAATATAATATATATATATGAAATATATATATCATATTATATATAATTATAGAGAGAGAGAATTATAAATACACACACATATATATACACACACATAGAATTATACAATAATAATATATGTGGGTACACCAATAATAATATATGTGGGTACACCAATGTGAAAACAGCAGACAGATTCAGACATAACTGACAAGCAGTAGCTGCAAAGCTGATATATACCTATAATTCTAAAATTCTGATATATACCTAAGGGGCAACATTTTAGAGAAGAACTGACAAGAAGATATTACATTTTATGCAATATATATAGTATAGTATAGTATAGTATAGTATAGTATAGTATAGTATAGTATAGTATAGTATATATATATATATAGCAGTTGATTCAGCTCCTGTGACAGGGCCAGCAGTCCTACCAGCTCCCGTGATGGTCCCGGTGGTTGTTTCAACCCCTATGGCAGGCCCTGTGCCTGGGTCAGAGAAACGAGCTTTGGCAGTGCAAGTTGCCCCTGTAGACAAGGTGAAAAAATGGTATAGAGATTCAGGTCATTTAGAACGCAGAGAGTCTTCTGCTAGGTCTAGGTATAGAGAAGATGAGGCTGGGCCATCAGAGGAGCAGGAGGATGAAGATGAAGATGTCGAAAAAACAACAGTAACTACCCGAAACCTGTACCAGCGAGAGCTACAAGATGTGCGAAAATATTTTGGTCGCTGCATAGGTGAGCAGCTTGTCACCTGGCTGCTCCGGTGCTGGGACACCGGAGCCAATTGTGTGGAATTAGAGGGCAGGGAAGCCAGACGGCTGGGATCCCTTCCTAGAGACGCAAGCATTAACAAAGCAATTGCAGATGGAGCACAATCTCACAGCCTCTGGAGGCGTCTCCTCTCAGCTGTGAGGGAAAGGTATCCCTTCAAGGAAGAACTTGTATGTCTACCAGGCAAGTGGACCACTATGGAGAAGGGAATCCAGTACCTGAGGGAACTAGCCGTATGGGAGGTGATTTATAGGGACCAAATATCCACAGAGAAGGAACAAATATCCACAGATCCAGATGAAGTCAAATGTACATAACCCATATAGAGGGAGTTTGTACGGAGTGCACCATCATCATATGCCAGCTCATTGGCAGTAGTGGCCTGGAAAGACCATGAGGAACCCACAGTGGATGAAGTGGCTAAACAACTCCGGCAGTACGAAGAAAGTCTCTCCTCTTCGATACAGGCCTGCATCTCAGCTGTGGAGAAACTTTCTGGAGACTTCTACCAACTTAAAGAGAATCTATCTTCCTCCCCTCCTGCACAAACCGGTGTCTCAGCTATCAGGAGTAAGCATCCTTCTGTGCAAGGAAGATGATATAGTGGGTACAGTGGGTACACACCCCGTGCCACCCTGTGGTTTTACCTACGTGACATGAAGAGGACATGAGAAAATGGGACAGAAAATCTACCGCGACCCTAGAGGCATCGGTATGTGAGTTGCAAAAGAAAACAATCGGGAAAAAGGGGTTCTCTGAAAAGCTTGCTGCTCCAACTTCCAGCAGACAGTCCTTCAAACACAGAAACGAAGAAGATTCTGACCAGGATTAGGGGGGCCCTGCCTCCAGCCAGGGGGAGAAAAGGGACAATCGAGTTTATTGGACTGTGTGGATTCGATGGCCTGGCACGTCAGACGCTCAGAAGTATAAGGCTTTAGTAGACACCGGTGCACAATGCACTATAATGCCATCGAGCTATAAAGGACCAGAGCCCATCTATATTTGTGGAGTGACAGGGGGATCTCAGCAGTTGACTGTATTGGAGGCTGAAGTGAGTCTGACTGGGAATGAGTGGGAAAAGCACCGCATTGTGACTGGCCCGGATGCTCCATGTATCCTTGGCATAGACTATCTTAGAAGAGGATATTGCAAGGACCCAAAAGGGTTCCGGTGGGCTTTTGGTATAGCTGCCTTAGAGACAGAGGGCATTAAACAATTATCTACCTTGCCTGGTCTCTCAGAGGACCCCTCTGTTGTGGGGTTGCTGAGGGTCGAAGAACAGCAAGTGCCAATCGCTACCACAACTGTGCACCGGCGGCAATATCGCACTAACCGAGACTCCCTGATTCCCATCCATAAGCTAATTCGTCAATTGGAGAGCCAAGGAGTGATCAGCAAGACTCATTCACCTTTTAATAGTCCCATATGGCCAGTGCAAAAGTCTAATGGTGAGTGGAGACTAACAGTGGACTATCCTGGCCTGAACGAAGTCACAACACCACTGAGTGCTGCAGTGCCGGATATGCTAGAACTCCAGTACGAACTCGAATCGAAGGCAGCCAAGTGGTACGCCACAATTGATATCGCTAATGCATTTTTCTCCATCCCTCTAGCAGCAGAGTGCAGGCCACAGTTTGCTTTCACTTGGAGGGGAGTCCAATATACTTGGAATTGGCTGCCCCAGGGGTGGAAACACAGCCCTACCATTTGCCATGGGCTGATCCAGTCTGCGCTGGAGCAGGGGGAAGCTCCTGAACACCTGCAGTACATCGATGACATTATTGTGTGGGGTGACACAGCAGAAGAAGTTTTCGAGAAAGGGAAGAAAATAGTCCAAATCCTTCTGAAGGATGATTTTGCCACAAAAAAAAAAAAAAAAATAGAGTTGAAGTTCAACATATAAATGCCTTTTAAAGACCTCCAGGGATGGTGACTCCACCACTTCCCTGGGCAGCCCATTCCAATGCCTCACAACCCTCTCAGTAAAGAAGTTCTTCCTAATATCCAACCTAAAACACCCCTGGCGCAACTTTAGCACATTCCCCCTCGTCCTCTCACCAGGCACGTGGGAGAATAGACCAATCCCCACCTCACTACAGCCTCCTTTAATGTATTTATAAAGAACGATAAGGTTGCCCCTGAGCCACCTTTTCTCCAGGCTTTTCTCCAGCTCCCCCAGCCGCTCCTTGTAGGACTTTTCTACTTGTTCTCTGGAGACTGATACACATACTCCAGTAGGAGGGTTTGAATTCCGGAAACTAATTGTAATAACACTGTTTTTTTAAAAAGTAATAAAGAATATGTATTAGCCTAGGAGCATAAAAATCAGCTGCTTGATGTAACTGGTGTGCGCCTTGGTGGAGCAGAGACCCCTGGCACACTCAGTCCCTCAAAATAGGACTATAATCAAAGTTTACAATTTATTAAAGGAATAGAGGTAAGCAAACAGCGCAGGGTGCGCTGGGAGTCTGCTCCACCAAGACGCACACCAGTTACATCAAGCAGCTGATTTTTATGCTCCTAGGCTAATACATATTACAGAACTAAGAGAGGCCTCGAGATTAACTCCCCTTGTCCTTATGGGGGACTTCAACTTGCCGGACGTTAACTGGGAGTGCCACACGGCTGACACGAGCAAGTCCAGGAGGTTCATGAAGCACCTAGATGATAACTTCTTGGTGCAGGTGCTAACGGAGCCAACTAGGAAAGGTGCCCTCCTAGACCTGTTGCTAGAAAACAGAGAGGGTCTGGTGGGAGATGTGGTGATTGGTGGCCGCCTCGGTCATAGCGACCATGAAGTGGTTGAGTTCAAAATTTATGGTGACAGAAGGAAAAGTGCCACCAAAACCTCATCCCTAGATATGGGGAAAGCGGACTTCAGGCTGCTCAGGGAACTAGTCAGTAAGGTCCCCTGGGAAACTGCTCTTGAAGGCCTCGATGTCCACCAGTGCTGGTCACTCTTTAAGCGATGCCTCCTTGAAGCACAAGATAAGGCAATTCCAAAATATCGCAAGTCAGGCAGGCGGGGCAGGAGGCCGGCGTGGCTGACCAGGAATGTTCTAATGGAGATTAGGCGGAAACAGAGAGTGTTTCGCTACTGGAAGGAGGGCCAGGCGTCATGGAAAGAATACAGGGATGCTGTTCGTGTTTGTAGGGAGAAAGTTCGAGTGGCCAAAGCACAGCTAGAGTTGAAGCTGGCTGTGTCTGTGAGAGAAAATAAAAAGGGTTTTTTTAGATATGTTAATGGAAAAAGGAGAACTAAAGAAAACATAGGGCCGCTCCTTGATAGGGAAGGTCTCCTCACAGACGATGACGTAGGCAAAGCAGAGACGCTTAACGCCTTCTTTGCCTCTGTCTTCAATGCCGATGATGGGCTTCGGGACCCAGGGTGCCCTGAGCTGGAGGACCGGGACGGTGGGGATGACAAACTCCCAACTGACCCTGAACGTGTGCGGGATTTGCTACTCCACCTGGATCCCTACAAGTCCATGGGTCCGGATGGGATTCATCCCCGGGTGCTGAAAGAGCTGGCGGATGTCATCGCGGAACCTCTATCAATTATTTTTCAACGATCCTGGGAATTTGGAGAGGTCCCGGTAGACTGGAAGCTGGCAAATGTTGTGCCGATTTTCAAGAAGGGTCAGAAAGAAGACCCTAGCAATTACAGGCCTGTCAGTCTCACGTCAGTGCCTGGTAAAATCATGGAGAAGTTGGTTCTCGGACTCATTGAGGCGCACCTGGGGGACAAAGCAGTCATTGGTCCCAGCCAGCATGGGTTTGTGAAGGGTAGGTCCTGCCTAACTAACCTGATTTCCTTTTATGATAAGATCACCCGTATGGTGGACCAAGGGAAACCAGCTGATGTGATTTTTTTGGACTTCAGCAAGGCTTTTGACACGGTTTCCCATAGGATCCTACTGGACAAAATGTCCACCATACAGCTAAATAAAAACATCATACGATGGGTGAGCAATTGGCTAACGGGCAGGGCCCAAAGGGTTATGGTAAATGGAGCTGCGTCAGGCTGGCGGGCGGTCACCAGTGGGGTCCCTCAAGGCTCCATTTTAGGGCCGGTACTTTTCAATATTTTTATAAATGATCTGGATGTAGGAATAGAGGGTATTTTGAGCAAGTTTGCTGATGACACCAAACTTGGAGGAGTTGTGGACTCAAATGAGGGCGTAAAGGCCTTGCAGAGGGATCTGGACAGGTTGGAGAGCTGGGCGATCACCAACCGCATGAAGTTCAATAAGAGCAAGTGCCGGGTCCTGCACCTGGGACGGGGAAACCCTGGCTGCACGTTCAGACTGGGCGATGAGACGCTGGAGAGCAGCCTAGAAGAGAGGGATCTGGGGGTCATGGTAGACAGCAAGTTGAATATGAGCCAGCAGTGTGCCCTGGCAGCCAGGAGGGCCAATCGTATCCTGGGGTGCATCAAGAACGGCATCGCTAGTAGGTCAAGGGAGGTGATTGTCCCGCTCTACTCTGCGCTGGTGCGGCCTCACCTCGAGTACTGTGTGCAGTTCTGGGCACCACAGTATAAAAAGGACATGAAACTGTTGGAAAGTGTCCAGAGGAGGGCTACGAAGATGGTGAAAGGCCTGGAGGGGAAGACGTACGAGGAACGGCTGAGGTCACTGGGCCTGTTCAGCCTGGAGAAGAGGAGGCTGAGGGGAGACCTCATCGCAGTCTACAACTTCCTCGTAAGGGGTTGTCAAGAGGCAGGAGACCTTTTCTCCATTAACACTAGTGACAGGACCCGCGGGAACGGGGTTAAGCTGAGGCAGGGGAAATTTAGGCTGGACGTCAGGAGGGGGTTCTTCACAGAGAGGGTGGTTGCACACTGGAACAGGCTCCCCAGGGAAGTGGTCACTGCACCGAGCCTGTCTGAATTTAAGAAGAGATTGGACTGTGAACTTAGGCACATGGTCTGAACTTTTGGGTAGACCTGTGCGGTGTCGAGAGTTGGACTTGATGATCCTTAAGGGTCCCTTCCAACTCAGGATATTCTATGATTCTATGATTCTATGATTCTATATTCATTACTACTTCTAAAAAACCACAGGGTTATTATAATTAGTTTCCGGAATCCAAACCCTCCTACTGGAGCATGCATATCAGTCTCCGGTGGTCCCTCTGGGGGTCTCTGCGGGTCTCTCGTGCTGAAGGCTCATAGTCTTCCTCCCTCTTGTCCTTCTCCTTTGTCCAACTTGGCTGTATGTCAGAGACTTGTGCATCATCCCCTGCAAGCTTGGTCTTTTAGTTGTTCTTCAGTTCTCCCCTTCTCCTTAATCTCCTGGCCAGATATCAGAGACTTGCATAGTATCCCATGCAATTGTCATAATAGTTAGCAGTTGTTCCGAACCCCCCCCCCCAGATATCAGAGACTTCAAGGAAAAGCCTACAAATACATTTCCCTTCAAGCTCTCTATTGACACAAATTACTAAAACATTCCTTTGCAAGATACAAGAACTATATACATTAACCTCTCTGTTTTTCTTAGACTTGTGATTATACAAGGGTATGTATGATAGAAGGTCACATTCATCATACCATGCAGCCCTAGCATTGTTCCATACTGACACGAATCAGATGAACATATCTCACATAAGGGAATGACATCTCCTTTATTTATTTATATGTATAATTGTTATAAAAGGCTCAGGATTCAAATTAGGATTAAATAAAAAAATAGGATTTATTGAAAGAATATAAAGGAATAGAGGTAAGCAAACAGCGCTGGGTGCACCGGGAGTCTCCGCTCCACCAGGACGCACACCAGTTACATCAAGCAGCTGATTTTTATGCTCCTAGGCTGATACATATTCATTAATACTTCTAAAAAAAACAGGGTTATTATAATTAGTTTCCAGAATCCAAACCCTCCCACTGGCGCATGCGTGTCAGTCTCCGGTGGTCCCTCTGAGGGTCTCTCGTGCTGAAGGCTCATAGCCTTCCTCCCTCTTGTCCTTCTCCTTTGTCCAACTTGGCTGTATGTCAGAGACTTGTGCAGCGTCCCCTGCAAGCTTTGTCTTTTAGTCGTTCTTCAGCTCTCCCCTTCTCCTTAAGATTCTGACCAGATATCAGAGACTTCAAGGAAAAGCCTACAAATACATGTCCCTTCAAGCTCTCTAATGACATGAATTGCTAAAACATTCCTTTGCAAGATACAAGAACTATATACATTAACCACTCTTTTTCTTAGACTTGTGGTTATACAAGTGTATGTGAGACAGAAGGTCACATTCATCATACCATGCAGCCCTAGCATTGTTCCATACTGACATGAATCAGATGAACACATCTCACAATCCCCCATCTCCTTTTTCATGGCACTGATTCGTGTTTTCCTTTCTAATCAAGTCAATACTTGCCGAATTGATACCAATTGATAACAATTTTGTATCTTTGTTTGTTTTTATTATCATCAGGGAATGGGTTTTCACTTTCCCTGGTGCTGGGTCAACAGGTACCGCAGATATTTGCATTCCTTGTATAACTGAGTGTATTAGTCTGGTAATACAGGGTATTAAACATGGAATTATTAACAATCCTCCACATATCCCCAATACAACCACCCTTATTTTAGCAAACCAATTACTACCCATAAAGCCTTCTCCCATAATCCTCTTAGATCGATTCCATTCCAAATTTGAACTGGGACATATGTAATTTTCTTCATTTTCTTTACAAGTTCATTTACAGCTTTTCTTTCTGTTGTGGTTTAACCCTGCGGGCAGCTAAACAACACAGGGCCGCTCGCTCACCTCCCCCCCTCCTTCTCTGGGATGGGAGAGAGAAATGGGAAAGGGAAGGCTGTGAGTTGAGATAAAGACAAGAAAATAATAATAATACTTACAATAATGATTGTTATATATGGAGTGGTAATTCGTGTCGAGAAAATGGTTGATATTAATAAAGAAGGGGGAGATTTGAGAGTGTGGCCATAGGGTTTGGAAAGCCCCGTGGTTGAGATAACATTAGACTCTTAACGATGAGGCCATCAGGAATATAAAAGAGTTTAGAGGGAACAAAGAAGGGTGATTCAGGAGACTCCATGCAGTCTCCGGTTTCTTGTTCTCCAGCCATTAAGGCATGGAAGTTGCTGGGTGTTTGCTGTTGTTGTTACATTCAAAGTTGTTTGACCAAAGAAAAGTTGTTTTGAAAAGAACTGCTGTGGAGAGAAGGGTATAAGAGGGGAGCCTGCCCTCAAGAGAAAAAAAAAAAAAAAGAAGGCAACACGAAGTGATGAAGTTATCATCAATTAAGAAGCAGAAAGTAGTAATGAAAAGGAACAGGCTAACAGAATGGAGACCAGGACGGGAACAGGCACATTGATCGCCTCCTGAAGATAGGTTCGGCCAAACTCAGCAAACTGCTCAGAGAAGCTCGTACAGAAAGTCGCTGGAAACAGGCGCACTGGAGCTGGAGAGAAGCTCGAGCTGAGAGAAGCGGACCTGTGCACACAACTGCCTCTCACTGGTAAGCAGTTGCGCATTATGGGGAATCATACGTCCTTAGGAACAAAGACTGTCCTGGTAACCTTACAGCTTATTCTCCTTATTAACAATCGGACAGATTATGAGACTGAAATATGGGACCAAACTGAGGTCAAGGTGTGGGACTCTGCAACTAAAAACGACAAGGTTGCAGTGGGATTGCTCGGCACCTGGCGAGCAATCTGTGAGGCCTTAAAGAGCCATGTGGGAGCACAGTCAGAAACGTGTGGTTTGCCAGACAGTGAGGGAGCAGTGGGCTCCTTTACTGATCTGACTGCTACGCCATGGGCCCCTCTGCTGCTACAGCCATCGAAGGCTTTTGCTGTTACGCCCCCTGTTGACCTGGACGTGCCTTTTGACCCAGGCTAATTGGCCTTGAAAAGGAGATGGATGTGCTTTTCTTCGATCCGGGAAGAACGGGATACATAAGACCTGAAGACCGAGTTACTTGACAACTTAAAGCGAGACATATTGTTCAAAAGGAATGGAAAATGGAGACTTGTTAGTAATCAAGAAAAGGAATGGAAAATGGAGACTGTTGAGTTGTGGAACTTAAAGGATTGTTTGTTAACTTTTCTGATTGTATAGGCATACTCGGTTTTAGTATGTAAAAGCAATGTTCTGTATATTTAGAATGTTTGATGTTCATGTGTGCGTGTTGGTGGAGCGTAGACTCCCCGCACACCCAGCGCTGTTTACTTGCCTTTTATACATTTTAGAAATATTTGTTTTATAAATATTATTAAATTCAGATTGAGTTGAGACCTCATTTACAACAAATTGGTGACCCCGACGTGATCTTCTTGGACTTTGGATCTGCGACCGGTAAAGGGAGGCGCCCCACCTAGTGGCCCTTGCCGATAGTAGCACTAGAGTCCACCAAGATTTTGAACATAAGAGGCAAATAAAGAACCAAGAGCTCTTATTTTGTGACACGTAACTCTGCGCGCGAAAACCCAAACGAAGATACCTTTCGGTTGGGGGGAATTCAGTTGCGTGACTGTGTGTAGGGGTGTAACTGAGACAGAATTTAGTTCCGAAGCTAAGAATTCGTGCGTGGGTTAACCACTTGCAAGACACATCTAGACACAGGCACATCCCGGGCTTCATTCAGAAGCTTTTTAAGGGTTCCAGGGATTCGGAACTTATTTGAAGCTTCCAGGGATGCGGCCAGTGTCCTGGTTTCAGTTAGAACAGAGTTAATTTTCTTCCTGGTAGAATGCTATGTTTTGGATTAGGATGAAGACCTGTCTGACACAAGCACAGCAAAAACTTGGAAAGTATGCATTCATCCATTTTAGATCATATTTTTGCAGTCTAGTAAAATTTTGCAGAGTAAAAATTCTCATGAAAAGCTTGGCCAAAAATTTTCCATGAATACCCTCACTAATTAGTTGTAATCTCAAGGGTATTGTGAAGGGAGTGAGTCCTGGGAGGATTTAATTCCTGTGCATCATAGCAGAGCAATCTGGCCTGGAAATCAATGTCTGATTTAGTTTTTCAGTTTGTTCTAAGGAATTTATTGTTGTTCTTTACAGTATGACCTCCTTTCAGGTGAGATCCTGTTCTCTGCCCATTTTTTTTTCCCCTCTAAGATACTACTCTTTTCTGTTCATGTGAGTCCTCTCTCTGCACAGGTATCTGGATAAATGTCATTCATGTGGTTAGTCTAACTTGAGACAGCGGATAAGGAAATGGGATAAAGGCATTCACTGAATTTAGGATGAGTTCCCAGGTTTCCTATTGGGTTCCTGTCTCACTTGGGAAAATAAGTCCCTTCTTATTCCAAACTCCCCCAGTTACCCACCCTAAGAAATGAACAAACAAACAAAAAGTACAATGATACATATACATATATATGCATGTATATATATGTTTGGTTTTGTTTTATTCTGTTCAGTCTTTGCATAGCTTGTCTGTGCAGGTCTCTAGGTAATGACTGTCTTTTCTTACAAATGTACATACATAAAGATCCTGTTTATGCAGCAGTCACAAGAGAAGATCAAGGAATTGCCTTTCTCCTACAGGAAAGCTTCATGTGCATGTGTCTAAGTGAGTGAAAGAATCATTCTTTCCTCACAGAGAGGGCCACAGTTTTAAGCTTTTTGCTGGTTTACTCTCATAAGTTAGTTTTACTGTATTTACTTTACTTTACATTTATCTCATAAGAGCTGAAAATGTGCCATCTTCGGAAAAAAGCAAGCTTTCCCTGTAATGCAATCCTATGGCTTTAGGAGAGAGGACTTCATTTGGAATTTTTAGCACTTATGGAACATTTTGGGGGGATTACTTTTCTTAGCCTGCTATCTTGGAAGATATTCAACATGTTGCCAAGGGTTCCTCACCTCTGTCAGTAAATCCCTTTCCATCTTTTGTGTGGTGGGTATTTAATTAAGTGAATTAAGTGAAACCATAGAAGATTTTTGTCCAGAAAATTTATAAATGTCCATACGCAATTGCTTTTTCAGTGTGGTTCCCTGAAAGATCACACAGCATGTTGTTAAATGAATGCAGAAGGTAGGTGTGGATGACTGCACAATTATTATTACAGGACACCAAAAAGCAATAGCAAAAATATAGTTACATCAGAAATGAAATGGTGCTTGCCAACATGAATTTCTGTAATACTGTCCTTGCTAAATAAAAGCAATAGGGAGCCTAACGTGTGTAGATGCTGGGATAGGTAAGCAGGACATGAACTGCAGAGAAATAATTTAGCAATATCCTACTCTTTTAAAGGAAAAAAACAGAAGATTTTGAAGCCACTGTTTGTGATATCTCCTCACAACTGACTGTGTCCCAGCTGGACAAGAGAGAATCAGCTAACCTGAGGGTCATAATTTTAAAGGATTAGTTGGAAAGAACTTGATTGATGTACCTGCTGAATCCAGACCTTTTTCTACCAGTTCTCAGGAAGTCCCTCCACCATCACCCCTTGAATTTTGCTTAAAATAAAGGACTTGAAATAATTCTAAAGAGAATTTTTCCATTTGACTAACTGTCTGTACAATCATATTAGGGCCTTGCTAAACAGAATCAGCACAAATAAGACCAGGAGAGTGAAGGATGACAAGAGGTTATTATGGTTATACATTGGTAACATAACATAAATAACATTGGTTATTATGTTTATGCATTTGCTAAACATCTTTATCTGGCTTTATTTATTTATTTATTTATTTATTTTTCTTTCCCTTAGTCTATGATCAGAATTTAATTGCAGAATACACAGGAGGAAGCCTTGATTTGTTTTACCCCTTCCAAATCCATGGCAGCTGGTGATTTCACCATTCATGTCACAGGAGCAGGGCCAGCTGCCAGGTTAGCACTGGGTACAGTTTCAGAGAGAAAAACTCAGTTTCCTACATGGTCAGCTCTTAATAAGTATTCATAGGAAATGGCAGGTACTGCCATTATTAATACTTATTTTATACATACATATATATACATACACACACATATATATAAGTATATATATATACTTATTATTAATACTTAATAAGTATTCATAAGAAAAAAGCAGGCAGAAGGAAAACCTACAAGTCCTGTGTCCTGGTTTCAGTTAGCACAGAATTAATTTTCTTCCTAGTAGCTGGTGGAATGCTGTGTTTTGGCTTAGAATGAGAAGAGTGCTGATAACACCCCGATGCTTTAATTGTTGCAGAGCAGTGCTTATACTAAGCCAAGGACATCTCAGCCTTTGCTCTGTCCTGCCAACGGGCAGGCTGGGGGGTGCAGTAAGAGCTGGGAGGGGACAGACCCAGGACAGGTGACCCAAACTAGCCAAAGGGGTATTCCATACCATCTGACGTCATGCTAAACAATATATAGGGGTGGCTAGCCGGGGGGAGGGGGCCGGACTGCTCGGGGTTAGGCTGGGCATCGGTCAGCGGGTGGTGAGCAATTGCATTGTGCATCACTTGTTTGTACATACTATTATTACTTTCGTATTATCACCATTGTATCATCATTATTATTATTGTTATTATTATTTTGTTATTTTTTTTTTCCTGTCTTATTAAACTGTCTTTATCTCAACTCACGGGCTTCACTTTCCATTTCTCTCCCCCGTCCCAGAGAGGGAGGGGGGAGGGTGAGCGAACGGCTGCGTGGTGTTTAGCTGCCGGTCGGGTTAAACCACGACATCCTGTCTTAGTATTTTGGCTGTGTGGGAAACAGAGGTAAGAAAACTGGTCCCAGCATTTAACCATTTGATAGTAAGGAATTATTTGAAAAAAAATCAACATCCCCAAGTTTCAGATCACAGTGACTCCCTGTCCTGCTTTCAGTTAGGACAGAGTTAATTTTCCTCCTAGTAGCTGGTAGGGTGCTATGTTTTGGATTAGGATGAGAAGAGTGTTGTTAACATGCTGATGTTTTAATTGTTGCAGAGCAGTGCTTACACTAAACCAAGGACTTTTCAGCTTCTCACTCTGTTCCGCCAACGGACAGGCTGGGGGTGCAGCAAGAGCTGGGAGGGGACAGACCCAGAGCAGCTGACCCAAACTGGCCAAAGGGGTATTCCATCCCATTTGACGTCATGCTAAACAATATATAGGGGTGGCTAGCCAGGGTGGAGGAGCCGGGCTGCTCGGGGTTAGGCTGGGCATCGGTCAGTGGGTGGTGAGCAATTGCATTGTGCAACACTTGTTTTGTACACATTATTATTAGTAGTACTATTATAATCATTATTGTTATTATTATTTTCCTGTCTTAATAAACTGTTTTTATCTCAACTCACAGGCTTCACTTTCCTGTTTCTCTCCCCCATCCCAGAGAGGGAGGGGGGAGGGTGAGTGAACGGGTATGTGGTGTTTAGCTGCCGGCGGGGTTAAACCACAACACTCCCTTAGCACCTGCACCAAGAAGTTATCATCTAGGTGATTTAGGAATCTCCTGGACTTGCTCATGTTGGCCGTGTGGTAATCCCAGTTGACATCTGGCAAATTGAAGTCCCCCATAAGGACAAGGGGAGTGGATCTCAAGGCATCTCTTAGTTCTGCAAAGAATATTTCATCGGCGTTGTCATCCTGGCCAGGTGGTCTGTGATAGACTCCCACAATGACATCCCCTTTATTTGTTCGTCCCTTAATCCTTACTCAGAGGCTCTCAACTTTGCCATCCCCAACTTGAAGTTCCACACAGTCCAGCCCATGCTTCACATACATCGCCACCCCGCCACCTCGCCTACCCTACCTGTCCCTCCTGAAGAGCCTGTAACCATCTATTGCAACATACCGGCCACAGGACTCATCCCACCAGGTTTCACTTATGCCAATGATGTTGCAGCAGTGGGACTGGGCCAAGCATCATCCATTTTATTCCTCATACTGTGTGTGTTTGTGTAGAAGCACTTCAAATGCACCTCCCTACACGCAGCACCTCGTGGAGCCAACAGAAGGACCTCACTAGCACACAGTCCCTCTGATTCTAGGGCACCATCCGTTAGCTCTTCATCGGCGGGCCTGGTTTTATCCCATTCCCCTTCGACTCTAGTTTAAAGCCCTATCTATCAGCCCTGCTAACTCCTGGGCAAAAATCCTTTTACCCCTCTGAGAGAGGCGCATCCCATCTGGTGCCAGCAGGCCCAGTGTTGCTTAGACCTTCCCATGATCAACAAACCCAAAGTTCTGCTGGTTGCACCAGTCCCGAAGCCACGTATTAATGTGAAGAGCCTGCTTGTCAACATCGATCCCCCCTATCAGAAGGACAGAGGCAAACACAACCTGTGCCCCTGAACCTTTAAGTAGTCATCCCAAAGCCCTGAGTCCCTTTAGATCACTCTTGGACTTCTCCTTGCTACTTCGTCATTACCAGCCTGAAAGACCAGTATCAGGTAGTAGTCGGTGGGCCGTACCAGGCGAGTGACTTTCCTAGCAATGTCTCTCACCCAAGCCCCAGGGAGGCAACAGACTTCCCTGTGGGTTGGGTCCCTGTCATGGTTTAACCCGGCCGGCAGCTAAACACCACGCAGCCGTTCGCTCATCCTCCCCCCTCCCTCTCTGGGACGGGGGAGAGAAATGGAAAGTGAAGCCCGTGAGTTGAGATAAAGACAGTTTAATAAGACAGGAAAATAATAATAATAATAATAATAATAATACAATGATGATAATAGTACTACTACTAATAATATGTACAAACAAGTGAAGCACAATGCAATTGCTCACCACCCGCTGACCGATGCCCAGCTTAACCCCGAGCAGTCCGGCCCCCTCCCCCCGGCTAGCCACCCCTATATATTGTTTAGCATGACGTCAGATGGGATGGAATACCCCTTTGACTAGTTTGGGTCACCTGTCCTGGGTCTGTCCCCTCCCAGCTCTTCCTGCACCCCCAGCCTGCCTGTTGGCAGGACAGAGCAAAAGGCTGAGGTGTCCTTGGCTTGGTATAAGCACTGCTCTGCAACAATTAAAACATCGGGGTGTTATCAGCACTCTTCTCATCCTAAGCCAAAACACAGCATTCCACCAGCTACTAGGAAGAAAATTAATTCTGTTCTAACTGAAACCAGGACATCTATCCACCCCTTATTCCATACCATTTATGTCATGCTCAGGTTACACTCTTTTCCATACATTCTAATTAGTCACCTATAGTAGTCATGGTAGTGATAACATACAGTATTATATAGTAATTAACATGGTACAATTCAGTTCATGGGCTATTCTCACCCAGTATTAAATCTCCTTGAGGTACACACCGGACCTCTCCGTTCTTTTGCATCACCCACCAAGTGTATCCAGGTCCCTGAGCGAAAACAATTCCACGAATGGGTTTGCCTTTTCCTGAGGCAGGAGTAGCCCAGACTGTTTTACCCAGCATATTTCTTACATGCACTACAGGAACTTTATCCCCATCTACAGTACGTAACAGGTTTGATTGGGCAGGTCCAGCTCGGTTGGCAGATCCCCTAGTATTGACTAACCAGGTGGCTTTGCCAAATGCGTATCCCAATGCTTGAATATCCCAGCGCCCATTGCTTTCAGTGTAGTCTTTAACAGTCCATTGTATCGTTCAACTTTCCCGGAGGCTGGTGCATGATAGGGGATGTGATACACCCACTCAATACCATGCTCTTTGGCCCAAGTGTCTATAAGGTTGTTTCGGAAATGAGTTCCATTGTCTGACTCTATTCTTTCTGGGGTACCATGTCGCCATAGGACTTGCTTTTCAAGGCCCAGGATAGTGTTCCGGGCGGTGGCATGAGGCACAGGATATGTTTCCAGCCATCCGGTGGTTGCTTCCACCATTGTAAGTACATGGCGCTTGCCATTGCGAGTTTGAGGGAGTGTGATGTAATCAATCTGCCAGGCCTCTCCATATTTATATTTCAGCCATCGTCCTCCATACCAAAGAGGCTTTGACCGTTTGGCTTGCTTGATTGCATCACATCTTTCACAGTCATGAATAACCTGTGCTATAGCGTCCATGGTCAGGTCCACCCCTCGATCACGAGCCCATCTGTATGTTGCATCTCTACCTTGATGGCCTGAGGTGTCATGGGCCCATCGGGCTATAAATAATTCACCTTTATGCTGCCAATCCAGGTCCACCTGAGCTACTTCAATCTTAGCAGCCTGATCCACCTGCTGGTTGTTTTGATGTTCTTCAGTAGCCCGATTCTTGGGCACATGAGCATCTACGTGACGTACTTTCACAGCCAGGTTCTCTACCCGAGCAGCAATATCTTGCCACAATGCAGCAGCCCAGATGGGTTTGCCCCTGCGCTGCCAGTTGTTTTGCTTCCATTGCTGTAACCATCCCCACAGGGCATTTGCTACCATCCATGAATCGGTGTAGAGATAGAGAACTGGCCATTTTTCTCGTTCAGCAATGTCTAAAGCCAGCTGAATGGCCTTCACTTCTGCAAACTGACTCGATTCACCTTCTCCCTCAGCAGCTTCTGCAACTCGCTGTGTAGGATTCCATACAGCAGCCTTCCATCTCCGATGCTTCCCCACAATACGACAGGACCCATCAGTGAACACGGCATATTTCTTCTCCTTCTCTGGTAACTGCTTGTACAGTGGGGCTTCTTCAGCACGACCCACCTCCTCCTCTGATGATATCCCAAAGTATTTGCCTTCTCGCCAGTCCAAAATCACTTCCAATATTCCTGGGCGACTGGGGTTTCCTATTCGAGCCCGCTGAGTAATCAGTGCAACCCACTTCCTCCATGTAGCATCAGTTGCATGATGCGTAGAAGAGACCCTTCCCTTGAACATCCAGCCTAGTACCGGCAATCGGGGTGCTAGGAGGAGCTGCGCTTCAGTACCGACCACCTCCGAAGCAGATCGAACTCCTCCATATGCTGCCAATATCTCCTTTTCAGTTGGAGTATAGCGGGCCTCAGATCCTCTGTATCCCCGACTCCAAAACCCCAGGGGCCGACCTCGAGTTTCCCCAGGTTCTTTCTGCCAGAGGCTCCAGGTGGGGCCGTTCTCCCCGGCTGCAGTGTAGAGCACATTCTTTACATCTGGTCCTGTTTGAACTGGCCCAAGGGCTACTGCATGGACTATTTACTGCTTGATTTGTTCAAAGGCTTGTCGTTGTTCAGGGCCCCATTCAAACTCATTCTTCTTACGAGTTACTTGGTAGAGCGGGTTTACAATCAGACTGTAATTTGGGATGTGCATTCTCCAAAACCCCACAACACCTAGGAAGGTCTGTGTTTCTTTTTTGTTAGTTGGTGGAGACATAGCTGTTATTTTGTTGATCACATCCATTGGGATTTGACGACGTCCATCTTGCCATTTTATTCCTAAAAACTGGATCTCTCGTGCAGGTCCTTTGACTTTATTTTGTTTTATGGCAAAACCGGCTTTCAGAAGGATTTGGACTATTTTCTTCCCTTTCTCGAAAACTTCCTCTGCTGTGTCACCCCACACAATAATGTCATCGATGTACTGCAGGTGTTCAGGAGCTTCCCCCTGCTCCAGCGCAGACTGGATCAGCCCATGGCAAATGGTAGGGCTGTGTTTCCACCCCTGGGGCAGCCGATTCCAAGTATATTGGACTCCCCTCCAAGTGAAAGCAAACTGTGGCCTGCACTCTGCTGCTAGAGGGATGGAGAAAAATGCATTAGCGATATCAATTGTGGCGTACCACTTGGCTGCCTTTGATTCAAGTTCGTACTGAAGTTCCAGCATGTCCGGCACTGCAGCACTCAGTGGTGGTGTCACTTCGTTCAGGCCACGATAGTCCACTGTTAGTCTCCACTCCCATTAGACTTTCACACTGGCCATATGGGACTATTGAAAGGTGAATGAGTCTTGCTGATCACTCCTTGGCTCTCCAATTGACGAATTAGCTTATGGATGGGAATCAGGGAGTCCCGGTTAGTGCGATATTGCCGCCGGTGCACAGTTGTGGTAGCGATTGGCACTTGCTGTTCTTCGACCCTCAGCAACCCCACAACAGAGGGGTCCTCTGAGAGACCAGGCAAGGTAGATAATTGTTTAATGCCCTCTGTCTCTAAGGCAGCTATACCAAAAGCCCACCGGAACCCTTTTGGGTCCTTGCAATATCCTCTTCTAAGATAGTCTATGCCAAGGATACATGGAGCATCCGGGCCAGTCACAATGCGGTGCTTTTCCCACTCATTCCCAGTCAGACTCACTTCAGACTCCAATACAGTCAACTGCTGAGATCCCCCTGTCACTCCACAAATATAGATGGGCTCTGGTCCTTTATAGCTCGATGGCATTATAGTGCATTGTGCACCGGTGTCTACTAAAGCCTTATACTTCTGAGCGTCTGACGTGCCAGGCCATCGAATCCACACAGTCCAATAAACTCGATTATCCCTTTTCTCCCCCTGGCTGGAGGCAGGCCCCCCCTAATCCTGGTCAGAATCTTCTTCGTTTGTGTGTTTGAAGGACTGTCTGCTGGAAGTTGGAGCAGCAAACTTCAGAGAATCCCTTTTTCTCGATTGTTTTCTTTTGCAACTCACGTACCCGTGCCTCTAGGGTCGCGGTAGATTTTCCATCCCATTTTCTCATGTCCTCTCCATGGTCTCGTAAGTAAAACCACAGTGTGGCACGGGGTGAGTACCCACCATATCGTCTTCCTTGTGTGGATGAACGACTACCCCTGATAGCTGAGACACTGCTCTGTACAGGTACGGAGGAGAATAATCTCTCTTCAAGTTGGTGAACCTTTTCAGAAAGTTTCTCCACAGTGTTCTCTTTTGGTCGGTGGACACTGGTTGGTTCAGGTGGGGATGAAGATAGATTCTCTTTAAGTTGGTGGAACTCTTCAGAAAGTTTCTCCACAGCTGAGACGCAGGCCTGTAAGGAAGAGGAGAGACTTTCTTCGTACTGCCGGAGTTGTTTAGCCACTTCATCCACTGTGGGTTCCTCATCCTCTTTCCAGGCCATTATTGCCAATGAGCTGGCATATGATGATGGTGCACTCCGTACAAACTTCCGCCACATGGGTCGTGTACACCTGACTTCATCTGGATCTTTGGATGTTTGTCTGAGGTCTGGATCCTCATAAATCACTTCTCGTATGGCTAATTCCCTCAGGTACTGGATTCCCTTCTCCATAGTGGTCCACTTGCCTGGTAGACATACAAGTTCTTCCTTGAAGGGATACCTTTCCTTCTTAGCTGAGAGGAGACGCCTCCAGAGGCTGTGAGATTGTGCTCCATCTGCAATTGCTTTGTCAATGCCTGCGTCTCTAGCAAGGGATCCCAGTCGCTTGGCTTCCCTGCCGTCTAATTCCACACAATTGTCTCCAGAGTCCCAG
The DNA here is from genome assembly GCF_009819795.1 of Aythya fuligula. Taxonomy (NCBI): domain Eukaryota; kingdom Metazoa; phylum Chordata; class Aves; order Anseriformes; family Anatidae; genus Aythya; species Aythya fuligula. The sequence goes on from NC_045594.1 coordinate 10,257,807, forward strand.
CACCGGAGCAGCCAGGTGACAAGCTGCTCACCTATACAGCGACCAAAATCTTTTCGCACATCTCCTAACTCACGCTCGTTTAGGCTTCGGGTAGTTACTGTTGATTTTTCGGCATCCTCATCTTCCTCCTCCTGAACCCTTGATGGCCCAGCGTCGTTGTCGTCTCCGTCGTCTCTATACCTAGATTTGGCAGAAGACTTTCTGCGTTCTAAACGACCTGAATCTCTATACCATTTTTTCACCTTCTCTACAGGGGCAGCTTGCACTGCTACTGCTCGTTTCTCTGACCCAGCCACAGGAGCTGGAGCGGCTGCAGGAGCTGGAGCAGCTGCAGGAACCGGAGCTGGAGCAGCTGCAGGAGCTGGAACTGGTGCGGCTGCAGGAGCTTTAACTGGAGCAGCTGCAGGAACCGGAGCTGGAGCGGCTGCAGGAGCTGGAACTGGAGTGGCTGCAGGAACTGGAGCTGGAGCGGCTTCAGGAACTGGAGCTGGAGCGGCTTCAGGAACCGGAGCTGGAGCGGCTGCAGGAGCTGGAACTGGAGCAGCTGCAGGAGCTAGGACTGGAGCAGCTGCAGGAACCGGAGCTGGAGCGGCTGCAGGAACCGGAGCTGGAGCGGCTGCAGGAGCTTGGACTGGAGCAGCTGCAGGAGCTGGAACTGGAGCGGCTGCAGGAGCTGGGACTGGAGCGGCTGCAGGAGCTGGGACTGGAGCGGCTGCAGGAGCTGGGACTGGAGCATCTGCAGGAACTGGAACTGGAGCGGCTGCAGGAGCTGGGACTGGAGCGGCTGCCGGAGCTGGGACTGGAGCAGCTGCAGGAGCTGGGACTGGAGCGGCTGCAGGAGCTGGGACTGGAGCGGCTGCCGGAGCTGGAACTGGAGCGGCTGCAGGAGCTTGGACTGGAGCAGCTGCAGGAGCTGGAACTGGAGCGGCTGCAGGAGCTGGGACTGGAGCGGCTGCCGGAGCTGGGACTGGAGCGGCTGCAGGAGCTGGGACTGGAGCGGCTGCAGGAACTGTGACTGGAGCGGCTGCAGGAGCTGGGACTGGAGCGGCTTCAGGAGCTGGGACTGGAGTGGCTTCAGGAACTGGAACTGGAGTGGCTGCAGGAGCTGGGATTGGAGCATCTGCAGAAGCTGGGACTGGAGCGGCTGCAGAGTCCACCGTAGGGGTCACAGTGGCCTTTGGATCTGTCACGGGACTTGGAGTGGCCGCAGGGTCTGTCACTAAGTTGATAGCAGTATCCATGGCAGCTCGATAGGCATGAGCCAGGCCCCAGCATGTTACAATGATTTGTGTTACGTTGGAACTTCCCGAATCACGACACCTTTTTTTCAAGCATTCTACCAGTTTTTGAGGATTTTGCAGTTGTTCAGGGGTGAATTTCCAAAACACTGGGGGTGCCAACTGCTCTAGATGCCTGCCCATATCCTCCCATACTCCCTGCCACCCACAACTATACTGCCTCCGGGCAGATCTCCGGATGAGCTTCCTAAGTAGTTGTTTAACTTTAAGCAGAACCTGAAGCGCATTCAGGAGGCAGAACAACAAGACTATGCTGGTCTGAGTATCCCAAGGATATTCAATATCTTGGAGAGCTATTGTAATAAACTCGGAGGATAAGAGGGTGGTGAAGGAGAAAGGGAGAATGATCAAGTAAGAAAAATTATCTTCCCCTTTCCCCTCCACAGACTGACTCCCTAATGAAAAAAGGCAACAGATATAATTGCTAATAGTTTCCAAAATACAATTTCCAAAGTAAAGAATCGAAGATGTTACTGAGTACAAATACCAGGTTAGAGTCATGGCCAGATATTTCATCATCTCATAAGCCACTGATACAACACACAGTACCATAATGATCTGAAACCAGGGCCCGGAGAGGATAAACAACATGACAGAGAGCACATAAGGAAAATAACGTGCTATAATACTCAATTTGGAAAACAGGCGCAGCACAGTTGAGATTAAAGCAATCAGCATTATGACAAGTGACTATTAAGCAGGTCTAATACTTATACCAATTTTAGTTTAACACACTCTGGTCAGATCTGCCGTTATCTCAACCTTTCGAGCCCCACGTTGGGCGCCAAATAGACTGTCGTGGTTTAACCCGGCCGGCAGCTAAACACCACGCAGCCGTTCGCTCACCCTCCCCCCTCCCTCTCTGGGACGGGGGAGAGAAATGGAAAGTGAAGCCCGTGAGTTGAGATAAAGACAGTTTAATAAGACAGTAAAATAATAATAATAATAATAATAATAATAATACAATGATGATAATAGTACTACTACTAATAATATGTACAAACAAGTGATGCACAATGCAATTGCTCACCACCCGCTGACCGATGCCCAGCTTAACCCCGAGCAGTCCGGCCCCCTCCCCCGGCTAGCCACCCCTATATATTGTTTAGCATGACGTCAAATGGGATGGAATACCCCTTTGGCTAGTTTGGGTCACCTGTCCTGGGTCTGTCCCCTCCCAGCTCTTGCTGCACCCCCAGCCTGTCCGTTGGCAGGACAGAGCAAAAGGCTGAGGTGTCCTTGGCTTGGTATAAGCACTGCTCTGCAACAATTAAAACATCGGGGTGTTATCAGCACTCTTCTCATCCTAAGCCAAAACACAGCATTCCACCAGCTACTAGGAAGAAAATTAATTCTGTTCTAACTGAAACCAGGACAGTCCCGTCGGCATATTGGGCCCTCTGTCCCTTTCAAAAGGGAGTCCCCCATGACAGTAACAGAATCACAGAATCACAGAATTTCTAGGTTGATGATACCTCAAGATCATCGAGTCCATCCTCTGACCTAACACCAACAAGTCCTCCACTAAACTATATCACTAAGCTCTACATCTAAACATCTTTTAAAGACCTCCAGGGATGGTGACTCTACCACTTCCCTGGGCAGCCCATTCCAATGCCTCACAACCCTCTCAGTAAAGAAGTTCTTCCTAACATCCAACCTAAAACACCCCTGGCGCAACTTTAGCCCATTCCCCCTCGTCCTGTCACTAGGCACATGGGAGAATAGACCAACCCCCACCTCGCTACAGCCTCCCTTAATGTACTTCTAAAGAGTGATAAGGTTGCCCCTGAGCCTCCTTTTCTCCAGGCTGAACAAGCCCAGCTCCCTCAGCCGCTCCTCGTAAGACTTGTTCTCCAGGCCCCTCACCAGCTTCGTCGCCCTTCTCTGGACTCGCTCGAGCACCTCCATGTCCTTCTTGTAGCGAGGGGCCCAAAACTGAACACAGTACTCGAGGTGCGGCCTCACCAGAGCCCAGTACAGGGGGACAATCACTTCCCTAGCCCTGCTGGCCACACTGCTTCTTATACAAGCCAGGATGCTATTGGCCTTCTTGGCCACCTGAGCACACTGCTGTCTCATCTTCAGCTGACTATCAACCAATACTCCCAGGTCCTTCTCCGCCAGGCAGCTTTCCAACCATTCCTCTCCCAGCCTGTAGCTCTGCTTGGGATTGTTGCGCCCCAGGTGCAGGACCCGGCACTTGGTCTTGTTAAACTTCATGCAGTTGACCTCAGCCCATCCAGCCTATCCAGATCCTCCTGCAGAGCCTTCCTGGCCTCGAGCAGATCGACACAGGCACCTAACTTGGTGTCATCTGCAAACTTACTGAGGGTGCACTCAATGCCCTCATCCAGATCATCGATACAGATATTAAAGAGGACTGGCCCCAGTACCAAGACCTGGAGGACTAGTGACTGGAACCCTTCTTTCTTTCTTTCTCGCTAGAAGATATAGCAATGCGGGGAGTAGGTTGCTTTGCCTTAGGTACCCTCTCCAACTGGGATGGGCGTTTGTCTACATCGTTGTTTTGACTGTCATGTTCTAGAGCTTCATACCTATTATATAAGGGTAGATGGGAAGGTGAGGTGGGCAGGGACAGAGCTCGCCTACCACCCCAGAAACCTGCCTCCATTCCCCCCCTTGGCCTAGGTCCCCTCCTACTGCCTGGTGGGATGGGGGAACTTTTGTCTTCTGTGTAGCAGGAGACACTTGTGCTGTGGCAGGCTCGTGAGTCTGTCTCAGAGAGAGTAGAGTACGCTTCCACCAATTTCCCTCTCTGACTTCCTGATGCTCCTGATCCTGATCACCTCTTCCCAAAGCTGGTGGATACCATGGCTGGGCTCTTCACGAGCAGGTTACAAGCACTGTTGGGAAAAACTGCTGCAAAAGAGTGGTGAGGGTGCCCTCCCTGCTTGCCCTGCCTGTGGGAACTGCTGCGCCACGCCCTGAGTCACGTGCCACACCTTGCTTGCCCATCCTGTTTGCCATGCTCCTGGTTGCTCACGCTCCCTAGAGGCTGCTTTTGAACGTCAGGGGAGGGGGCAATGCTGGCACCGCCTACAACTCGTCAGCCTCCCTCGTGAGGGCTGACAGGTTCTGGTGGCTCCCTCATCTGCCTCGAGTGGCTTCGATGCCGGAAAAAAAGCCCTCTATCCCCCGCTCCACTGCAGAATGCGTCTGCCCCGGAGCCGATTGCCTTGGTGAGTGGTGTTTCAACAGGAGACGGTCCTAGATGGGTGTCAGCACGATGGATCCGTGTGGTCTTTATGCCACAGCACATCTCATAGCTCATGCTGGTATAGGTTTCAGGTAGTTATTATTTTTTTTGACATCTTCATCTTCATCCTCTTGTTCCTCTGATGGTCTGGCCTCATCTTCTCCATACCTAGTCTTAGCAGGAGTTTCTCTGCGTTCTAAACAATCTGACTCTCTAAACCATTTTTTCATCTTGGTTACGGGTGCAACTGACACTGGTACAGTTTGTTTCCCTGGCTCTACGCAGTGGACCGTTGTAGGGCTTAGAATGGTCACTCGGCCTGTCTCATGGGCTGAAGTGGCTGCAGGGTCTGTCACTGGGGTTATATTGGCATCGAATGCAGCTTGGTAAGCATAGGCCAAGGCCCAGCATGTTGCAGTGATTTGCGTATCTCTGGTATTGCCAGGATGATGACACACCTTTTTCAAGCATTCTACCAGTTTTTTAGGATTTTGGTTCAGGAGTGAATTTCCAAAGCACTGGAGGTGCCCACTGCTCTAGATGCCTGCCCATATCCTCCCACTCTCCCTGCCACTCATAACTATCCTGCCTCAGGACAGATCTCTGGATGGCACTCTTAAGTATTTGTTTAACCTTAAACAAAACCTGAAGTGCATTCAGGAGACATAACAATAAGGACATGCTAGTCTGAACATCCCAAGGATATATGAAGTTTTGGAAAGCTACCTTAACTCACCTGGAGGAGAAGAAAGGGGTAGAGGAGAAAGGGAGAGCGAACAAGTGGGTGTATCACATCCCCTATCATGCATCAGCCTCCAGGAAAATCGAGTGATACCATGGACTACACTGAAAGCAATGGGTGCTGGGACATTCAAAAATTGGGATACGCATTTGGCAAAAGCCACCTGGTTAGTCAACACATTAGGGAATCTGCCAACTGAGCTGGACCTGCCCAATCAAATCTGTTACGTACTGTAGAAAGAGACAAAGTCCCTGTAGTGTATGTAAGAAACATGCTGGGGAAGACAATCTGGGCTACTCCTGCCTCAGGAAAAGGCAAACCAATTTGTGGGATTGCTTTTGCACAGAGACCAGGATGCACTTGGGGGGTAATGCAAAAGAATGGGAAGGTCCGATGTGTACTTCAGGGGGATTTAATATTGGGTGAGAATAGCCCATGAGTTGAATTGTTTTATGTTTATTATCTAATACCGTATGTTCCAAACTATTTGGAACATTGGAAGTCGATTGCCCATGGCCAGTGTTCCCTCTCCTCCAAGCACAAAGGACTAGAAATAAGATAAGAGCCACAGAAAGGGAGGAAAGTGGAACACGAGGCTGGACTGATGATTTAGGAGGTCTTTACCCTTTGAGGGAGGTACCCCTTGGGGGGAACAAGGGGGGAATAGGGTTTGTAGCGGTTCCTTTGAACACGTCAGATGTAAGAAATTTTAAGAAGGAAATGGGAAGCCTTTTAGATGACCCTTTAGGAGTTGCCGAAAAAATTAGACCAGTTCTTAGGTCTGAACATGTATACCTGGGAAGAAATGCAGTCCATATTAGGAATCCTCTTCACAAAGGAGAAAAAAGGAATGATCAGGCAAGCAGGAATGAGACTGTGGGAAAGACAAAATCAGGGAGGTCCTCCAGGGGATGTGAAATGGCCAAATACCAACCCTAACTGGGATCATCAGGCTGCTCAGGGGAGGCAAAATATGAGGGATCTTAGAACCATAATGATACAAGGGATAAAGGAATCGGTTCCAAGGGGACAAAATATAAATAAAGCTTTTAACGAGTGTCAGTGTAGAGACGAATCTCCAACTGAATGGTTAGACAGGCTGAGAAAAAGCCTTAAGATGTACTCGGGTATAGATCCTGATTCCCCTGCAGGAGGGGCACTGTTGAGAACCCAGTTTATAGCAAAATCCTGGGAAGACATCCGAAAGAAATTGGAGAAACTTGATGATTGGCATGAAAAAGGATTAGAAGAATTATTGAGGGAAGCGCAGAAGGTCTATGTGAGGAGAGATGGGGAAAAACAGAAGGCAAAAGCAAAGATTTTTGTGGCAGCGATAAGGGAAAGTCAAAAACCAAGTGGACAGGAAAGCAGGGAAGGATCAGGGAAAAAACAGGGTGAAAGAGAACCCATGGATAAATGCAAAGGACAACAAGATAGAATCCCTATATGTTACTATTGTGACAAAAAGGGGCATCATCAGAGGAACTGTAGAAAAAAAAAACAGGATGAAGAAATGTTTAAGGAAGACTAGGGATGCCAGGGGCTATATCTTTTGGGGACCCAAACATCAAATGAGCCTTTGATAAAATTATTAATAGGTCCACAGAAGGAAGAGGTTTATTTTTTGGTAGATACTGGGGCAGAGAAATCAACTATTAGAAAATTACCAAAAGGGGTTAAGGAAGGAAAGAGGAATACCACGGTTATAGGAGCGGAAGGGGAGCTCTTTAAGGTTCCTATATTGGAAAATATAGAAATAGAATCAGAAAAGAAACTGCGTCTCAATGACCTATTGCTGGTGCCTGAAGCTGAGCACAATCTATTAGGAAGGGACTTAATAGTAAGATTAGGGTTGGAAATCAAGAGCCAGGGGGGAGAATTAAAAATTCAGCGATATACCCTAACCCAAGAAGATGAGGGAGAAATAGACTCACAGGTATGGTATCAAGAGGGAGATTCAGGTTATTAAATTAGATATGGAACCCTTGGTAGTAGAAATAGTGGATCTGCAACAGCCAATAAGGATTAGGCAATATCCAATCCCATTGGAGGGGAGAAGAGGACTCAAAACAGTTATAGACAGGTTGCTCCAAAAGGGGATGCTGGACCATGTATGTCCCCACATAGTATCCCCATTTTGCCAGTAAAAATGGCTGATGGATCATATAGGTTGGTTCAGGATCTTAGGGCTGTGAATCAGCGAACCATAACCAAATTCCCAGTGGTGGCAAACCCATATACTTTATTAAACCACCTAACACCTCAGCATAAATGGTATAGTGTAATAGATTTGAAGTACAGATTCAAATCTATCTGGAATAGATTTGCCTGCCCATTAAGTGAAGGGTCGCGGAATTACTTCGCCTTTGAATGGGAAGACCCTGAAACAGGAAGGCGACAACAGCTTAGATGGACTGTACTTCCTCAGGGATTTACTGAATCCCCAAATTTATTTGGCCAAACCTTAGAAAAATTATTACAACTTTTTGAGGAAAAGGGGGAAGTGAAATTGTTGCCATATGTGGAAGACATATTAATAGCGGGGGAGACTGAAAAAGAGACACGGAGAACCACTATTGAATTACCTAATTTCTTAGGGAAAAAAGGGTTGAAGGTCTCAAAAATTAAATTACAATTCATGGAAAAGGAAGTAAGGTACTTAGGACATTTCCTTGTCTTAGCCAAAGAAAGAAAAAATTGGATCCTGACAGGGTATCTGGGATTTTAGCCCTATCATCACCAAAAATGAAGAAGGAAGTGAGGCAACTGCTTGGCCTCTTGGGATATTGTAGACCCTGGATTGAAGGGTTTAGTGAAAAGGCAAAATTTTTATATGAAAAATTGACTGGAGAAAAAAAATTAAGTGGAACGAGGAAGATGAGGAAAAGTTGAGGTTGATCAAGAAAACATTAATAGAAGCTCCAGTGCTGAGCCTCCCAGATTTAGAAAGACCCTTTTATTTATTTGTAAATGTTTCTAAGCAAAGCACATATGGAGTACTAACTCAAGAATGGGCAGGAATCAAACCTGTGGGATATGGTTCCAAACTATTAGACCCTGTGAGTAGGCGGTGGCCAGTGTGCTTACAGGCAATTGTGGCTACTGCCTTACTGATTGAGGGAGCTAGAAAAGTCACTTTTAGGGCATCTCTGAAGGTATATGCGCCTCTCTCAGAGAGGGGTAAGGATTTTGGCTCAGGAGTTGGCAGGCCTGATAGATAGGGCTTTAAACTAGAGTTGAAGGGGGAAGGGAATAAAACCAGGCATGACGGTGATGAGCTAAGGGAAGGTGCCCTAGAATGAGAGGAACTGTGTGCCAGAGAGGTCCTTCAATCGGCTCCACAAGGTGCTGCGTGTAGGGAGGTGCATTTGAAGTGCTTCTACACAAACACACACAGTATGAGGAATAAAATGGACGAGCTAGAAGTCTTGGCCCAGTCCCACAGCTATGACATCATAGGCATAAGCGAAGCCTGGAGGGATGAGTCCTGTGGCCGGTATGTTGCAATAGATGGTTACAGGCTCTTCAGGAGGGACAGGTAGGGTAGGCGAGGTGGCGGGGTGGCGATGTATGTGAAGCATGGGCTGGACTGTGTGGAACTTCAAGTTGGGGATGGCAAAGTTGAGAGCCTCTGAGTAAGGATTAAGGGACGAACAAATAAAGGGGATGTCATTGTGGGAGTCTATCACAGACCACCTGGCCAGGATGACAATGCCGATGAATTATTTTTTGCAGAACTAAGAGATGCCTCGAGATCAACTCCCCTTGTCCTTATGGGGGACTTCAACTTTCCAGATGTCAACTGGGATCACCACACGGCCAACACAAGCAAATCCAGGAGGTTCACAAAGCACCTAGATGATAACTTCTTGGTGCAGGTGCTAAGGGAGCCAACTAGGAAAGGTGCCCTCCTTGATCTGTTGCTGGAAAACAGAGAGGGTCTTGTGGGGGACGTGGCAATTGGCGGCTGTCTCGGTCATAGTGACCATGAAGTGGTTGAGTTTAGAATTTATGGCGACAGAAGGATAACTGCCACCAAAGCTTCTAACAGGAACCCCTAACAGAACTACAACATAACTGCGTGGAAGTGATTGAATTGCAAACCAAAATCCGACCCGATCTTGAGGAGACAGAATTAGAAACAGGGGAAAAATTTTTTATTGATGGATCATCCAAAGTAATAGATGGAAAAAGAAGATCAGGGTATGCCATCGTAAATGGGGATATGGTCCTAATAGAATCGGGACCACTCAGCGCTGCCTGGTCCGCTCAAGCATGTGAACCTTATGCATTATTACGAGCCCTAGAACTATTGAAAGGAAAAAGAGGCACTATTTATACAGACTCTAAATATGCCTATGGAATAGTCCACACATTTGGGAAAATTTGGGAAGAAAGGCACCCAGGGAAAAGGGCTGATTCACCAAACTTTAGTTACTCAAATATTGCAGGCATTGAGAGGACCTAGGGAGATTGCTGTGGTACATGTCAGAGGACATCAAAAGGGAACTGGCTTCCACATAAGAGGGAATAACCTAGCGGATAGAGAATCTAGGGAAGCAGCTCTTAGGAAGCATGATGTAGTCCTAACCCTACAAGAAACGGATAACGGAAAAGGAACACAAGAGAAAAAGTATACAGAAGCAGAAATAAAAATCATAAAGACCATAGGAGCAGAACTGAAAGAAGGAAAATGGATTCTGCCTGATGGAAGAGAAATACTGCCAAAGGAACAAACTAGGCGTGTACTTTTATGGTTACACCTACAAACCCATTGGGGAACAAAAGCATTGAGTGATGAATTTCTAAAATGTTATGGGTGTGTAGGAATATATGAGATAGCCAAACAAACCGTCCAAGGATGCTTAATGTGTCAAAAGGTAAATAAGAAGGCGATTAGGCAAGCACCTGCTGGAGGAAGAAGGATTGCATATATATCTGAGAGAATACAGGTGGACTTTACTGAACTACCAAAGAAACAGCTATAAGAACGTCAGAAAAGGGGTGGACGCATGCATCGCGAGTAAAGGGACCCGTAACAGGAACCTGGAAGGTTGAGTCTACTCCTGGACTGAAGTCTACTCCTGACTTCCATCTGAAAGTTAAGCTTAAAAGAACTTGAAGTATATCGGGGCATAGCGACCCTTTGGATGATAATTGTATGTATGTTATACCCAAAACATCTTGAATTAAACTGGTCCCGAAAATTTAAAATAATAGGTGAGAAAATTTACCTTTGGTAAAAATTGTAAAGGTAAAAATTGGTTATCTGCTTTGAATCGAGCCCCCGATAACTTGTGGAAAAGCTGGGTTCGGCCAAACTCAGCAAACCGTTTAAAGAAGCTCACATAGAAAGTCACTGCAAATAGGTGCACTGGAGCTGGAAAGAAGCTCAAGCTGAGAGAAGCGGACCCGCACACAACTGCCCCTCACTGGTAAGCAGTTGCGCATTATGGGGAATCATACGTCCTTAGAAACAAAGACTGCCCTGGTAACCTAACAGCTCATTCTCCTTATTAACAATCGGACAGTTTATGAGCCTGAAATATGGGACCAAATTGAGGTCAAGGTGTGGGACTCTGCAACTAAAAATGACAAGGTTGCAGTGGGATTGCTCGGCACCTGGCGAGCAATCTCTGAGGCCTTAAAGAGCCATGTGCGACCACAATCAGAAACCTGTGGTTTGCCAGATAGTGAGGGAGCTGCAGGTTCATCCACCGATCCGACTGCTACACCATTGCCCCCCCCCCCCCCCCCCGCCCCTACTGCCATCGCAGGCAAAAATTAATGAAGTCATGGAAGATATGGGAGCACTTCAAACAGGATTGCCAACTCCAACTATGCTCCCCCAGTCATGGATGTTAATAGTAATAGACTTAAAGGATTGTTTGTTAAACGTTTGCCTTTTAAAACTTTGCCATGTTTATTTTTCAATTGATACCTTTTCTGATTGTACGTATGTATAGGCATACTTGGGTTTGACATGTAAAAGCAATGTTCTGTATATTTAGAAAGTTCGATGTTAGTTTGTGCATGTTGGTAGAGCGTAGACTCTCTGCACATGGCATGGAAGTTGCTGGGGGGGTTTCTGGTTGAAACTGTTAAAATTTGTTGTTTAATGTTATATGATAATCATATTATTAGAGTGGTTTCAAGGGTTAACGAAACGTGGGAAAAGATGGCCTTGCATGGTTTGGTGTCGATCACGTTTTGTTGCTTTCGGGAACCTTGTGGAGGGCAGAGCATGTGCAGAAGAAGAGGGAGTCAGTCAAAGTCACACCTGCAGTCTGGACCAGATCCAGGAACAAAAGGTTGCTAGCAGGTGGGAACCTGATGGGGGGGAACCGTGAGCCTTCATCCCCATGACCCTCAACGACCAATACCAAGAGACACTGTGCAGGCGCCAAAAGGAGTTTGTGAAAATATAAATTATAGTATGAAGCGGGGATAGGTCATACATATGTATAGGCATACTCGGCTTTCTAATGAATATGTAAAACCAATGTTCTATATATATTTAGAAAGTTCGATGGTTGGGTGTGTGAAACGTGTTCATCTGATTCGTGTCAATATGGAAAAATGCTAGGTCCGCATGATATGATGAAATGTGACCTTCTGTCTCACATACCCTTGTATAAACACAAGTCTAAGAGAAACAGAGTGGTTAATGTATATAGTTCTTGTATCTTGCAAAAGAATGGTCCAGCAATTCGTGTCAATAGGGGATAAAAGAACAAAGGGGTTTCAGAATAACTGCTAACTATTATGACTATTGCATGGGACACTATGCAAGTCTCTGATATCTGGCCAAGAGATTAAGGAGAAGGAAAAAGCTGAAGGACGACTAAAAGACAAAGCTTGCAGGGGACGCTGCACAAGTCTCTGACATCCGGCTGAGATGGACAAAGGAGAAGGACAAGGAAAAAGACTGGGAGGAAGACTACGAGCCTTCAGCACGAGAGACCCCCAGAGGGACCACCGGAGACTGATATGCATGCCCCAGTGGAAGGGTTCAGATTCCGGGAACTAATTATAATAACCCTGTTTGTTTTTGAAGTAGTAATGAATACGTATTAGCCTAGGAGCATAAAAACCAGCCGCTTGATGTAACTGGTGTGCGTCTTGGTGGAGCAGAGACTCCTGGCACACCCAGCGCTGTTTGCTTACCTCTATTCGTTTAATACATTGTAAACTTTGATTGCAATCCTATTTGGGACATAGCCATTTATTAGAAATGGGGGCTCGTCCGGGATGGCTTTGGTTCCTGAATTCTGATTTGATCTAGGACAGGCGCCCCACCATTTGGTGGCTCCTGTTCGAGTCAGGTCAGGACTAATGCCTTCTTGAACCTGAATAAAGGTAAGCAAAGATTTTGATTTTTTTATGAGCTCCCTTGCCGGCTGCAGCACTGTATTTTGCCCGTAATTCTGCGCGCAAAGATCCGAACGAAGACGATGGAGTCGTAAGTATTTAAGGCGTATACCGTTCCGTTGGGTGGGATTCGGTTGCCTGTGTAAGAGTGTGACTGAGACGGAACTCAGTTCCAAAGCGAGTGTGGAGGTCTTCTAACCGCGGTTCCAATCTCCCGCGAGGGACTTGGCTGGTGAAGAACCGAAGCGATTCCTATAGGATTCGTGGGTGGGTGATAGGTCCTAAACCCCCTGCAAGACACTCTTACTAAGGTAACCAAGGACTGTGGGAATTGCCATAGTAAAATTCCTAGATGGGTCAGACAAAATCGAGGACCAGAGACCAGAAGAAAGGGAGCAAATTACCAGATATACCACCAGAAAGTCCATTAGGAATAATGATTAGAAATTGGAACAATAGGGGCCCCAGAAAATGAAAGAGTAAATTAAAAAATGTTCCAGTATTATATGATAGAATGACCAAAAGAACCCTTAAGACCCCATGTATTTTGACCGATATTTGGGTCCACGGAGGACGGGGTCTGTCAGGCTTTGAACATTAATGTAAATAGTAGAATACCCATGGATCCGGAAGAGAGCAAGTATGCTGCAGCCTGGTTAGGACTAACGGAATTGCCTGCCACTTGTATATTTAATTTAATTAAGTATTGCAATCAGTGGTGGCCACTATATAAACTAAATGGCCACTTTATGGATCAATCGACTATAACGCTATCTTGCAATTAATGTTTTTTAAGGAGAGAAGGAAAATAGGATGAAATGTAGTATACTGATATGTTGTTTCAGCATCTTAGAGGGAAAAGGAATGGAATTAAGTTGGCCCCTGACTGAGCCTTTGGTGTTGGCATGAGAAAAGTACAGGCTGGAGAAAGATAAAGGAAGGGTTAAAAGAGTTGTTGAGGGTGTTTAAAGTTGTGTGGCATGTAGTATTTGACAGAGCTGTTTGAAGTTGAATGAGCTGGGAAAGAGGATGCAGGAATTGCCATTTGCCGAGGCAATCGGCTCCGGGGCAGACGCGTTCTGCAGCGGAGCGGGGGATCGGGCCAGGCAGGGCTAATTTTTTCCGGCATCGAGCCTACTTGAGGGAGCCGCCAGGACCCGGCAGCCCTCGTGAGGGAGGCTGACGAGGCGAAGGCGGAGCCAGCAGCGCCCCCTCCCCAGCCGTTCAAAAGCTGCCCCTAGGGAGCGCGAGCGACCAGGAGCGCGGCGAGCAGGGCGGGCAAACAGGGCGTGGCGCGTCAGAAGGGAGTGGCGCGGCAGTTAGCGCGGCAGTTCGCGCAGGCAGGGCGCGCAGGAAGGGCAGAGCGCTCCCCCTACACACAAACAACACCTCGTTAACAACAGCAGTAACTAGGCGATAATGGTCGCCACCAGGCACGGCGCGCTCTCCAGAAAGTCGGTACACACGCAGACCGACTACCCGTTAAAAAATGCCGCAGTTCAGGTCACCGGATGCAAGGAGTGTCTGAGCCTGTTGCTGCCATCGGCGGGAGGCAGGGAAACTGCGTGCGTGAGGTGCGAGCAGGTGGATGATCTGGTCCGCATGGTGGCGGAGCTCAAGGAGGAGGTGGAGAGGTTGAGGGCCATCAGGGAGTGTGAGCGGGAGATAGACTTCTGGAGTAACTCCCTGCAGGGCCTCAAGGGGAGGTGCCGAGGTGAGACTCCTCAAATGGGGGCGGACCCCCTGCCCTGTCCCCGTCGGGCAGAGGGAGGGGATCTGGGAGCTGAGGAGGAATGGAAACAGGTCCCTGCTTGACATCGCAGGCGATGCCCTCCCCTTCCGGCCCCACCTTCCCAGGTGCCCTTACGCAACAGGTTTGAGGCCCTAGAGATTGAGAGGCCGGTGTGTGAGGAAAAGGTAGCAAATGTTCCCAGGAGGATGCCTGGGGCGAGGAGGTCAACTCCGCGCCTCAGGACTGCCTCCACCAAGAAAGACAGGAGGGTTATTGTTGTTGGAGACTCGATTCTTAGGGGAACAGAGGGCCCTATTTGTCGGCCTGACCCTACCCGTAGGGAAGTCTGCTGTCTCCCTGGGGCCAGGGTCAGGGACGTTGCCAGGAAGCTTCCTAACCTGGTACGCCCCTCTGACTATTACCCCCTTTTGATAGTCCAGGCGGGCAGTGATAACATCGAAGAGAGAAGCCTCAAGGCTATCAAAAGGGATTTTAGGGGACTGGGTCAGTTAGTGGATGGAGCGGGAGTGCAGGTGGTGTTTTCGTCCATCCCTATGGTGGCAGGGAGGGGTTCAGAGAGGACACGGAAAGCCCACCTGTTAAACACGTGGCTCCGGGACTGGTGCCAACACAGAAATCTTGGGTTTTTTGATCATGGGGCACTTTACTCAGCACCTGGCCTGATGGCCGCAGACGGGTCCCTATCTCTAAGGGGAAAAAGGATCCTGGGCCAGGAGCTGGCAGGGCTCATTGAGAGGGCTTTAAACTAGGTAGGAAGTGGGATGGGGCTGAGGCTAGGATTGTTGGGGCTGTGCCAGGGGGAACAATGGCAAGGCCGGAGGATAAGGCAATGGCCCAGCTGAAGTGCATCTACACCAATGCACGCAGCATGGGTAACAAACAAGAGGAGCTGGAAGCCATCGTGCGGCAGGCAGGCTACGACTTGGTTGCCATCACGGAGACGTGGTGGGACCAGTCTCATGACTGGAGTGCTGCAATGCCTGGCTATAAGCTCTATAGAAGGGACAGGCAGCATAGAAGGGGTGGTGGTGTGGCTCTCTATATTAGAGAGTCTTTCGAGGTTGTAGAACTTGAGGTTGGGAATGACAAGGTTGAGTCCCTTTGGGTTAGGATCGTCAGGGACAACAAGGCTAGTGTCCTGGTCGGGGTCTGCTATAGACCGCCGAACCAGGATGAGGAGACGGATGAGGAATTCTACAGGCAGCTGACAGAGGTTGCAAAATCATCAGCTCTTGTACTCGTGGGGGACTTCAACTTCCCTGACATATCCTGGAAGCACAACACAGCCCTGAGAAAGCAGTCTAGGAGGTTTCTGGAGAGCGTGGAAGATAGCTTCCTGACGCAGCTGGTTAGTGAACCTACCAGGGGTGGTGCCCCGCTAGACCTTCTCTTCACAAACAGAGAAGGACTGGTGGAGGATGTGATCATCGGGAGCTGTCTTGGGCAGAGTGACCACGCAATGGTGGAGTTCACTATTCTTGGCGAGGCCAGGAAGGGGACCAGTAAAACCGCTGTATTGGACTTTCGGAGGGCTGACTTTGAGCTGCTCAGGACACTGGTTGGTGGAGTCCCTTGGGAGGTGGTTCTGAAGGGCAGAGGGGTCCAGGAAGGCTGGGCGCTCTTCAAAAGGGAAGTCTTAATGGCGCAGGAACGGTCTGTCCCCACGTGCCCAAAGACGAGCTGGCGGGGAAGAAGACCGGCCTGGCTCAACAGAGAATTGTGGCTTGATCTCAGGAGGAAAAAGAGGGTTTATAAGCTTTGGAAAAGTGGGCAGGCCACTAAGGAGGACTTTAAAGAAGTAGCGAGGCTGTGCAGGGACAAAATTAGAAAGGCCAAAGCTCATCTGGAGCTCAATCTGGCTACTGCCGTTAAAGATAACAAAAAACGTTTCTATAAATACATCAACACAAAAAGGAGGACTAAGGAGAATCTCCATCCTTTACTGGATGCCGGGGGAAACTTAGTTACAAGAGATGAGGAAAAGGTGGAGGTGCTCAATGCCTTCTTTGCCTCAGTCTTTAGCGGCAATACCGGATGTTCTCTGGATACTCAGTACCCTGAGCTGGTGGAAGGGGATGGGGAGCAGGATGTGGCCCTCATTATCCATGAAGAACTGGTTGGTGACCTGCTACGGCACTTAGATGTGCACAAGTCGATGGGGCCGGATGGGATCCACCCAAGGGTACTGAGGGAACTGGCAGAGGAGCTGGCCAAGCCACTATCCATCATTTATCAACAGTCCTGGCTATCGGGGGAGGTCCCAATCGACTGGCGGCTAGCAAACGTGACGCCCATCTACAAGAAGGGCCGGAGGGCAGACCCGGGAAACTACAGGCCTGTCAGTTTGACCTCAGTGCCAGGAAAGCTCATGGAGCAGATCCTCCTGAGAGTCATCATGCAGCACTTGCAGGGGAAGCAGGTGATCAGGCCCAGTCAGCATGGCTTTATGAAAGGCAGGTCCTGCTTGACGAACCTGATCTCCTTAGAAACTTACACATAAGGTATGTTTGCTTTTAGAAATTAAATTTGCTTGCCTGAAACTGAGGCAGCAGACAGGAATGCTGTATAACAGCTGTATAATAGCTTACAGCGGGATTGCTGTATAGCTGTGGTGTTTTCAATAAATAAGGGGTACAAGGCTTTTGGAACGGGATAATAGCTTTTTATTAGAACAGCTGATGCATTTAGGGAAAAGAAAAATGTGGGAGTATCGCCATGGGGGTCGACAAGCCCCATTGTTGGTGATAACATCAGACTCTTAAGGATGAGGCCATCAGGAATGTAAAGAGTTTAGAGGGAACAAAGAAGGGTGATTCAGGAGATGCCTTGCCATCTCGGGTTGCTTTTTCTCCACCTGTTGAGGCATGGAAGTTGTTGGGTGTTTGCTGTTGTTGGGCAAAGTTGTTGACCAATGAATAGTTAGTGGAAAAGTACCATTGATAGAGCAAATGGTGTAAGAAGGGAGCCTGTCCTCAATAGAGGGAGATATTATCATCAATAAAGAAGCAGAAGTTATGGATCCTTAAAGAACCCTGACCTCCATGTGGTCATTATGCCACAGAAAACATCTTTTAATTGTACAAAACATCCTTTATGCATGGGGAATCTGTATGAATGTTTGCTTATTTTGTTTTAATAGCTAAATAAAGAATGTTAAAATCTTTAAGAGTATACATTAAAGACATTTATCATGTTATGAGAAAAATCTAAAACATGACAGGTGTTCAGGATTTCTACTCTTTCCTCAGGAAACCCAAACCAAGTATTTTTATTATAATATTTGTATTATTTTCCTAAGTGCTATCTACACTTTTGCCAGCAGGTGGAAGTAGACTCAAAGAAATTATGGACTGCTGATGTTAGCACAGCTTCCAGAACACTGAGACATACTTCGCAGAATTCCAAAAAGATAATAAAATATCTTCAGGATGTGAAGGAGATATTTCCTTATTGTTAGAAATGGCTCAGTCTTCAAAATAGGATTAAATAAAAAAATAGGATTTATTAAAAGAATAGAGGTAAGCAAACAGCGCTGGATGCACCGGGAGTCTCCACTCCACCAGGACGCACACCAGTTACATCAAGTAGCTGATTTTTATGCTCCTAGACTAATACATATTCATTCCTACTTCTAAAAAAAACAGGTTATTATAATTAGCTTCCGGGGTCCAGTCCCTCCTACTGGAGCATGCGCATCAGTCTCCGGTGGTCCCTCTGGGGGTCTCTAGGGGTCTTTCATGCTGAAGGCTCGTAGTCTTCCTCTCCAAGTTTTTTTCTCATCCTTCCCCTTTGTACTCCTTGGCACCGTGTCAAGTTTATACAGCATCCCCTGCAGGTCTTGTCTCCTAGCCGTCCTTCAGCTTCTTTTTTTTCTTCTTCTTAATCTCTTGGCCACCTGGCCAGATATCAGAGGCCTGCATAGCATCCCATAACAGTCACTAGTTGTTATCAGTTGTTCTGAAATCCCCAGACATCAAAGACTTCATACAAATACAAATAGCTTTCTTATTGACACTTCACGAGTAATTAAAACATTCCTCACCAGCCATTCACAGGGACAGTCACACCTATAGCAGTGTTAAGTTAATCTCAAAGAAGACAAAAAAAAAAGGCTGTAACTGTTAGAAATAGAAGTCCGGAATAACAAAAGCAAACAGGTTCATAAATTTGAGGAGTATTTTCTGAAGACTTGATAAATTGACTAGAATGAGGGGGAGACTGGGACACACTGCACCTGTGGTTCAAGAATTACATTGCCAGTGCAGGACCCAGAGGCAGACAGGACTGTTCTTTATTGACACGAATTGTTAAAACATTCCTAACACTTACCAAACTTTTAATAGCTTGTGTATAAATAAAATAGGTACATACTGTGAAGTATTTATTTATTTATTTATTTTATATATGTGTGTGTTGTTTTTAGTACCACCTAAGGACCTTACTGAATTTTGTGTAGGAAAAAGCAGCCTTGTTTCTAAAACCAATAAAATCCAAACAAGCATGAAGAAGAAGGAAGGAAGGAAGTGTTTTAGCCTTCTGATGAGTGAAGATAGGTCTCAGACAGAGGGAACATTATTAAAACACATTAGCAAAACAATACCCTATACATACCTTTGACATGGTCAGATTTTTTTTTTTTAATCTAAGCCTCAGGAACCATGTCCCCCATTCCCTAATCATCTTATAGACCAGTGGCAAGGAGGAAGAAAACTTAAAAGTCTATGTCTCCAACTGAAAACTGACTTCCTCTAGCAATGACCAGAAAGGAAGTGACCTTGAGCTAAAAGCTTCTAAACATAGGAAAGTAAACCCTGGGTACGAGGAAGACAAACAATTCTGATAATATTACTGAGTGATGACAGAAACATAAATAGGGGTGGGAATTAGCTCATGCAGTATGACAGCAAAATGTAGCTCTTAACACCCAGATACCTAAATGTAATTTTGATACTGTTATAAATGAAGTCTCAACTCAATCTGAATTTTGTAATATTTATAAAACAAATATTTATAAAAAGTATAAAAGCTATAAAAGCTATAAAAGGTATAAAAGGCAAGTAAACAGCGCTGGGTGTGCGGGGAGTCTACGCTCCACCAACACGCACACACAAACATCAAACATTCTAAATATATAGAACATTGCTTTACATACCAAACGCAAGTATGCCTATACAATCAGAAAAGGTAACAAACAATCCTTTAAGTTCCATGACTTCACAGTCTCCATTTTCCATTCCTTTTGAGCAATATGTCTCGCTTTAAGTTGTCAAGCAACTCGGTCTTCAGGCCTTAAGTATCCCGTTCTTCCCGGATCGAAGAAAAGCATATCCATCTCCTTTTCCAAGGCCAATTAGCCTGGGTCAAAAGGCACGTTCAAGTCACCAGGGGGTGCAACAGCAAAAGCCTTCGATAGCTGTGGCAGCAGAGGGGCCCATGGCGTAGCAGTCGGATCAGTAAAGGAGCCTGCAGCTCCCTCACTGTCTGGCAAACCACACATTTCTGACCGTGGCCCCACATAGCTCTTTAAGGCCTCAGAGATTGCTCGCCAGGGGCCGAGCAATCCTGCCACAACCTTGTTGTTTTTAGTTGCAGAGTCCCACACCTTGACCTCAATTTGGTCCCATATTTGAGGCTCATAAACTGTCCAATTATTAATAGGGAGAATAAGCTGTAAGGTTACCAGGACAGTCTTTGTTTCTAAGGACATATGATTCCCTATGATGCGCAACTGCTTACCAGCGAGGGGCAGTTGTATGCTGGGTCTGCTTCTCTCAGCTCGAGCTTCTCTCCAGCTCCGGTGTGCCCATTTCCAGCAACTTTCTGTACGAGCTTCTCTGAGCGGTTTGCTGAGTTTGGCTGAACCCATCTTCATGAGGCAATCAAACTGCCTGTTCCCGTCCTGGTCTCCGTTCTGCTAGCCTGTTCCTTTTCATTCCTTTTTTCTGCTTCTTTATTGATGACATAACTTCGTCACATCACGTTGCCTTTTTTTATCTTGAGGGCAGGCTCCCCTCTTATACCCTTCTCTCCACATCAGTTCTTTTCAAAACAACTTTTCATTGGTCAAACAACTTTGCAAATAACAGCAAGGGCAAACACCCAGCAACTTCCATGCCTTAATATCTGGAGAAAAAGCAACCGGAGATGGCAAGGCATCTCCTGAATCACCCTTCTTTGTTCCCTCTAAACTCTTTTATATTCTTGATGGCCTTGTATTTAAGAGTCTAATGTTATCTCAGCCACGGGGCTTTCCAACCCCCATGGCCACACACTCAAATCTCCCCCTTCTTTATTATTATCAACCATTTTCTTGACACGAATTACCACTACATGTATAACAAACTCATCATCTTAATCTGTTGTATGCAAAATTTTACTGTTATCTACAGGTTTGTTGGGTCTGCTGTTATGTGAATAAGGATGTCTGTGTGCCATGTACAATAAAGCGAATGAGCACACAGCTATATGTCTACAGGTAGAAAATTTATTCTCTTTATTGTAGGAATCACTAGGTGAAAGTATATAGCCCAAATTACATGAGAAGTCAGATTTTTATACGAGGTCTTTGCACTTAAATCTTTAGGATTTATTATGCATCTCAGTCAAATTTGAAAGTGAATTGTGATTTTATTTTTTTTCTAAAAGAGAAAGCCGGTGCATTAAAATGAGCCACAGTAAGTTACAAACTCAGTAAGGGATGATAATAAGGGAAGAGTGGAATTTTGAATAATTCTCTTTTTTTTTTTTTTTTTTTTTTGTTAGAAAGCTTTAAGTCACTAGGTGACCTGAATTTATTTATTTATTCATTCATTCATTCATTCATTCATTCATTTATTTCATGTTTTGGTCTGAATAAAATGTTTAATTTCATCTAGGACTTATTTAAAAAAAATAATTCATTTTCAAACTTTATGGAAATTAATTAAAAACACTAAGAAAATAGAAATACAGCTTCCAAGGCAGCATAATTTGAACAGATAATTAGAATATTTCACTGAAATAAGCATATCAAAGCAAAATTAATGTTATTTTTTATTAAAAAAGTCATTTTGATGGAAATAAATCATCAGAACAGAAGTTTATTTCCTAAACATTCTTATCAAATAAAATATGCATTTTTATACTTTTATTTTTTGATAATAATATTTTGGATAAACCAAAAAATGCCTGTTTTCAGCAATAAAACTTTTGTCTTCCTATTCTGTGGACAGATGGCAGCTTTCACGCGTGCTCTATTCTATCACAGAATCACAGAATTTTCTAGGTTGGAAGAGACCTCAAGGTCATCGAGTCCAACCTCCAACCTAACTCTAACAGCCCTCCACTAAACCATATCCCTAAGCTCTACTTCTCTTAAATTAATTGGCTTTAGTTTTCCTCTCTCAAGTGTCAAATAAGTGACAGTATTCATCTCAGATTTTTTTCCTCTTGCTCTGATTAGGGCAGAGCCCCTTAGGAAAGTCTGCAGGTGTTGGAGTTCTGAGGGAAACACCTGCAGACGTGAATGAGAGATTCAATGACCTGCAGACAGAGCTGATATGCATGGAAGATTTTTTCCTTCCCTTTTTAATGGGAACGGGTCCTTTTGGGCGGTAAATAAGAAGGGCTCCCTTATTCTATTCCCTGCCAGGGGTCCTGAAGGGGTAGGGGTGGCATCCGGGCAGGCGCTGGCGTTTTCGGGCTCCCTCCGGCCGCCGCTGTATGCCCCTCCAGTGTTTGACCTTGGAGAGCGGGAGGGGGGGCAAGCGCGGGTGGAGTCTTTTTCGGAGAAGCCCCTACCATCGTCCGTGTGTCACGTTCCCGTTCCGTCGGGTGCTGTGCCCCGAGAGAGAGAACGAGTGGATAGTGAGAGTTCAACAGATGAGGAGTCTCGGGATCCTAGACAGGCTACTTCGCGACAGCCGATGCATATCCGCGAGGAGGTGCAGAAGGCAAGGGAAAAATGGATTATCAGTGTGCAAGAATGTCTTCTCTCGGGTTGTGAAATAACACCAAGTCCTGTGCGGATAGGGTGCTATCCTGTTTTCACGGGGTCTCAGGGACATCAGTGGCAGCCAGTAGACTATAAGATGCTGCTACAGTTAAAAAAGGCTGTACAGGAGGGTGGATTCTGTAGCCCACAGACACAGGTTTTGTTGGATGCCGTGGCTTTGCAAGGGCCCCTGATGTTTGACTGGCAGCAGGTTGCCTGTGCCTGCCTGACGGCAGCGCAGGTACCCATATTTGAGTCTTTGCTGGAAGAGGAAGGCGAAATCTTAATGGCGCGTGCATGGGCGAATCCCCAGGATCCTTTACATGGTATGCCTGGGGAAGCGTTGTTGGGACGGGGGGGGGTGGAATACTCCGCAGGAACAACTGTTGCTGCCGCAACCCGTGCTGATTGCCGCTGCCGATTTGGGCCGCAGAGCATTAGAGCGGATGAATGCTGTAGTCAGCCCGACTCCCAGTTATCTCCGTATTCGGCAAAAACCTGAGGAACATTTTGGACACTTTGCAGACAGGGTGCAGACAGCTGTGGAAAGCAGTAATTTACCACCAGAAGCACAAGATGTTGTTTTGAGGGAATGCTTAAGAACGGGAGCTCTGCCTGAATTCAAAGCCGCTCTTGCAGCGCTTCCGGCTTCAGCAACCGTGGGCGAGCTGATCGCTTGTGGCTGTGCATTTGGCAAGGCTCAGGAAATGCAACCTCTTGCTGCTGCCCTCAGTGAGCAGATGATGGGAGTCACGTCTGCCCTCCAGGCGTTTGGTCTCCAGATGCATCCTGGTGGTTGTTTTCTCTGCAGACAGCGTGGTCATGTAGCTCGTGAATGTCCCAAGAAAAGGGAACCTGTGGTCGAAGACAGCCGTGTTCGTTGTTGGGTGTGTGGGCGGTCTGGCCACTGTGCTCAGGAGTGCTCACAATGCAAAGGGGAAGTGAAAGAGGGAAAAAGGGATGGGCAGTTGGGAAATGCCAACGCCAGGACGAAAAGGGACCCGCCGTCTCGGCCGCAAGTGTGGGTCCCAACCCCCATCGAGCAGGGGTGGACAAGTCCGCCATCCAGTCTCGGGCGGGAAAAAGATTGGTACAGGGAGCTATTATTATTCTACATCAGGGCCAGCTGCAGCGCCTACTGCTTTTTGGCTACGTGTCTGTGTCCCACGTTGCATTTCCAAAATGGGATGAACTCCTTGCCCTCGCTATAGAGTGGGCTCGAACGAAGCGACTCCTGCTTGTCCTCGCCTTGTGCCCTGCAGTGTACGGGGGCTACTGGCAGGAGTATGCTGTGGGCTACCGGACCGCTCCGCTGTTTCCAACGCCATACGCTTACAACCTACAGTCTGCTGAGCCAGTACCCAACGGGATACTTCGTGGGCTGTTCCCGCCTGTTACTTGCCAGGGAAGAAAGCTGACTACCATCCATATCAATGCCACCGTGCAGGCAGGTATCAATGTGACACATGAAACACACTTGTCATCGGACGGCACCACGCATGCGACGGAGGACGGAAAAGAAGCCGTTCTGCCGGGGACGCAATTGTGCGGAAGACAAAATAAAAGAAGAGCAGCGTGACGCAGAATAGGATTGGCTGGGGGCAACTCTCAAATGGCTAGGCTTTCATCTAGAAGGATGGCTTAAATCTCTTTTGCAAACAATATTGCTACTAGTAATAGTATTCATTGTAATAGGGCTAGTATATGCATGTATAAAAGCAAAAATAGCTAAAAGCAGTATAATGAATCGCAGCATGCTGACCATTCTCACCAAAAATCATGAGGAGTTCCCATTGTCACCACCTGTTCCTGGGACGGATACTCGTCCCTAAGTAGTTATGATTAAATCACGCTTAGCGTAACGGGTTAAAGGGGGTACATTACTGCATAAAGAGGGGGGAGATGTGGGATTATTCTGGGTTGTGCCTGCGCGCACGAAGGGAGGGGTTTGGGGGTGCCTGCGAGCACAGTGGGTGGGGTCCTGGGTTCCTGGGTGGGAGGCTTTGACACTATATAAGATACTGTCACGCAGCAATAAATTGGCTTACGGCACAGAACGCTGGTGGTTGTGTCTGTTTGTCCCGGGGCTTTCGGTCGGGTTATCCGACAGGAGATTTTGTGTGTGTATGTGTGTATGTGTTTTCTACCTCTTAGAGGACCTGACATAGTTACCGCAACACTTAATTGCTGCTTAATATGATTTTTTTCCTATTGAAATAATGGAAGTCTTTCTAAAGTACAGATAGAACAGCTTTCACGATCTGAATGACCCTACTTGACCTTGCATGACCTCAGAACAAGCCTTCCAAAAGTTGTAGAAGTCTGTAAAATTTCTGAATGTCCTTCACTCAGAGACTTTTAGATTTTTCATCCATGTTCACCATTTCGGTCTTAGACAGTGTTCTTATATAATACATTAAAAAATCTTTTTGAATCCATCCCACCTCCAGGATGCTGAGGGGGAGATATCTAAAAACAGATGTATTGGTCTGTATTTTGGAAACTTGTTGTCATTTTCATGTATCTTGTAGACCCTGAGCCTTTTAATGATCATTATTATAATTATAATTCATTATTATAATTCATTATTATAATGTGACAGCCCAGCTTTGTAATGACATTCACAGGTTTTCCAGAGGCTGAGCTGACATTCCACACTTTGGATTACTCAGTTCTTTGACTCTTTCCTCCTTCCCACCTCCCCATGAGTGTCTTTAGACACTTTTTATTTTCACCTTACAACCTACACAAGTTCCTTAGGCTTTGCTACTGACTTGCGGAAAACGGACTCCACAATCAGTAAGATTGTAAAGTAGGTATGTTTATTCAGTGCTGGGCGGCATGGGGGGTAGTCCCGCCAAAGTCGTGTGCACCTGACATGGCAACTTGCCTTGGTTTTATGCAGTAAAGAGTTACATATGCATGAAGTTTCACAATACGCCTATACATATTCATAACATGTCCCCGCTTCATATTAAAATTAGTTCCAAGGAGTCATTTCCATAAACTCCTCCCATCTGCACTTGCGCGGTTTATTCTGGTGGTGGTCTTCAGCGGTTGTGGGGATGAAGATTGATGACTCTTCCTCGTCACTGCTAGTTGACCTCTTGTCTTTGTGCAGACTCAGTTGCTCCTTGGCTCTTGTCCATCTGCAGGATCAGTTTCCACCAGTTTCTTAAGATAGGCTCACACTCGTATTACGAGACTGACCTTGGTAAAGGGGCCCAAGGCTTCTTGCTTTAATTAATTTGAGCATCCTAGTTTCATGCCGTCTATCTCTACTTGATAAGATTCCCCTAACTTCCTCTCTCAGTTCCCCCTTTCCTAAAAGTTAGTAAATTCTTTTCTAAAAGGTTAGTGATTTATTGTATTCTCCTAACTCCCTCTCTCATTACTGCATGCACAAAGGGATACTGCTACAGTGTCCAAGGCAAGTGGAGCAGCAAAACACATCCTCCACCTTGCCTATAATCATCATCAAAGTATGCTCACTAGGGGGTGGAGGATGGGTATAACAAAAAGCATTTTTTTAAAAACTCAAATGAAGGAGATTTCCCTTCTTAAGATTATGTCTTGTCTACTAACCAGTAAAACATTTTCACAGATTAGCGAAAATCTCCATCATCTTCTATTTAAGTTCAAATACACCTTATGGTCAGAGAGTGAGCACGAGGGAGTAAAACCCTGAATTTCACTGACTGACAAACAAAATAAATCCCCAGCTTATTTATTCAGTTATTGATTAAACCTCGAGTACTAAACCATCAGTTATTGATTTTCACCTCGAGTACTGTGTTCAGTTTTGGGCTCCTCGCTACAAGAAGGACATTGAGGTGCTCGAGCGAGTCCAGAGAAGGACGACGAAGCTGGTGAGGGGTCTGGAGAACAAGTCCTACGAGGAGCGGCTGAGGGATCTGGGTTTGTTCAGCCTGGAGCAGAGGAGGCCCAGGGGCAACCTTATCGCTCTTTAGAAGTACATTAAGGGAGACTGTAGAGAGGTGGGGGTTGGTCTATTCTCCCACGTGCCTGGTGACAGGACGAAGTGGAATGGGCTAAAGTTGCGCCAGGGGTGTTTTAGGTTGGATGTTAGGAAGAACTTTACTGAGAGGGTTGTGAGGCATTGGAATGGGCTGCCCATGGAAGTGGTGGAGTCACCATCTCTGGAGGTCTTTAAAAGGCGTTTAGATGTTGAACTTAGTGATATGGTTTAGTGGAGGACTTGTTAGTGTTAGGTCAGAGGTTGGACTCGATGATCTTGAGGTCTCTTCCAACCTAGAAATTCTGTGATTCTGTGATTCTGTGATACTGTGATACTTGCTGTTTGTCAAAAGCACTTTGTTGACAGATTTCTTTTTGTTCTCACAAATTGTTGTTGAAATGCTCTGTATACTGTGATACAACATTCTGGCTCTTTACCTTTGCCTACCAGCTTCATTTCAGAGTGTCTGAATTACCATTTCAAGTACAGTCTATAAAACTCCTGAGGAATTTACAGATATGAGTAAGAGATCATCTGCCATGTATAATAGAACTGAAGTGATGTGTAACAAATTCAACTGCACAGAAATTATATTTCAGAAAGGACTTTGAATCTGGCTTTGAGTATTCAAAAAAAATCCATACAGGAAAAAGAACAATTTCAAGGTAATTAAAATATTGTGCTTATTTGTGACTTTAACAATACAAAATTTCATCACGAGGTAAAGGCAGAAACCTGAAAATGCCTGGAGACTGTCCCCTCCTGATGAACAATGATCTGGCCTCAGGTATTGCATGACACTTCTCAGTTGGTCTACGGTAACATGATATTCCTGGCCATGATGCCTTCACTTAGGAAAAAACAATTAGTATAGAATAGCGGAGCAAAATGAGAGTTTCCACTGCATATGCTACTTTCCACCCAGGGAGACAATAAAAGAGAAACAATATGTGACAGTGCAGTCATGTTGCTTAATGCACTACTGGAAGGAAGCCAGGTATTGCTGTGAGCAGACTAGCTGAAAAGCTCTAAGGAGCAGAATAAGATGTTTTGCTTCAAAAATGTGGGAAAAGGACATAAGAAAACAGTTTATTTTTTGTTTGTTTGTGAGTGGTTTTTTTGTTTTGTTTTGGGAAATTGAAATTATCTCATTGAATATTTTGCATAAATGAAACTCCAAAATACTTATTCACATGACCAAGCAAATACAGTAAATGAATGTGTGTTGTTTGTTTTTTTAAAAATATGTGGACTCATCCAGTACAAAATTAGTTCTAATTTTCTTCTTGACATAATTTGGTTCCAATTAAGTTTTTCTCTCATAATTAACAGCCTACATTGGTTGTAGTTGTGTGGATGAGTATGGGTGGTTTGTGAGGGAAATGAAACTAAAGTCTAAACAAAAAATGTGAACTAGTGCTATAAACTAAAGGCCAAACCTGGAGGCCGGCCTACTTGTGAAAGAAAATTACACTTCTGTGTGGCGTAAAGACTACAAGGAGACCAAGGTTCTTTAAGGATCAATAACTTCAACTCTTTTGAGGACAGGCTCCCTTCTTACACCATTTGCTCTACCAATGGTACTTTTCCACTAACTATTCATTGGTCAACAACTTTGCCCAGCAACAGCAAACATTTTGCAACTTCCATGTCTTAAAGGTTGGAGAACAAGCAGTCCGAGGCAGCAAGGTGTCTCCTGAATCACCCTTCTTTGTTTCTTCTAACTTGTTTACATTCCTGATGAACTCATCATTAAGAGTCCAGTGTTACCACCAACCATGGGGCTTGTCGACTGACTCCCACATTTCTGCATTTTATCTACTGATCATCTCATGACACATGAATCTGTCTTTAGCCCGGACCCCTCACATTTTGATTGTTTTCAGCCTGTTTTGCAGGTGTAATATAGGGAGCTGGTGTTTTTAGAGCATATTCAGTCTCCCCCTCATTCTAGTCAATTTATCACTTCTTAAATTTATGAACCTGTTTGCTTTTGTTATTCCGGACTTCTATTTCTAACACTGCTATAGATGTGTCTGTGAATGGCTGGGGAAGAATGTTTTAATTACTCGTGTGTCTGGGAGTTTCAGAACAACTGATAACAACTAGTGACTGTTATGGGATACTATGTGGATCTTTGGTATCTGGTTAGGGGGGGCCGAGAGATTAAGAGGAAGGAAAAAGAAGCTGAAGGACGGCTGGGAGACAAGACTTGAAGAGGATGTTCTATAAACTTGGCATGGTGCCCAGTAAGTACAAAGGGGGAGAGGAAGACTACGAGCCTTCAGCATGAAAGACCCCTAGAGACCCCCAGAAGAGACCCCAGAAGAGACTGCGCATGCTCCAGTAGGAGGGACTGCACCCCGGAAGCTAATTTTAATAATCTATTTTTTTAGAAGTAGTAATGAATATGTATTAGTCTAGGAGCATAAAAATCAGCTGCTTGATGTAACTGGTGTGTGTCCTGGTGGAGCGGAGACTCCCGGTGCACCCAGCGCTGTTTGCTTACCTCTATTCCTTTATATTCTTTCAATAAATCCTATTTTTTTATTTAATCCTAATTTGAATCCTGAGCCTTTTATAACAATTATACATATAAATAAATAAAGGAGATGTCATTCCCTTATGTGAGATATGTTCATCTGATTCGTGTCAGTATGGAACAATGCTAGGGCTGCATGGTATGATGAATGTGACCTTCTATCATACATACCCTTGTATAATCACAAGTCTAAGAAAAACAGAGAGGTTAATGTATATAGTTCTTGTATCTTGCAAAGGAATGTTTTAGCAATTCGTGTCAATAGAGAGCTTGAAAGGAAATGTATTTGTAGGCTTTTCCTTGAAGTCTCTGATATCTGGGGGGGGGGGTTCGGAACAACTGCTAACTATTATGACA
This sequence comes from Aythya fuligula, assembly GCF_009819795.1. Lineage (NCBI taxonomy): Eukaryota > Metazoa > Chordata > Aves > Anseriformes > Anatidae > Aythya > Aythya fuligula. Next base: position 10,287,041 of record NC_045594.1, read on the forward strand.
ATTGCATGGGACACTATGCAAGTCTCTGATATCTGGCCAGGAGACTAAGGAGACGGGGAGAGCTGAAGAACAACTAAAAGACAAAGCTTACAGGGGACATTGCACAAGTCTCTGACATACAGCCAAGTTGGACAAAGGAGAAGGACAAGAGGGAGGAAGACTATGAGCCTTCAGCACGAAAGACCCCCAGAGGGACCACCGGAGACTGATACACATTCTCCAGTTTGGATTCTGGAAACTAATTATAATAACCCTGTTTTTTTTTAGAAGTAGTAATGAATATGTATCAGCCTAGGAGCATAAAAATCAGCTGCTTGATGTAACTGGTGTGCGTCTTGGTGGAACAGAGACTCCCGGCACACCCAGCGCTGTTTGCTTACCTCTATTCCTTTAATAAATTGTAAACTTTGATTATAGTCCTATTTTGAAGACTGAGCCATTTATTAGAAATGGGGGCTCGTCCGGGATGGCTTTGGTTCCTGAATTCTGATTTGATCTAGGAGAGGCTCCCCACCATTTGGTGGCTCCTGTTCGAGTCAGGTCAGGACTAATGCCTTCTTGAACCTGAATAAAGGTAAGCAAAGATTTTGATTTTTTTATGAGCTCCCTTGCCGGCTGCAGCACTGTATTTTGCCCGTAATTCTGCGCGCAAAGATCCGAACGAAGACGATGGAGTCGTAAGTATTTAAGGCGTATACCGTTCCGTTGGGTGGGATTCGGTTGCCTGTGTAAGAGTGTGACTGAGATGGAACTCAGTTCCAAAGCGAGTGTGGAGGTCTTCTAACCGCGGTTCCAATCTCCCGCGAGGGACTTGGCTGGTGAAGAACCGAAGCGATTCCTATAGGATTCGTGGGTGGGTGATAGGTCCTAAACCCCCTGCAAGACACTCTTACTAAGGTAACCAAGGACTGTGGGAATTGCCATAGTAAAATTCCTAGATGGGTCAGACAAAATTGAGGACCAGAGACCAGAAGAAAGGGAGCAAATTACCAGAAAGTCCATTAGGAATAATGATTAGAAATTGGAACAATGGGGGCCGCAGAAAATGAAAGAGTAAATTAAAAATGGTCCAGTATTATATGATAGAATGACCAAAAGAACCCTTAAGACTTCATGTATTTTGACTGATATTTGGGTCCACGGAGGACGGGGTCTGTCAGGCTTTGAACATTAATGTAAATAGTAGAATACCCATGGATCCGGAAGAGAGCAAGTATGCTGCAGCTGAAACATGGAATTAGAAATTAGAGAGCGATTGATTAAGAATGAATATGTGCTACATTTGTGATGTACTGTGCCTGTGGTGTGCTTAGACCTCCAGATAACAGGAGCCCCTTGGACCCCGAGAACCAGATCAAAACAACTTCATGGTTCGGACTTTAACCAAGGGGTCTGAGATAAGGAGGACTGTTCACAAAGGGACAGAATCACAGAATCACAGAATTTTCTAGGTTGGAAGAGACCTCAAGGTCATCGAGTCCAACCTCCAACCTAACGCTAACAGCCCTCCACTAAACCATATCCCTAAGCTCTACATCTAAACGTCTTTTGAAGACTTCCAAGGATGGTGACTCCACCACTTCCCTGGGCAGCCTGTTCCAATGCCTCACAACCCTTTCAGTGAAGAAGTTCTTCCTAACATCTAGCCTAAAACTCCCCTGGCTCAACTTAAACCCATTCCCCCTCGTCCTGTCACCAGGCACGTGGGAGAACAGGCCAACCCCCACCTCGCTACAGCCTCCCTTGAGGTACCTATACAGAGCGATAAGGTCGCCCCTGAGCCTCCTCTTCTCCAGGCTGAACAAGCCCAGCTCCCTCAGCCGCTCCTCGTAGGACTTGTTCTCCAGGCCCCTCACCAGCTTCGTCGCCCTTCTCTGCACCCGCTCAAGCACCTCGATGTCCTTCTTGTAGCGAGGGGCCCAAAACTGAACACAGTACTCGAGGTGCGGCCTCACCAGAGCTGAGTACAGGGGGACGATCACCTCCCTAGCCCTGCTGGTCACGCTGTTCCTAATACAAGCCAGGATGCCGTTGGCCTTCTTGGCCACCTGAGCACACTGCTGGCTCATATTCAGCCGACTGTCCACCATCACTCCCAGGTCCTTCTCTGCCTGGCAGCTTTCCAACCATTCCTCTCCCAGCCTGTAGCTCTGCTTGGGGTTATTGCGCCCCAGGTGCAGGACCCGGCACTTGGCCTTGTTAAACTTCATGCAGTTGACCTCAGCCCATCGGTCGAGCCTATCCAGATCCTCCTGCAGAGCTTTCCTACCCTCAAGCAGATCGACACACGCACCTAACTTGGTGTCATCTGCAAACTTACTGAGGGTGCACTCGATGCCCTCGTCCAGATCATCGATGAAGATATTAAAGAGGACCGGCCCCAGCACCGAGCCCTGGGGGACGCCACTAGTGACCGGCCTCCAACTGGACTTGGCTCCATTCACCACGACTCTTTGGGCCCGGCTATCCAGCCAGTTTCTAACCCAACGAAGCGTGTGCCAGTCCAAGCCAAGAGCAGCCAGTTTCTTGAGGAGAATGCTGTGGGAGACGGTGTCAAAAGCCTTGCTGAAGTCAAGGTAGACCACATCCACAGCCTTTCCCTCATCCACCCAGCGCGTCACTCTGTCATAGAAGGAGATCAGGTTCGTCAGGCATGACCTGCCTTTCATAAAGCCATGCTGACTGGGCCTGATCGCCTGCTTCCCCTTCAAGTGCTGCATGATGACTCTCAGGAGGATCTGCTCCATGAGCTTTCCTGGCACTGAGGTCAAACTGACAGGCCTGTAGTTTCCCGGGTCAGCCCTCCGGCCCTTCTTGTAGATGGGCGTCACGTTTGCTAGCCGCCAGTCGATTGGGACCTCCCCCGATAGCCAGGACTGTTGATAAATGATGGACAGTGGCTTGGCCAGCTCCTCTGCCAGTTCCCTCAGTACCCTTGGGTGGATCCCATCCGGCCCCATCGACTTGTGCACATCTAAGTGCCGTAGTAGGTCACCAACCAGTTCTTCATGGATAATGAGGGCCACATCCTGCTCTCCATCCCCTTCCACCAGCTCAGGGTACTGGGTATCCAGAGAACATCCGGTATTGCCGCTAAAGACTGAGGCAAAGAAGGCATTGAGCACCTCCGCCTTTTCCTCATCTCTTGTAACTAAGTTTCCCCCCGCATCCAGTAAAGGATGGAGATTCTCCTTAGTCCTCCTTTTTGTGTTGATGTATTTATAGAAACGTTTTTTGTTATCTTTAACGGCAGTAGCCAGATTGAGCTCCAGATGAGCTTTGGCCTTCCTAATTTTGTCCCTGCACAGCCTCGCTACTTCTTTAAAGTCCTCCTTAGTCCTCCTTAAGTCCTCCTTAGTGGCCTGCCCACTTTTTTTTCCACAGGTTATGCATACGTATAGGAGGGTTGGGAAACCTCATGTATATGTAACTCTTTATGATTTTCGTGGGACTACCCCCGCCCCTCCCCCCCAACCCCCCACCCCATACCACCCAGCGCTGAGTAAACATTACAATCTTACTGATTGTGGAGTCAGCTTTCTGTGAGTCATTTTGGTGAGCCAGGCAGGAGACACTCTGCTCGGCTGCGGGATCAGCTGCGGAGCGGACGCCCCTAGGTGCACCCTGAGTGTTTTGCTCAGAGGGGACTCCACTCTCAGCTGCTCACCGCAGGAGCAGACAAAAACCTCCTGAAGCTGCGGACAAATGGTATGTTTTCAGCTGCTGGAGGGATGCTAACTGGAGTGTTAATAATTGTATGTGTTATTATTAAATGTCCAGGTATTTTGTGTTGAAAGTATTTGTGTAAGTGTGTTATATATGGAGTGGTAATTTGAGTCAAGACAGTGGTTGATATTAATAAAGAAGGGGGAGATTTAGGAGTGTGGCCACAGGTGTTGGAAAGCCCCATGACTGAGATAACATTGAACTCTTAACGATGAGGCCATCAAGAATATAAAAGAGTTTAGAGGGAACAAAGAAGGGTGATTCAGGAGACTCCATGCAGTCTCTGGTTTCTTGTTCTCCAGATTGTTCTCTTGTTCTCCAGCCATTAAGGCATGGATGTTTCTGGGTGTTTGCTGTTGTTGTTACATTCAAAGTTGTTTGACCAATGAAAAGTTGTTTTGAAAAGAACTGATGTCCTGGTTTCAGTTAGAACAGAATTAATTTTCTTCCTAGTAGCTGGTGGAATGCTGTGTTTTGGCTTAGGATGAGAAGAGTGCTGATAACACCCTGATGTTTTAATTGTTGCAGAGCAGTGCTTATACCAAGCCAAGGACATCTCAGCCTTTTGCTCTGTCCTGCCAACAGGCAGGCTGGGGGTGCAGGAAGAGCTGGGAGGGGACAGACCCAGAACAGGTGACCCAAACTAGCCAAAGGGGTATTCCATACCATCTGACGTCATGCTAAACAATATATAGGGGTGGCTAGCCGGGGGGAGGGGGCCGGACTGCTCGGGGTTAGGCTGGGCATCGGTCCGTGGGTGGTGAGCAATTGCATTGTGCATCACTTGTTTGTACATATTATTATTACTTTCCTATTATCACCATTGTATTATTGCTATTATTATTTTTGTTATTATTATTTTCCTGTCTTATTAAACTGTCTTTATCTCAACTCACGGGCTTCACTTTCCATTTCTCTCCCCCGTCCCAGAGAGGGAGGGGGGAGGATGAACGAACGGCTGCGTGGTGTTTAGCTGCCGGCCGGGTTAAACCACGACAGTCTATTTGGCGCCCAACTTGGGGCTCGAAAGGTTGAGATAACGGCAGATCTGACCAGAGTGTGTTAAACTAAAATTGGTGTATTAGACCTGCTTAATAGTTACTTGTCATAATGCTGATTGCTTTAATCTCAAATCTGCTGCGCCTGTTTTCCAAATTGAGTGTTATAGTACATTATTTTCCGTATGTGCTCTCTGTCATGTTGTTTATCCTCTCCGGGCCCTGGTTTCAGATCATTATGGTACTGAGTGTTGTAGCAATGGCTTATGAGACGATGAGATATCTGGTCATGACTCTAACTTGGTATTTGTACTCAGTAACATCGTCGACTCTGTATTTTGGAAACTGTATCTTGGAAACTATTAGCAATTATACCTATTGTTTTTTTCCATTAGGGAGTCAATCTGTGGAGGGGAAAGGGGAAGATATTTTTTCTTACTTGATTACTCTCCCTTTCTCCTTCACCACCCCTGTATCCTCCTGGATCACTCTCCCTTCCTCCTTCACCACCCTCTTATCCTCTGAGCTCGTCACAATAGCTCTCCAAGATATTGAATGTCCTTGGGATACTCAGACCAGCATAGTCTTGTTGTTCTGCCTCCTGAATGCACTTCAGGTTCTGCTTAAAGTTAAACAACTACTTAGGAAGCTCATCCGGAGATCTGCCCGGAGGCAGTATAGTTGTGGGTGGCAGGGAGTATGGGAGGATATGGGCAGGCATCTAGAGCAGTTGGCACCCCCAGTGTTTTGGAAATTCACCCCTGAACAACTGCAAAATCCTCAAAAAACTGGAAGAATGCTTGAGAAAAAGGTGTCATGATTCTGGCAGTTCCAAAGTAACACAAATCATTGTAACGTGCTGGGGCCTGGCTCATGTCTATCGAGCTGCCATTGATACTGCTATCAACTTAGTAACAGACCCTGCAGCCGCTCCAGTCCGAGCTCCTGCAGCCGCTCCAGCTCCGGTTCCTGCAGCTGCTCCAGTTCCAGCTCCTGCAGCTGCTCCAGTTAAAGCTCCTGCAGCTGCACCAGTTCCAGATCCTGCAGCTGCTCCAGCTCCGGCTCCTGCAGCTGCTCCAGCTCCTGCAGCCGCTCCAGCTCCTGTGGCTGGGTCAGAGAAACGAGCTGTAGCAGTGCAAGTTGACCCTGCAGAGGGTATTCCAACCTCTGTGGCAGACCCTGTAACAAGGTCAGAGAAACGAGCAGTAGCAGTGCAAGCTGCCCCTGTAGAGAAGGTGAAAAAATGGTATAGAGATTCAGGTCGTTTAGAACGCAGAGAATCTTCTGCCAAATCTAGGTATAGAGACGACGGAGACGACGACGACGCTGGGCCATCAAGGGTTCAGGAGGAGGAAGATGAGGATGCCGAAAAATCAACAGTAACTACCTGAAGCCTAAACGAGCATGAGTTACGAGATGTGCGAAAAGATTTTGGTCGCTGTATAGGCGAGCAGCTTGTCACCTGGCTGCTCCGGTACTGGGACACTGGAGCCAATTGTGTGGAATTAGACGGCAGGGAAGCCAAGCGACTGGGATCCCTTGCTAGAGACGCAGGCATTGACAAAGCAATTGCAGATGGAGCACAATCTCACAGCCTCTGGAGGCGTCTCCTCTCAGCTGTGAGGGAAAGGTATCCCTTCAAGGAAGAACTTGTATGTCTACCAGGCAAGTGGACCACTATGGAGAAGGGAATCCAGTACCTGAGGGAATTAGCCATACGAGAAGTGATTTATGAGGATCCAGACCTCAGACAAACATCCAAAGATCCAGATGAAGTCAGGTGTACACGACCCATGTGGCGGAAGTTTGTACGGAGTGCACCATCATCATATGCCAGCTCATTGGCAATAATGGCCTGGAAAGAGGATGAGGAACCCACAGTGGATGAAGTGGCTAAACAACTCCGGCAGTACGAAGAAAGTCTCTCCTCTTCCTTACAGGCCTGCGTCTCAGCTGTGGAGAAACTTTCTGAAGAGTTCCACCAACTTAAAGAGAATCTATATTCATCCCCACCTGAACCAATCAGTGTCCACCGACCAAAAGAGAACACTTGGGAGAAACTTTCTGAAAAGGTTCACCAACTTGAAGAGAGATTATTCTCCTCCGTACCTGTACAGAGCAGTGTCTCAGCTATCAGGGGTAGTCGTTCATCCACACAAGGAAGACGATATGGTGGGTACTCACCCCGTGCCACCCTGTGGTTTTACTTACGAGACCATGGAGAGGACATGAGAAAATGGGATGGAAAATCTACCGCGATCCTAGAGGCACGGGTACGTGAGTTGCAAAAGAAAACAATCAGGAAAAAGGGATTCTCTGAAAAGTTTGCTGCTCCAACTTCCAGCAGACAGTCCTTCAAACACAGAAACGAAGAGGATTCTGACCAGGATTAGGGGGGCCCTGCCTCCAGCCAGGGGGAGGAAAGCGACAATCGAGTTTATTGGACTGTGTGGATTCTATGGCCTGGCACGTCAGACGCACAGAAGTATAAGGCTTTAGTAGACACCGGTGCACAATGTACTATAATGCCATCGAGATATAAAGGACCAGAGCCCATCTATATTTGTGGAGTGACAGGGGGATCTCAGCAGTTGACTGTATTGGAGGCTGAAGTGAGTCTGACTGGGAATGAGTGGGAAAAGCACCGCATTGTGACTGGCCCGGATGCTCCATGTATCCTTGGCATAGACTATCTTAGAAGAGGATATTGCAAGGACCCAAAAGGGTTCCGGTGGGCTTTTGGTATTGCTGCCTTAGAGACAGAGGGCATTAAACAATTATCTACCTTGCCTGGTCTCTCAGAGGACCCCTCTGTTGTGGGGTTGCTGAGGGTCGAAGAACAGCAAGTGTCAATCGCTACCACAACTGTGCACCGGCGGCAATATTGCACCAACCGAGACTCCCTGATTCCCATCCATAAGCTAATTCGTCAATTGGAGAGCCAAGGAGTGATCAGCAAGACTCATTCACCTTTCAATAGTCCCATATGGCCAGTGCGAAAGTCTAATGGCGAGTGGAGACTAACAGTGGACTATCGTGGCCTGAACGAAGTGACGCCACCACTGAGTGCTGCAGTGCCGGACATGCTGGAACTTCAGTACGAACTTGAATCGAAGGCAGCCAAGTGGTACGCCACAATTGATATCGCTAATGCATTTTTCTCCATCCCTCTAGCAGCAGAGTGCAGGCCACAGTTTGCTTTCACTTGGAGGGGAGTCCAATATACTTGGAATCGACTGCCCCAGGGGTGGAAACACAGCCCTACCATTTGCCATGGGCTGATCCAGTCTGCGCTGGAGCAGGGGGAAGCTCCTGAACACCTGCAGTACATCGATGACATTATTGTGTGGGGTGACACAGCAGAGGAAGTTTTCGAGAAAGGGAAGAAAATAGTCCAAATCCTTCTGAAAGCCAGTTTTGCCATAAAACAAAATAAAGTCAAAGGACCTGCACGAGAGATCCAGTTTTTAGGAATAAAATGGCAAGATGGACGTCGTCAAATCCCAATGGATGTGATCAACAAAATAACAGCTATGTCTCCACCAACTAACAAAAAAGAAACACAGACTTTCCTAGGTGTTGTGGGGTTTTGGAGAATGCACATCCCAAATTACAGTCTGATTGTAAACCCGCTCTACCAAGTAACCCGTAAGAAGAATGAGTTTGAATGGGGCCCTGAGCAACGACAAGCCTTTGAACAAATCAAGCAGGAAATAGTCCATGCAGTAGCCCTTGGGCCAGTTCGAACAGGACCAGATGTAAAGAATGTGCTCTACACTGCAGCCGGGGAGAACGGCCCCACCTGGAGCCTCTGGCAGAAAGAACCTGGGGAAACTCGAGGTCGGCCCCTGGGGTTTTGGAGTCGGGGATACAGAGGATCTGAGGCCCGCTATACTCCAACTGAAAAGGAGATATTGGCAGCATATGAAGGAGTTCGATCTGCTTCGGAGGTGGTCGGTACTGAAGCGCAGCTCCTCCTAGCACCCCGATTGCCGGTACTAGGCTGGATGTTCAAGGGAAGGGTCTCTTCTACGCATCATGCAACTGATGCTACATGGAGCAAGTGGGTTGCACTGATTACTCAGAGGGCTCGAATAGGAAACCCCATTCGCCCAGGAATATTGGAAGTGATTATGGACTGGCCAGAAGGCAAATACTTTGGGATATCATCAGAGGAGGAGGTGGGTCGTGCTGAAGAAGCCCCACTGTACAAGCAGTTACCAGAGAATGAAAAGAAATATGCCCTGTTCACTGATGGGTCCTGTCGTATTGTGGGGAAGCATCGGAGATGGAAGGCTGCTGTATGGAGTCCTACACAGCGAGTTGCAGAAGCTGCTGAGGGAGAAGGTGAATCGAGTCAGTTTGCAGAAGTGAAGGCCATTCAGCTGGCTTTAGACATTGCTGAACGAGAAAAATGGCCAGTTCTCTATCTCTACACCGATTCATGGATGGTAGCAAATGCCCTGTGGGGATGGTTACAGCAATGGAAGCAAAACAACTGGCAGCGCAGGGGCAAACCCATCTGGGCTGCTGCATTGTGGCAAGATATTGCTGCTCGGGTAGAGAACCTGGCTGTGAAAGTACGTCACGTAGATGCTCATGTGCCCAAGAATCGGGCTACTGAAGAACATCAAAACAACCAGCAGGTGGATCAGGCTGCTAAGATTGAAGTAGCTCAGGTGGACCTGGATTGGCAGCATAAAGGTGAATTATTTATAGCCCGATGGGCCCATGACACCTCAGGCCATCAAGGTAGAGATGCAACATACAGATGGGCTCGTGATCGAGGGGTGGACCTGACCATGGACGCTATAGCACAGGTTATTCATGACTGTGAAAGATGTGATGCAATCAAGCAAGCCAAACGGTCAAAGCCTCTTTGGTATGGAGGACGATGGCTGAAATATAAATATGGAGAGGCCTGGCAGATTGATTACATCACACTCCCTCAAACTCGCAATGGCAAGCGCCATGTACTTACAATGGTGGAAGCAACCACCGGATGGCTGGAAACATATCCTGTGCCTCATGCCACCGCCCGGAACACTATCCTGGGCCTTGAAAAGCAAGTCCTGTAGCGACATGGCACCCCAGAAAGAATAGAGTCAGACAATGGAACTCATTTCTGAAACAACCTTATAGACACTTGGGCCAAAGAGCATGGTATTGAGTGGGTGTATCACATCCCCTATCATGCACCAGCCTCCGGGAAAGTGGAACGATATAATGGACTGTTAAAGACTACCTTGAAAACAATGGGCGCTGGGACATTCAAGCATTGGGATATGCATTTGGCAAAGGCCACCTGGTTAGTCAATACTAGGGGATCTGCCAAACGAGCTGGACCTGCCCAATCCAACCTGTTACGTACTGTAGAAGGGAATAAAGTTCCTGTAGTGCATGTAAGAAATATGCTGGGTAAAACAGTCTGGGCTACTCCTGCCTCAGGAAAAGGCAAACCCATTCGTGGAATTGTTTTCGCTCAGGGACCTGGATACACTTGGTGGGTGATGCAAAAGAACGGAGAGGTCCGGTGTGTACATCAAGGAGATTTAATACTGGGTGAGAATAGCCCATGAACTGAATTGTACCATGTTAATTACTATACAATACTGTATGTTATCACTACCATGACTACTATAGGTGACTAATTAGAATGTATGGAAAAGAGTGTAACCTGAGCATGACATAAATGGTATGGAATAAGGGGTGGATAGATGTCCTGGTTTCAGTTAGAACAGAATTAATTTTCTTCCTAGTAGCTGGTGGAATGCTGTGTTTTGGCTTAGAATGAGAAGAGTGCTGATAACACCCCGATGTTTTAATTGTTGCAGAGCAGTGCTTATACCAAGCCAAGGACATCTCAGCCTTTCGCTCTGTCCTGCCAACAGGCAGACTGGGGGTGCAGGAAGAGCTGGGAGGGGACAGACCCAGGACAGGTGACCCAAACTAGCCAAAGGGGTATTCCATACCATCTGACGTCATGCTAAACAATATATAGGGGTGGCTAGCCGGGGGGAGGGCGCTGGACTGCTCGGGGTTAGGCTGGGCATCGGTCCGTGGGTGGTGAGCAATTGCATTGTGCATCACTTGTTTGTACATATTATTATTACTTTCCTATTATCACCATTGTATTATTGCTATTATTATTTTTGTTATTATTATTTTCCTGTCTTATTAAACTGTCTTTATCTCAACTCACGGGCTTCACTTTCCATTTCTCTCCCCCGTCCCAGAGAGGGAGGGGGGAGGGTGAGCGAACGGCTGCGTGGTGTTTACCTGCCGGCCGGGTTAAACCATGACCCGTGTATAAGCGGGGAGCCTGCCCTCAAGAAGAAATAGAAAAAAGAAAAAAAAGGCACAACAATGAAGTTATATCAATAAAGAAGCAGGAAAAAGAAGCAAAGAGAACAGGCTGGCAGAATGGAGACCAGGATGGGAACAGGCATTTTGATTGCCTCACGAAGACAGGTTCGGCCAGACTGAGTCTGAGCAAACTGCTCAGAGAAGCTCATACAGAAAGTCGCTGGAAACAGGCGCACTGGAGCTGGAGAGAAGCTTGAGCTGAGAGAAGCGGACCTGTGCACACAACTGCCTCTCGCTGGTAAGCAGTTGCGCATTATGGGGAATCATACGTCCTTAGGAACAAAGACTGTCCTGGTAACCTTGCAGCTTATTCTCCTCATTAACAATCGGACAGTTTATGAGCCTGAAATATGGGACCAAATTGAGGTCAAGGTGTGGGACTCTGCAACTAAAAACGACAAGGTTGCAGTGGGATTGCTCGGCACCTGGCGAGCAATCTCTGAGGTCTTAAAGAGCCATGTGGGGCCACAATCACAAACATGTGGCTTGCCAGATAGTGAGGGAGCTGCGGGCTCGTTTATTGATCCGACTGCTATGCCATGGGCCCCTCTGCTGCCACAGCCATCGAAGGCTTTTGCTGTTACACCCCCTGTTGACCTGAACGTGCCTTTTGACCCAGGCCTATTTTCCTTGAGAAGGAGATGGATATGCTTTTCTTTGATCCGGGAAGAACGGGATACATAAGGCCTGAAGACCGAGTTGCTTGACAACTTAAAGCGAGACATATTGTTCAAAAGGAATGGAAAATGGAGACTTGTTAGTAATCAAGAAAAGGAATGGAAAATGGAGACTGTTGAGTCGTGGAACTTAAAGGAGTGTTTGTTACCTTTTCTGATCGTGAATATGTATAGACGTACTCAATTTTACGAAGTTATGGAACTTAAAGGATTGTTTGTTCTTTCCTGGTTGTACGTATGTATAGGTATACTTGGCTTTAGTATGTAAAGCAATGTTCTATATATTTAGAATGTTTGATGTTTGTGTGTGCATGTTGGTGGAGCGTAGACTCCCCGTACACCCACCACTGTTTACTTGCCTTTTGTAGCTTTTATAGCTTTTATACCTTTTAGAAATATTTATTTTATAAATATTGCAGAGTTCAGATTGAGTTGAGATCTCATTTATAACAACAAGAAAAAGGTGGGAACATTATCTAAGTAACTAACAGTTGAGAAGTTTTGGTGTATTTGCTGTGGTGTTTGGTCAGTTTCCTAAGTACTGGCGGGAGGGGGAGGGGGCTGACTGATTATCAAAGCAGAACAGAGAGAGTCATTTCTTTGGTGGTTCGGGCTTGAGCCCTGGGAATTTGGTAAGAAGGGGGAGAGTGAGTTTATTTATGTGTCAATACCTTTTAAACCCCCCTATTGACGGATACACAGGAGTGATTCCTTGTTTTCTATGAGCTTACTAACAAAGTGCATGAGAAAAATGGCATTTGGCTTGAAATTCGGTCCTATTGAAATGTAAATTTTTGTGGAAAAGGTAGTAATGTTTGTCTAGACTGAAGACTGTGTGCTTCAGATGTTTTCCTGAAGTTCCGTGGATTTATGATTGGAACGGGGCTCATTAATAATCTGAAATAGTAAAGTTTGTATGTGGGAAGAAGAGTTTAATCCCAGAGAATTGGGACATTTGGGAAGAAGATTAGGAAAAACATAGTAAAAACCCGCAGTAAAAAGTTTTGCGTGGAAATTGAAACAAAGGACAGTAAGTAGTAAGGAATAGTAATAAATAAATAAATAAACAAACAAACAAATAAATGGGAATAGGAAATCAAGGAAATGGGTAATATCCAAAACAAAGACGTTTTAAAGAAATCCTCCTTGGGTGCATATTGGCACATTCGAAGGATATTGTTAGAACTGGGGGCATGGAAAGCAAGAGGACTTTCACTAAGTATTGCAATCAGTGGTGGCCACTATATAAACTAAATGGCCACTTTATGGATCAATCGACTATAACATTATCTTGCAATTAATGTTGTTTTTGAGGAGAGAAGGAAAACAGGATTAAATGTATTATACTGATGTGTTGTTTCAGCATCTTAGAGGGAAAAGGAGTGGAATTAAGTTGGCCCCTGACTGAGAAGGGGAGAGCTGAAGAACAACTAAAAGACAAAGCTTGCAGGGGACGTTGCACAAGTCTCTGACATACAGCCAAGTTGGACAAAGGAGAAGGACAAGAGGGAGGAAGACTATGAGCCTTCAGCACGAGAGACCCCCAGAGGGACCACCAGAGACTGATACGCATGCTCCAGTAGGAGGGTTTGGATTCTGGAAACTAATTATAATAACCCTGTTTTTTTTTAGAAGTAGTAATGAATATGTATCAGCCTAGGAGCATAAAAATCAGCTGCTTGATGTAACTGGTGTGCGTCTTGGTGGAACAGAGACTCCCGGCGCACCCAGCGCTGTTTGCTTACCTCTATTCCTTTAATAAATTGTAAACTTTGATTATAGTCCTATTTTGAAGACTGAGCCATTTATTACGTGTTTATTAGACTTTTTATGTTAATAAAGAAGAGGGAGATGTGAGTGTGGCCATGGGGATTGACAAGCCCCATGATTGTTGATAACATCAGTGTTGCAGGAAGAACGGCCGAAAACACGACAGACACTAGTATGGTCAGATTATGCTCCATTTATTACCCGAATAGCCTGACTTTTATAGTGAACTTAACAGGGGCAGATCGTGTCTCACACAAGATTACTGGTTAAAAGCACTCAGACAAACAACAGCATGAAAACAACCCCACCTGCAAGAAAACAACCCCCTTGTGATTAGCAGTCACATAGACCTTGTCCTTGAAGCCAGCAGCTGGCAACAATATTTTTCTTAATTCCTCAATTGGGCTATGTGGGAACACTGTCATGGGAACTTCTCATAGTTGCCCTGGTAGCTTGGTTTGCTCAGCTGCAGCAAGCCATGGGATCTTTTCTGTTTCAAAAATCCCTCAACAATTTATTTATTTCTATTAGTGTTTCAAAAAAGCTGAACCACCTCAACAGGCTTGGTGTAAAAGTTCTGACAGCAGTTACTGAGCTTCTGTAACTAACCTATAGTGTGTATTTTCTCTATCCTAGTAGTCTAAAGCATTCATTTATTCCTCAGAAGGTATGGCTCTCAACTAAAACTGCAGGACGTGGATCTGAAAGTCAGCCAAACACGATTAAAAAATACAGTCAGCTGCCACAGCAAATGGATCTATGTGGGGATTCAGATACTTAAAGATATATAATAATTGTACATAACAAAAGATACTCCTAAACCCAGTAGTTTTCTTTTTAATAATAATAATAACAACAACAACATCAATAAAAGGATTGCTCCAGTTGTCCGCGGTCAAATAGTTTAAATGCCCAAATGTGGGTGTTGTTTCTCAAGATCTGACCCAGTCTGACTGAGGTACCTATCCTGGTCCCAGCTGCCAGGTCTAAATTTGACACTTCCTTCTGACTAACATAAAACTCTCTTTGTTCATCTGCTCCTGCATTGGGAATTTTATTGCTGTGCATCTCACCTCTATATTCAGGGATTTAAGGGATCTAGGTCTGTCTCAGCAAGAGGGATGAGGTGTTAGTGCATGAATCTTCTCCAGAATAGTGAGAACCCCAAGGTATGTAGAGAGAGATCTGGGTGCTAGTGTTTCTGTCAGTTGTGTTTATTTTTTATTTGAGGACTGTTTACAGAATCACAGAATTGTCTAGGTTGGAAGAGACCTGAAGATCATCGAGTCCAACCTCTGACCTAACACTAACAAGTCCTCTGCTAAACCATATCGCTAAGTTCAACATCTAAACACCTAGACAATTCTGTGATTCTGTGATTCTGTGATTCTGTATGTATACAAATAAAATGCCAAAAAAGCCCTCTATAGAGTGACCTAATTCAAGGGCAGCTGGCCTTTCTGTTAGGCTATTGCTGTCATACACTGTACTGCAAGAACAAATACATGAAACATCTGGTCCTTAGACCAACAAGGTTCATACTAAATTCCTTCACAGTCCTTCCTTCATTATGCTGTCCCACAGGCATATGCATGTTGGTAAATGCTAACATAGCAACAGGTGTCTTGGTAGTGAAACCAGTATTGCTACTAGCAATGCATACCATAAATGCTTAATTTGATCTAAACAAGAGATAGTTAGGATAAATATTATGGGTATCTGGGAGATTATTGCTATGTGAATAAATAGTTTGAAAACTAAGGTAAATACCATTGAAATCCAATGTAATCAGTAAAGTATCTAAGTAACTGAAAAAGGGTAAATAGAGATAAGAAAGGGACCAATCAGATTAATAAAGGGGCTGTGATTATAGAAGATGGAACGTATATTTATCCAATGAATATGAAGACAACTGATGATTATGAATATATTATGCAAATGTATGTTTCTGAATAGTATAAATGTTTGTTGTGTAAATGAATCGAACAAAGTTAGATTTGGGCAGACATGCCCCTAACTTCTGGCGCCAAATAAAAGCACCTTCGTATAGTCACTTTGTGGTTATGTGTCTTTGCGAACGCTAACATTTTGGTGACCCAGGTGGGACCTCGTGGGCATTGCTGAGGAGGCTTGCGACCTGATCACGCTCCAGTCGGCACCGAGGAGTTTCTCGGGCAGCCATCGGCCGTGACTGATCCCGCTGCTCACAACATACCTCTGGAAGGGTAAGAGAAAAGGTGCTTTCTGGTAATTGGTACCGATCTGGTCTGGGAGCCTGCTGGTCAGATGCGGCGAAAGCCACACATGGTTGGGCTAGGGAATTCCCGGGGTAAGCCTAGGTGTCATCCGTAAGACAGTCACGAAAGCTCTGCAGGTTCGTCATCAGTGGTCTGGTTTGGTAAAAGTTTATAGCTATAACAAATGGAAAAGCTTAAAGGTATTCTGTGCGGCAATACTCCCGTACCATGATCTTCCACTTTGGGCTGTTTACTAGCACACTGGAAGGAGGGGGGCTTTGGACAGGAGTTACGAAAGGGTAAACTAGTTGATTGCTGTAATGTTTGGTGGCCACAGTATGAACTAGAAGATCAAGAGAGTTGGCCAGAAAATGGAACCTTGCAATACAATACTATCTTACAATTAATATTATTTTGTAAGCAAGAAGGCAAGTGGGATGAGATTCCATGTGTAGAACTATTTTTCTATTTGTGAGATAAGCCTGAGTGACAACGCGCTTGCAGGATAATGATGGCTAAAATAACTGCTAATGAGCAATGCAAAGCATGTACAGGAGAAAAGCGCTGTTTAGGTTAGAGAATGGTATGTATAGCGCTAGAGAATGGTATGTATTATAGACAGGACAATGGAAATATAGATTTGGAAGTAGTACCATCAGCCCCATTAGAACAAGGGCAGGATGTCAGGGAAGAAATTACAGAAACTGGAAGGAGGAGACCTGAGAAATATGGATAGGCAGTTAGAAATAGCCTGGAAGGTATACAACAATAGAGAAAAGGAATCCACTAGGGGGCAGCAACAGAATCTGTTAGCAGTAATTCAAGGCAAAGGAAACCAAGGATTCAGAGGGAGAGCAAGAGGATTTGCTAGAGGACGGGGAGTTAGTATAGGAAGGGGTCGTGGAGACTTTAGTGGAAATCCAGGAGGAAGATTAGGATTTAATCAGTGTGCTTATTGTAAAAAGGAAGGGCATTGGAAAAATGAGTGTCCATTTAGAAGAGACCAAATCTCGGGAAATTCATTTCAGAATCAGGAGGCCGTTAAGGCAATGGTGCTAGGAGATTTTAGAAGCTGACTAGATACAGAACATAAAGCAGCCAAAGAACCTTTAATAAAGATTCAATTAAGGGATAAGGAAGTAAGGTTCTTGATAGATACCGGAGCAACATATTCAGTGTTAAATAGTTTAAAAGGACAATTAGGAACTAAGGCAACTACAATAATTGGAGCCACAGGGAAGGAGGAGGAACGGCCATTTTTACAACCTCTTGATTTGTGTTTTGGAGACAGTAGAAAATTATTTGCCTTTGAATGGGAAAACCCGCAGAATGGATGAAAGACACGATTAACTTGGACAAGACTTCCTCAAGGCTTCAAAAATAGCCCAACCCTCTTCGGAAGCCAGCTGGCCAAGGAACTGGAAATCTGGACAACGCAAGGACAAATACAGTATTTCTAGGAACTGTTCCAGAAGAAGGACCATTGGAACAGAATTGTGTGTAAATAATCGAACATACTCATGCTAGTCGCGAAGATTTGAAGGATGTACCCCTTGAAAGCTTGACTTCTAAGTGTTTTGGTGTGGAACTGACCGTTATCACTGGAGAACCCTGTTCATGATATTCAGCCAGGAGACCGAGTGTACATTAAAAATTGGAACAAAGAACCCCTGAAAGAACGGTGTGCCAAACCTTATCAAGTATTATTGACTACTTTTACAGCTGTAAAGGTAGAAGGGGTGGATGCTTGGATTCATTATACTTGGGTGAAAAAGGTTCCTGAACTTTGGTCGGTGCGAACAACCGGAGATACAAAGCTACAGATGATGTATGTATAATCATACAATGTTGAGGTTCTTAACAAAGGTAATGGTAACAGTAATTGTTTTGTGTAAATACCTTGTAATTGGGTTCCTAGAAATACCAGAAAAGTATAAGAAAGAGGAAATATTTAAGGGAGGAAATGTTACCTTGGAATGTGGAATGCAAGATGATAAACCAATAGCAATTAGCTCTCTACAGGTGGTCTGGGAGAAAATAAATGTCTTCATACAGAGCCAGGAAATATATGTAAACACAACCAGGGACAATACAGGATTGAAAGCTGGATGGAAGGGAAAAGCGTACTTAAGTAATACCCTATAGTCGGGCCAACAACTGAGAGGAACTACCACCCTAACCCTGTTTAATGTTACTAATGTCAGTGAAGGAAACTACTGGTGCATAGTAATACATGAAAATAGCACAGATTATGGGATAAGAGAAATATTGGTATATCCAAAACTGGATAAAGGAATACTGGTAGCCCAACAAAAAGGATCTAGAAGAAAAAGGGAGGACCAAGTACCACGGACACAAGTGGTACAGATCCCATACAGGCAGCCACCCTGTAGGATTAATTAAAGATTTTGCCATAATTAAAGGAATTGAGAGAATTACTGCTTGTATGCCCATTCCAAAAGCAGCAGGGGACCCGCTTGAGTGGGGTATAATAACCTCCCCACTACCCCAAGTAGAAGGAAATAATTCAATTTAAAGAAGTGAAAATTACAGAGAAGATAAATGTCACGGGATACTATAGGAAAAAGCTGAGCGCCCCAGTATCAAGGTCTGAATGTGAAAAGAGGAAGAACTACCAATTCATAACGATAGGCAGATTTAAGGGTGTGGGATGGTGTGAATACAATGAACCCCGTATAATAGAAAGACCTAGAGAAAAGATTACTTGTGAATGCCAAGAGGAAAATGAGCCAAAAGGGATGAAAGAATAGGATAGTGCTTGGACAGTAAGTTTACTGCAGAAATTCCAGTATGGAGGGAATACATCATGGTGTATTAAATGGCAGGGAAAGCAGAATGGAACTGATGAACTTTATACAGTAAGCCGGGTTGACAGTAGTGGTAAACAAGAACCAACAAAGTTAGCTTGGTGAACCTGTGAGAAGAGATATACTTGTGACAGTAATAATGAAGATATCAAGCACTTACCCCCAGTACTGATAGTCCCTAGGGCAGGATGTGCTTGCCGAGGAATTAAGTATAATTCGGAAAGAAGTAGCTAGGCAAGTCAAATCGCAGTAGATTGTAGCTATACTACAGTACAAAGTCCAGGACAATTTGTATGGGCAGCCAGTGATGGAACTTGGACTACACACCTGCCAATAAATGGCGAAGTAAAAGAAGTAACTTTAGGACTCCCTACATTGTGTCCAATATGGAAAAAATCTCCTTTTAAAGGAAAATTGGAAACCCTACAAATTAGTAGAGCAAAAAGAAGTTTGGAAGAAGGGGCAGATGAAGATATATGGCATGAACCCTCGAGTGGAGTAAAATTCAATTGGGCATTAGAGTCTCTGTTTGCACAGGTAGCTACTTATCGAAATAGGGAAATGATTTATAAACTTACAGGACAAGTAAGTAGGCTCACGAAAGCCACGAAAGAAGGCTTTAGAGATTTTAATATCCAACTACAAGCTACAACTAAAATGGTTCTACAAAATCGATTGGCATTAGATACACTGTTATTAAAGGAACATGGAGTGTGCGGATTTTTAAAAGATCGGATTGATCACTGCTGTATCCACATTCCAAATGTGACTATTGATATAGAACATGACATAGAACAGTTGACTCGAGTAGAATGAGATGCAGAACAGGAAGAGAAAGATATGACAACAAGCTGGTTGGATAAAATTTTTAGTGGATGGAATATTAGTAAATGGGTTAAATCCTTACTGGAGACATTAATTATATTGGTAATTGAAGGGGTATTAATTTGGTTAACAGTTGTAATGCTGAAAAGTCTAAAGAAAACAGCCTGGAACTGGAAAGTGATGCAGACCATTGCTTGGCATATGGAGCCACATCCGCAATACCGTACACCGGCATATGACAATTCTGGATTTCAGAGAGAACCTGAGGAACCCAGAGGTTAAAGATGGCATCCATTCCGGATTAAATGAACCCGGCCAGAAAAGTGAATACAACATAAAGCAGAAGCAGTGGATTTAGGATTTACAGAATGTTGTGACAATCCTAATCTTTGTAATTTTCTTGATTATGTTATTGATGTATGCTAAGTGTAAGACATTTTAATTAGTTAGTGAAAGCATTTGCCCTCCTTGAAGGAGTGAAATACTTTCAAAGGGGGGAAATGTTGGTAAATGCTAATATAACAACAGGTGTCTTGGTAGTGAAACCAGTATTGCTACTAGCAATGCGTACCATAAATGCTTAATTTGATCTAAACAAGAGATAGTTAGGATAAATAAGGTAAATACCATTGAAATCCAATCAGTAAAGTATCAGTAAAGAATGAATATAGATTTGGGCAGACATGCCCCTAACTTCTGACGCCAAATAAAAGCACCTTCATATAATCACTTTGTGGTTATGTGTCTTTGCAAATGCTAACATGCAGACACACCCTATATGGAGCTCTCATCATACTGACTTCTTTGATTCTAATAAAAAGTTTGTATAAAACTGTGCTTTAAAGTACATGACTAGTAAAATCTATTAGAAGGTAGATATTGCTGGAACTCGTATCAGTTACTGAAGATGGAAGAAATGTGTAAAGGAGGCATATGTTGGGTGTGTGACGCATCAAATGTTTGGAAAGAGAGAGAAAGGGGCCTCATGTCTCATATAGTTGATGATCTTTGGCTCCAGCATCCAGTCACTGGTGACAGTAGGAATTATTTCAAGAGGTAAACAACAAAGAAAAGAAGGAAGCTATTAAATATGGCTCTGGAGCTCCCAAGAACACCAGTCCAGGTGACCAGGCTCATAAGTTAATGGAGTGAGTGAATGTCCACCTTCCAGTGACTAGCAGTGACTACCCTATAATTAACAGCAGTGACTCTGCTATCAAGTGTAAGTTAAATGCTCCATCTTGCTGTTTTATCTTTCTATAACCACTTCATTTTTTTTTGTAAATATGTATTATTACTAGATTGAGGTGTTCTTCCTGTATCTTTATTTCACCAGTAGCAAAACTAACCTCCAATTCCAGCAAGACCACCTGCAGAGCAGTGCTTACACTAAGCCAAGGACTTTTCAGCTTCTCGCTCTGTCCTGCCAGCAGGCAGGCTAGGGGTGCAGCAGGGGCTGGGAGGGGACAGACCCAGGACAGCTGACCCAAAGTGGCCAAAGGGTACTCCATACCTTCTGACATGCTAAACAATATATTGGGGTGGCTAGCCGGGGGTGGGGGGGCCGGGCTGCTCGGGGATATCAGTCAGTGGGTGGCGAGCAATTGTATTGTGCATCACTTGTTTTGTATATATTATTAGTAGTATTAGTATTAGTATTAGTATTAGTATTAGTATTAGTATTAGTATTATATTTTCTGTCCTAATAAACTGTCTCTATCTCAACCCACAGGCTTAATTTTCCTAATTCTCTCCCCCATCCCAGAGAGGGAAGGGGAACGTGAGTGAATGGCTGTGTGGTGTTTAGCTGCGAGCCAGGTTAAACCAGAACACCTACCTTTCAGCTTTGTTTTCTGTAACACTGAATTTCTGATTATGGATGTTTACAACACAGATGATAGTTACGAGAAGTACTTCTCAGAGCAAATTTAATTTGTTTCTGCTGTGCTGTTAAAAAAAATATATATATGTAAACCCAATATTGTTTATGGCTTTAGAAAGTCATATCCATTAAATTAATGTGCTTGGCATTTCATGTAAATTACTCCATCAAAAATAAAAATGTTATTTTTGTTTAAGCCTATTTGACTGCAGGGATTTGCCTCCTAGTTGTTATTCTTCTTTATGAACATTTACCCAGGACAGCTCCTAATATTTAAAGCTGTGTCCTACTCAAATCCCAGGTGAATGTAAGAAAAAGGTATTTAGCTGGAATAAAACCGAGTTGGTGGCAGGGCTGGGGAACATATTTTGTTTAATAGGACTAATGTACATGGTTTAATATTAAGACCTAATCTAATTTTGCTAATGGAAAAATTTAATATTCTGATAGGATCACTTAGCGAAATAGAATATTATAGCTTGTGTTAAGAAGGAGGGAAAAAAAAGAACCTAATTTGCACATGCTTGTTACCTCAGTATGTATTTTTCATTAGCAATCATATGATTCTAATCCTTAACCCAATACCAGTGATTTCTTTTATTTGGTGATTTCAGATAAAGCCCTGGTAAATCTTTTTGTAAAATAAAGCCAAATTTCACTGCAGCATGGTGTAGGGGGTTTACGTGTGTAATAAATGGCTCAGTCTTCAAAATAGGACTATAATCAAAGTTTACAGTTTATTAAAGGAATAGAGGTAAGCAAACAGCGCTGGGTGTGCCGGGAGTCTCTGTTCCACCAAGACGCACACCAGTTACATCAAGCAGCTGATTTTTATGCTCCTAGGCTGATACATATTCATTAATACTTCTAAAAAAAACAGGGTTATTATAATTAGTTTCCAGAATCCAAACCCTCCCACTGGCGCATGCGTGTCAGTCTCCGGTGGTCCCTCTGAGGGTCTCTCGTGCTGAAGGCTCATAGCCTTCCTCCCTCTTGTCCTTCTCCTTTGTCCAACTTGGCTGTATGTCAGAGACTTGTGCAGCGTCCCCTGCAAGCTTTGTCTTTTAGTCGTTCTTCAGCTCTCCCCTTCTCCTTAAGATTCTGACCAGATATCAGAGACTTCAAGGAAAAGCCTACAAATGCATGTCCCTTCAAGCTCTCTAATGACATGAATTGCTAAAACATTCCTTTGCAAGATACAAGAACTATATACATTAACCACACTGTTTTTCTTAGACCTGTGTTTATACAAGGGTATGTGAGACAGAAGGTCACATTCATCATACCATGTGGCCCTAGCATTGTTCCATATTGACATGAATCAGATAAACACATTTCACACGTGGCAAGGCTTTGGAAGCAGTGGACCATAGCGATGGCTTCTGTGGGAAGAATCTAGAAACTGTCTCATGTTAGTTAAGGGCCCTGCCGCTGTCCGGAGCCGAGCCAATAAGCGATGTTGTTTGTGCCTCTGTGAGAGCATATTTAGACAGGGAAAAAACAAACAAACAAACAAACATGCTGCTACACAGCAGCTGGGAGAGTGAGAGGTGTGAGAAACAGCCTTGCAGGTGCCAAGGCCAGTGAAGAAGGAGGGGGAGAGGTGCTCCAGGTGTCCGAACAGGAGTCCCCTACACCTTGTAGTGAGGACCATGGTGAAGCAGGCTGTCCCCCTGCAGCCCATGGAGTACCACAGTGAAGCAGGGTTCCACGCTGCAGCCCGTGGAGGAGACCACGGTGGAGCAGGTGGACCTACACTGATGGAGGCTGTGGCCTGTGGAGGACCCCTGCCAGAGCAGATTCCAGGCCAGACCTGTAGCCCTTGGAGAGGAGCTCACACAGGAGCAGGTGACCTGGCAGGAGCTGCTGCCTGTGGGAAGCCCATGCAGGATCAGTTCATCAAGGACTTTATCCCGTGGGAGGGACCCCACAGCACAGGGGATGAGAGTGTGACCATGAAGGATCAGCGGAGACAAAGCTCTATAGACTGACCGCAACCCTCATTGCCCCATTTCCCTGCCCTGATCAGGGGGAGGAGTTGGAAGAGGAAGAGGCATTTTTTGTTTCCTTCCTTTGTTTCTTATTTCTCTAGCTTGTTAGTAATAGGCAATAAATCTTGCTATCTCCCTACTCTTAGTCTGTTTTGTCCATTACGATAATTACTGAGTGATGTCCCCATCCTTATCTCAGCCCTTGAGCCCTTTGCATCGTATTTTCTCCTCCTTTCCCTTTTTAGGAGGGGGAGTGAGAGAGCTGTTGAGTTGGAACTCGGCCGCCCATTCGAGTAAAACCACCACACGTTAGATTAAGTGTGGAATTATTTTCTTCCTGATGGCTTTGCTGGTTAAGGTTGTGCTGCAGCCTCTTGTATTCAGTCATGCTGTGGGGATCAAACATAAATGCCATTTCACAGTGCAGTGGGTTAAATTTGTTGGATACTAAACTGCACTTAGGTTAGTTCTGCTGCTGGATCCTACCTTGACTGCTTTCTGATAGCCCTAAAGTTCCTAAGAATCCACCAGATAATACCTATATATTCAGGTTTAAATCTAAGAAAATCATCCAACAACCATTTATCTTCATTTAAACCTGACACCCAGTGTTTCCACTGCTCCTTTCCCCTCCTCTGTTGCTAGACAGACACAAGCTTGTGATGTATCCCAGTGTATCACAGACTGCTTCATAGGTAGTCCGATTCATATTCAGGGAAATCTGAGATACAGCTTAATACCAAAAATGCTAGATAAAAAGCAGCACAATTGAATAGTTCAAAGTGGATTGTGAGATATGGTGGAGGTAGAGACAGTGCGAGCAGTTTTGTTGGAACTAGGTTTGGGATTTCAGAGATGAATGCAGGGTACAGCTCCAGCATAATCTTCTGCTTGTCGTTCATTGTGTGTTGGGATGTGCACTGTTTGTGCTTAGCACAAGAGGGTAATACATAGCATAGAGGGTAATACATAGGTTAAGCATAGGTAATATTTACCTATGCTTAAAATGTTTGTGGGAATGAACCAAAGTACGAATTGCCCATGAGCACAGCCTTAATGACTTTGGATGGAAACTTACCTGCTCCCCGCCTAATGGGACTCGGTTACTCCCTTTTGTTGATCTTAAGGGAGGAATCCTTTCATATTTCTTCTCTTTAATTATACTGTAGTTTTAGTGAATGCCATGGGATCTAATAATTACCTGACAGAAGTAATTACCATCTGTCAGCATAACATGAAATAAACAGGATAGAACGATCAATTCAGTGTTTTTCAGAAATGTCCAAATGTTCTGATTAATTTATGTTAAAAACCCTAATGTACTGAATATTAAGTCTTACAGTAAATTCCCAAGTGTTTTATTTTCCAGATGACATGATCATGAAAATTCTATTATCCTACTTTATACAGCTGAATGAATATTTCCTACCAAAATGCCATGAAATTCAGTTTTTGAAAGCTTCATATACCATTTCACTCCTGTCCTAATATATCTTGATCACGTCTTTGATGTATACAGCTGTTTTGAAAGATTTAAGTCATACATACTCATAGACCAGTTACTACAGGTACAGTTACAGATACAGCTATATTACAGATACATATACAGCTGCTTTACATGCTCCACAAGGTTTTATAAAATATTAATTGCTTATTATTCCTATTGCAGGTGGAAACACTGGAAAGACGGCTCTCTCCTGCAATATAATAAACTAATTTTCAAGTTATTTCATTGTACTTTGAAACAGAAATGTGTGCACTGAAACTTGGTATAGTTCTGTGAGAAACAAAGTAATGTTTTTGCAATAGAAGGTGTTTTTGCAGTGGAAAATTCCACTAACCTTGCATATTCAAAAGTGATTGTGTAGCATAGCAGTGGAGAGTAAGTTAAGCAGATAAGGGGAAGCTCCTACTGTCCCAAAATAAGGAGGATAGCTAAGAAAAACAGGATGAGCACTATGAAATCAGTAAAAACAAAAATCATGGGCCCTCAGGTCCTGAGAGAAGAAGGAATCACAGAATCACAGAATCATCTAGTTTGGAAGAGACCTCCAAGATCACCTAGTCCAACCTCTGACCTAATATTAACAAGTCCTCCACTAAACTATATCACTAAGCACTACATGCAAACGTCTTTTAAAGACCTCCAGGGATGGTGACTCCACCACTTCCCTGGGCAGACCGTTCCAATGCCTAACAACCCTCTCAGTAAAGAAGTTCTTCCTAATATCCAACCTAAAACAGCCCTGGCGCAACTTCAGCCCATACCCCCTCGTCCTGTCGCCAGGCACGTGGTAGAATAGACCAACCCCCACCTCGCTACAGCCTCCCTTAATGTACTTCTAAAGAGCAATAAGGTTGCCCCTGGGCCTCCTTTTCTCCAGGCTGAACAAACCTATCTCCCTCAGCCGCTCCTCATAAGACTTGTTCTCCAGACCCCTCACCAGCTTTGTCATCCTTCGCTGGACTCGCTTGAGCACCTCCATGTCCTTCTTGTAGTGAGGGACAAAAACTAAACACAGGTTTCGCTCGAGTGGGCAGCTGAGCTCTACCACAGCCACTCTCACTCCCCCTCCTCAAAGAGGAATGGGGAGAAAATATGTGAAAAGGGCTCAAAGGTTGAGATAAGGATGAGAAGATCATGCAGTAATTATTGTAACGGGCAAAACAGACTCAGCATAGGGAGATAATAAGATTTATTGCTTATTACTAACAAGCTAGAGAAGTGAGAAACAAAGGAAAGAAACCAAAAGCACCTTCCCCCCCATCCACCCTCTTCCACCTCCTCCCCCCGAGCGGCGCAGGGGAACGGGGGAATGGGGGATGTGGTCAGTCTACAGCACTTCTTCTCTGCCGCTCCTTCTCGGTCACTCTCGTCCCCTGTGCTGTGGGGTCCCACCCACGGGATGCAGTCCTTGATGAACTGATCCAGCGTGGGCTTCCCACAGGCAGCAGCTCTTCCAGAACTGCTCCAGATATGGGTCCGTACCACGGGGTCCATCCCTCAGGAGAAAACTGCTCCAACCTGGGTCCCCCACAGGCAGCAGCTCTTGCCAGGTCACCTGCTCCACCGTGGTCTCCTCCACGGGCTGCAGCGTGGAACCCTGCTCCACCGTGGTACTCCATGGGCTGCAGGGGGACATCCTGCTTCACCATGGTCCTCACCACAGGCCGCAGGGGACTTCTGCTCCGGCGTCTGGAGCACCTCTCCCCCTCCTTCTTTACTGACCTTGGCGCCTGAAAGGCTGTTCTTCACTCCTCTCACTCTCCCAGCTGGTGTGAGGCACAACATTTTTTTTCCCTGTCTTAAATATGCCCTCAGAGAGGCACAAAACAACATCGCTTATTGGCTCGGCTCTGGTCAGCAGTGGGGCCCTTACCAAACATGGGGCAGCTTCTAGATCCTTCTCACAGAAACCACCCCTATGGCCCCCCTGCTACCAAAACCTTGCCAGGTAAACCCACTACAACAGCATGCAAACAATTAAAATAATTATATCATGCAGCAGCTGTTTTTTACACTTGTGGAAAAGGAAAGAGGAAAAGTTAAAGTTAGTAATTTCTCCCTCTAAGACAGAGTAAGTAGGCTAAGAAATGGGTGGGTTCTCTCTGAGGAGCAGTTATGTCAAGAACATAGCTAAGTCATTTATTTCGAATTTATGTATTTTTTTTTAGGCAAACAAGTCTTGTGGGACCATCAGGTTGGAAGAGACCTCCAAGATCATCTAGTCCAACCTCTGACCTAAAACTAACCAGTCCTCCGCTAAACCATATCACTAAGCTCTACATCTAAATATCTTTTAAAAACCTCCAGGGATGGTGACTCCACCACTTCCCTGGGCAGCCCATTCCAATGCCAAACAAACCTCTCAGTAAAGAAGTTCTTCCTAATATCCAACCTAAACCTCCCCTGGTGCAACTTTAGCCCATTCCACCTCGTCCTGTCACCAGGCACATGGGAGAATAGACCAACTCCCACCTCGCTACAGCCTCCTTTAAGGTACCTGTAGAGACTTTTTCTCCAGACCCCTCACCAGCTTCATCGCCCTTCTCTGGACTCGCTCAAGCACCTCCATGTCCTTCTTGTAGCAAGGGTCCCAAAACTGAACACAGTACTCAAGGTGCGGCCTCACCAGAGCCCAGTACAGGGGGACAATCACTTCCCTAGCCCTGCTGGCCACACTGCTTCTTATGCAAGCCAGGAGGCTGTTGGCCTTCTTGGCCACCTGAGCACACTGCTGGCTCATATTCAGCCGACTATCCACCAATACTCCCAGGTCCTTCTCCGCCAGGCAGCTTTCCAACCATTCCTCTCCTAGCCTGTAGCTCTGCTTGGGGTTATTGCGCCCCAGGTGCAGGACCCGGCACTTGGCCTTGTTAAACTTCATACAGTTGGCCTCAGCCCATCGGTCCAGTCTATCCAGATCCTCCAGCAGAGCCTTCCTACCCTCAAGCAGATCGACACATGCACCTAACTTGGTGTCATCTGCAAACTTACTGAGGGTGCACTCAATGCCCTCGTCCAGATCGTCGATGAAGATATTAAAGAGGACTGGCCCCAGCACCAAGCCCTGGGAAACTCCACCAGTGACCGACCTCCAACTGGATTTGACTCCATTCACAACAACTCTTTGGGCCCAGCTATCCAGCCAGTTTTTAACCCAACGAAGCGTGCGCCAGTCGAAGCCAAGAGCAGCCAGTTTCTGGGGAAAACTGGCTGGGGAAGATATTTTTTCTTACTTGATCACTCTCCCTTTCTCCTTCACCACCCCTGTATCCTCCTGGATCACTCTCCCTTCCTCCTTCACCACCCTCTTATCCTCCGAGTTTATTACAATAGCTCTCCAAGATATTGAATATCCCTGGGATACTCAGACCAGCATAGTCTTGTTGTTCTGCCTCCTGAATGCGCTTCAGGTTCTGCTTAAATATAACAACTACTTAGGAAGCTCATCCTGAGATCTGCCTGGAGGCAGTATAGTTGTGGGTGGCAGGGAGTATGGGAGGATATGGGCAGGCATCTAGAGCAGTTGGCACCCCCAGTGTTTTGGAAATTCACCCCTGAACAACTGCAAAATCCTAAAAAACTGGCAGAATGCTTGAAAAAAAGGTGTCGCGATTCGGGAAGTTCCAAAGTAACACAAATCATTGTAACATGCTGGGGCCTGGCTCATGTCTATCGAGCTGCCATTGATACTGCTATCAACTTAGTAACAGACCCTGCAGCCGCTCCAGTCCGAGCTCCTGCAGCCGCTCCAGCTCCGGTTCCTGCAGCTGCTCCAGTCCCAGCTCCTGCAGCTGCTCCAGTTAAAGCTCCTGCAGCTGCACCAGTTCCAGATCCTGCAGCTGCTCCAGCTCCGGCTCCTGCAGCTGCTCCAGCTCCTGCAGCCGCTCCAGCTCCTGTGGCTGGGTCAGAGAAACGAGCTGTAGCAGTGCAAGTTGACCCTGCAGAGGGTATTCCAACCTCTGTGGCAGACCCTGTAACAAGGTCAGAGAAACGAGCAGTAGCAGTGCAAGCTGCCCCTGTAGAGAAGGTGAAAAAATGGTATAGAGATTCAGGTCGTTTAGAACGCAGAGAATCTTCTGCCAAATCTAGGTATAGAGACAACGGAGACGACGACGACGCTGGGCCATCAAGGGTTCAGGAGGAGGAAGATGAGGATGCCGAAAAATCAACAGTAACTACCTGAAGCCTAAACGAGCATGAGTTACGAGATGTGCGAAAAGATTTTGGTCGCTGTATAGGTGAGCAGCTTGTCACCTGGCTGCTCCGATGCTGGGACACTGGAGCCAATTGTGTGGAATTAGACGGCAGGGAAGCCAAGCGACTGGGATCCCTTGCTAGAGACGCAGGCATTGACAAAGCAATTGCAGATGGAGCACAATCTCACAGCCTCTGGAGGCGTCTCCTCTCAGCTAAGAAGGAAAGGTATCCCTTCAAGGAAGAACTTGTATGTCTACCAGGCAAGTGGACCACTATGGAGAAGGGAATCCAGTACCTGAGGGAATTAGCCATACGAGAAGTGATTTATGAGGATCCAGACCTCAGACAAACATCCAAAGATCCAGATGAAGACAGGTGTACACGACCCATGTGGCGGAAGTTTGTACGGAGTGCACCATCATCATATGCCAGCTCATTGGCAATAATGGCCTGGAAAGAGGATGAGGAACCCACAGTGGATGAAGTGGCTAAACAACTCCGGCAGTACGAAGAAAGTCTCTCCTCTTCCTTACAGGCCTGCGTCTCAGCTGTGGAGAAACTTTCTGAAGAGTTCCACCAACTTAAAGAGAATCTATATTCATCCCCACCTGAACCAATCAGTGTCCACCGACCAAAAGAGAACACTTGGGAGAAACTTTCTGAAAAGGTTCACCAACTTGAAGAGAGATTATTCTCCTCCGTACCTGTACAGAGCAGTGTCTCAGCTATCAGGGGTAGTCGTTCATCCACACAAGGAAGACGATATGGTGGGTACTCACCCCGTGCCACCCTGTGGTTTTACTTACGAGACCATGGAGAGGACATGAGAAAATGGGATGGAAAATCTACCGCGATCCTAGAGGCACGGGTACGTGAGTTGCAAAAGAAAACAATCAGGAAAAAGGGATTCTCTGAAAAGTTTGCTGCTCCAACTTCCAGCAGACAGTCCTTCAAACACAGAAACGAAGAGGATTCTGACCAGGATTAGGGGGGCCCTGCCTCCAGCCAGGGGGAGGAAAGCGACAATCGAGTTTATTGGACTGTGTGGATTCTATGGCCTGGCACGTCAGACGCACAGAAGTATAAGGCTTTAGTAGACACCGGTGCACAATGTACTATAATGCCATCGAGATATAAAGGACCAGAGCCCATCTATATTTGTGGAGTGACAGGGGGATCTCAGCAGTTGACTGTATTGGAGGCTGAAGTGAGTCTGACTGGGAATGAGTGGGAAAAGCACCGCATTGTGACTGGCCCGGATGCTCCATGTATCCTTGGCATAGACTATCTTAGAAGAGGATATTGCAAGGACCCAAAAGGGTTCCGGTGGGCTTTTGGTATTGCTGCCTTAGAGACAGAGGGCATTAAACAATTATCTACCTTGCCTGGTCTCTCAGAGGACCCCTCTGTTGTGGGGTTGCTGAGGGTCGAAGAACAGCAAGTGTCAATCGCTACCACAACTGTGCACCGGCGGCAATATTGCACCAACCGAGACTCCCTGATTCCCATCCATAAGCTAATTCGTCAATTGGAGAGCCAAGGAGTGATCAGCAAGACTCATTCACCTTTCAATAGTCCCATATGGCCAGTGCGAAAGTCTAATGGCGAGTGGAGACTAACAGTGGACTATCGTGGCCTGAACGAAGTGACGCCACCACTGAGTGCTGCAGTGCCGGACATGCTGGAACTTCAGTACGAACTTGAATCGAAGGCAGCCAAGTGGTACGCCACAATTGATATCGCTAATGCATTTTTCTCCATCCCTCTAGCAGCAGAGTGCAGGCCACAGTTTGCTTTCACTTGGAGGGGAGTCCAATATACTTGGAATCGACTGCCCCAGGGGTGGAAACACAGCCCTACCATTTGCCATGGGCTGATCCAGTCTGCGCTGGAGCAGGGGGAAGCTCCTGAACACCTGCAGTACATCGATGACATTATTGTGTGGGGTGACACAGCAGAGGAAGTTTTCGAGAAAGGGAAGAAAATAGTCCAAATCCTTCTGAAAGCCAGTTTTGCCATAAAACAAAATAAAGTCAAAGGACCTGCACGAGAGATCCAGTTTTTAGGAATAAAATGGCAAGATGGACGTCGTCAAATCCCAATGGATGTGATCAACAAAATAACAGCTATGTCTCCACCAACTAACAAAAAAGAAACACAGACTTTCCTAGGTGTTGTGGGGTTTTGGAGAATGCACATCCCAAATTACAGTCTGATTGTAAACCCGCTCTACCAAGTAACCCGTAAGAAGAATGAGTTTGAATGGGGCCCTGAGCAACGACAAGCCTTTGAACAAATCAAGCAGGAAATAGTCCATGCAGTAGCCCTTGGGCCAGTTCGAACAGGACCAGATGTAAAGAATGTGCTCTACACTGCAGCCGGGGAGAACGGCCCCACCTGGAGCCTCTGGCAGAAAGAACCTGGGGAAACTCGAGGTCGGCCCCTGGGGTTTTGGAGTCGGGGATACAGAGGATCTGAGGCCCGCTATACTCCAACTGAAAAGGAGATATTGGCAGCATATGAAGGAGTTCGATCTGCTTCGGAGGTGGTCGGTACTGAAGCGCAGCTCCTCCTAGCACCCCGATTGCCGGTACTAGGCTGGATGTTCAAGGGAAGGGTCTCTTCTACGCATCATGCAACTGATGCTACATGGAGCAAGTGGGTTGCACTGATTACTCAGAGGGCTCGAATAGGAAGCCCCATTCGCCCAGGAATATTGGAAGTGATTATGGACTGGCCAGAAGGCAAATACTTTGGGATATCATCAGAGGAGGAGGTGGGTCGTGCTGAAGAAGCCCCACTGTACAAGCAGTTACCAGAGAATGAAAAGAAATATGCCCTGTTCACTGATGGGTCCTGTCGTATTGTGGGGAAGCATCGGAGATGGAAGGCTGCTGTATGGAGTCCTACACAGCGAGTTGCAGAAGCTGCTGAGGGAGAAGGTGAATCGAGTCAGTTTGCAGAAGTGAAGGCCATTCAGCTGGCTTTAGACATTGCTGAACGAGAAAAATGGCCAGTTCTCTATCTCTACACCGATTCATGGATGGTAGCAAATGCCCTGTGGGGATGGTTACAGCAATGGAAGCAAAACAACTGGCAGCGCAGGGGCAAACCCATCTGGGCTGCTGCATTGTGGCAAGATATTGCTGCTCGGGTAGAGAACCTGGCTGTGAAAGTACGTCACGTAGATGCTCATGTGCCCAAGAATCGGGCTACTGAAGAACATCAAAACAACCAGCAGGTGGATCAGGCTGCTAAGATTGAAGTAGCTCAGGTGGACCTGGATTGGCAGCATAAAGGTGAATTATTTATAGCCCGATGGGCCCATGACACCTCAGGCCATCAAGGTAGAGATGCAACATACAGATGGGCTCGTGATCGAGGGGTGGACCTGACCATGGACGCTATAGCACAGGTTATTCATGACTGTGAAAGATGTGATGCAATCAAGCAAGCCAAACGGTCAAAGCCTCTTTGGTATGGAGGACGATGGCTGAAATATAAATATGGAGAGGCCTGGCAGATTGATTACATCACACTCCCTCAAACTCGCAATGGCAAGCGCCATGTACTTACAATGGTGGAAGCAACCACCGGATGGCTGGAAACATATCCTGTGCCTCATGCCACCGCCCGGAACACTATCCTGGGCCTTGAAAAGCAAGTCCTGTAGCGACATGGCACCCCAGAAAGAATAGAGTCAGACAATGGAACTCATTTCTGAAACAACCTTATAGACACTTGGGCCAAAGAGCATGGTATTGAGTGGGTGTATCACATCCCCTATCATGCACCAGCCTCCGGGAAAGTGGAACGATATAATGGACTGTTAAAGACTACCTTGAAAACAATGGGCGCTGGGACATTCAAGCATTGGGATATGCATTTGGCAAAGGCCACCTGGTTAGTCAATACTAGGGGATCTGCCAAACGAGCTGGACCTGCCCAATCCAACCTGTTACGTACTGTAGAAGGGAATAAAGTTCCTGTAGTGCATGTAAGAAATATGCTGGGTAAAACAGTCTGGGCTACTCCTGCCTCAGGAAAAGGCAAACCCATTCGTGGAATTGTTTTCGCTCAGGGACCTGGATACACTTGGTGGGTGATGCAAAAGAACGGAGAGGTCCGGTGTGTACATCAAGGAGATTTAATACTGGGTGAGAATAGCCCATGAACTGAATTGTACCATGTTAATTACTATACAATACTGTATGTTATCACTACCATGACTACTATAGGTGACTAATTAGAATGTATGGAAAAGAGTGTAACCTGAGCATGACATAAATGGTATGGAATAAGGGGTGGATAGATGTCCTGGTTTCAGTTAGAACAGAATTAATTTTCTTCCTAGTAGCTGGTGGAATGCTGTGTTTTGGCTTAGAATGAGAAGAGTGCTGATAACACCCCGATGTTTTAATTGTTGCAGAGCAGTGCTTATACCAAGCCAAGGACATCTCAGCCTTTCGCTCTGTCCTGCCAACAGGCAGACTGGGGGTGCAGGAAGAGCTGGGAGGGGACAGACCCAGGACAGGTGACCCAAACTAGCCAAAGGGGTATTCCATACCATCTGACGTCATGCTAAACAATATATAGGGGTGGCTAGCCGGGGGGAGGGCGCTGGACTGCTCGGGGTTAGGCTGGGCATCGGTCCGTGGGTGGTGAGCAATTGCATTGTGCATCACTTTTTTGTACATATTATTAGTAGTAGTACTATTATCTTCATTGTATTATTATTATTATTATTATTATTATTATTATTATTATTATTATTATTATTACTATTTTCTTGTCTTATTAAACTGTCTTTATCTCAACTCACGGGCTTCACTTTCCATTTCTCTCCCCCGTCCCAGAGAGGGAGGGGGGAGGGTGAGCGAACGGCTGTGTGGTGTTTAGCTGCCGGCCGGGTTAAACCACGACACACTGAAGTCGAACTGACAGGCCTATAGTTCCCTGGGTCTACCCTCTGGCCCTTCTTGTAGATGATGTGTCACGGTTGCTAGCTGCCAGTTGACTCTGACCTCCCCAATAGCCAGGACTGTTAATAAATGATAGAAAGTGGTTTGGCGAGCTCCTCCGCCAGTTCTCTCCGTACCCTCAGGTGGATCCCATACAGCCCCATCGACTTGTGCACATCCAAGTGCTGTAGCAGGTCGCCAAACATTTCCTCGTGGATAGTGAGGGCCACATTCTGCTCCCCATCCCCTTCCACCAGCTCAGGATGCTGGGTATCCAGAGAACAACTGCTCTTGCAGCTAAAGACTGAGGCAAAGAAGGCATTAAGCACCTCAGCCTTTTCCTCATCTCTTGTAACTAAGTTCCCCCCCGTATCCAGTAAAGGATGGAGATTCTCCTTAGTCCTCCTTTTTTGTGTTGATGTATTTATAAAAACATTTTTTGTTATCTTTAACGGCAGTAGCCAGATTGAGCTCCAGATGAGCTTTGTCCTTTCTACTTTTGTCCCTGCACAGCCTCGCAACATCCTTATAGTCCTCCTGAGTGGCCCGCCCTCTTTTCCAAAGATTATAAACCCTCTTTTTTCTCCTAAGCTCAAGCCACAATTCTCTGTTCAGCCGGCTTGGTCTTCTTCCACACCGGCTTGTCCTTGGGCACATGAGGATAGACCGCTCCTGCGCCATTAAGATTTCCTTCTTGAAGAATGCCCAGCCTTCCTGGACTCCTCT
Source organism: Aythya fuligula (assembly GCF_009819795.1). Lineage (NCBI taxonomy): Eukaryota > Metazoa > Chordata > Aves > Anseriformes > Anatidae > Aythya > Aythya fuligula. The sequence continues at coordinate 10,321,732 of NC_045594.1, forward strand.
GCCCTTCAGAACCGCCTCCCAAGGGACTCTGCCAACCAGTGTCTTGAACAGTTCAAAGTCTGTCCTCCGGAAGTCCAATACTGCGGTTTTACTTATCCCCCTCCTGACTTCGCCAAGACTGGAGCAATCTAACATTTTGTGGTCACTCTGCCCAAGACAGCTTCCGACTACCACATCTCCCACCAGTCCTGCTCTGTTTGTGAAGAGAAGGTCTAGCGGGGCACGTCCCATGGTAGGCTTACTAACCAGCTGTGTCAGGAAGCTATCTCCTGGCCCAGGATCCTTTTTCCCCTTAGAGATAGGGACCCGTCTTCGGCCATCAGGCCGGGTGCCGAGTAAAGTGCCCCATGGTCAAAAGAAACAAAATTTCTGTGTTGGCACCAGCCTCTGAGCCATGTGTTTATCAGTTGGGCTTTCCGTGTCCTCTCTGTACCCCTCCCTGCCACCGTAGGGATGGACAAAAATACCACCTGTACTCCTGCTCCATCCACTACCCGTCCCAGTCCCCTAAAGTCCCTTTTGATAACCTTCAGGCTTCTCTCTTCAGTATTATCACTGCCAGCCAGAGACACGGTGTCTCTGCTTCCATCAGAAGGCAGCAACATGCTCAGGCATTCCCTGCATCCGGAGACCTGAACTGCTGCATTTTTGAGCGGGCAGTCAGCCTCGGTGGATGCAGACTTCCTAGGGAGAGCTCTCTGCCTGGTGTAGACCATTGCGGCCTCGCTAGGGGAAGACAGCCATTAGAGGATCTGTTCTTATGGGTGGGGGGCCCTCCCTGCTCACGCAAACTGATGCGCCCCATCCTGGTCACTGCGCTCCTGGTCGCTCGTGCTCCCTAGGGGCTGGTTTTGAACTTCAGGGTAGAGGGGGCGCTGCTGGCTCCGCCTACACCTCATCAGCCTCCCTCATGAGGGCTGCTGGGCCCTGGCAGCTCCCTTGGCTGCCATGAGTGGTGTCGATGCCAAAAAAAAAAAGCCCTGACTGTCCTGATCCCTGCTCTGCTGCAGAATGCTTCTGCCCCTGAGCCGATCACCTCAGCAAGTGGTATATTGCTCCTTGGAGGAAGCCCAGGAAATCTGTAAGTTGGCTAGCCTTTTGGCTAGTGACCAGGTCATCCACCTGCTTGCACCTCAAAAAAAAAAAAAAAAAAGGAAAAAAAGGAAAAGGAGAACTTAACAGTTTGTCAAATAAAATTGTACATATATGGTATAGAAGTGCGTTGAGTAGGTTGTGAATCTGTAGTACTCAGCCAATGAGGAAATGAGGGAGAAATCAGGTGTCGGGAAATAGGAAATATAAGGTTATGATAAACTTTTACTGTGCGCTCCTGCTTGCAGGACACCTGCCATTGCAATCACGAATAAAATAGCTTCACAGAAGGTCCTGTCTGAAGAAAATCATTGAGATTTTTCTCACAGTTTCAAGAGACATGATATCATTCTGCATTTCATTTGTCTCAGAGTTTAGATTTTGATGACTTTAAAGATAAGATTCTTGTAGCAGTGATATTTCATGCGTTAGGTGTGTCTACAGTGTGACACGGATGCATGAGATCAGATTCCTCAGGCTTGGCATGCAGATTTTCCAGGTAAAAGACTATGATCATGTGCATGCATTTTCATTTCATATGTATAAAAACAGTCAAACAACCCCTGTACTGAGGGACTCCATCCATATGGTCTACAAACACTATAGTTGCTTATCAGACGTGGGAGAAGACAGCAGATTTTGAAAGTGCCTGTAAAATAAGACAGTAGAATAGGAAATAAATGGTTGTGTCCTGCCTGATGAGTAGTACAAGGACTTTAAAGAATAGTTGTGAGCGTAAAGACTCTGGGACAAGACTATGCATTTAGAGATTAATTAGGTGTTTGATTTATTTTGAACTCCTTTAGTTTGAGTATTTGATAAGAAGCAACATAATCTATAAAACAAACAAACAAACAAAAAAAACAAACAAAACATATCTGCCTAATTTATTTCAGCTGCAAATGGACATTAAGTCCCTTGGACTGGACCAGAGTTATTATTCCAAACTAAAAATTCCCTGAACTGTGTGTAGCTTGGGCATCAGGTCTCCAGAACAAACAGTTTCAGTCTACAGATGCCCTTCTTTCAATTTGCACTATATTTTAAAACTACTGCAGGCCTTGTAGAGGTTCTTGATTTTGGAGTTTAATTATTTCTGGACCCATAGATCAGACCAGCAATCTGTTAGTCTCTTCAGGTGTCATGCGGTATGGCCCAGACTCAGTCATGTCTGGGCCATAACCCTAACCCAACATGTATAGTTCAAGCACTTTGGACAAAGACTGCATATATCTCAAAGAAGATAATCCAGAGTTCAGAAACTGTCTGAGTTTTATTTAGGACTTTCAAGCTATTCACTCTTTAATTAGTTGAGAAAATTTCAGTGCCTAGATTGCACCCAGCATATAGTAGTTGCCTCAACAAAAGAGTGGTCTTTTTTATAGTGCAAATTTTTCATTACTGTGATGTACCTAATCAGCTATATTGATCTAGCACTTTGGTAGAATAGCTGTTGTGCATTAAGTGCTTCAACATGAAGAAATAATTCAACACAATGTTACAAAGATTTGAAGAATTAACATAAAAAGAGCTTTCCTGAAAATATATTCTGGGAACATCATGTAAAACTTGGACAACATCAAAAATCCTTTCCAAACTGCCAAATGAACCTGTCAAATTACATGCCACCTATCTGAAAGTTAAATGTGAAGCTTTTCTCACAGGGAATATGCTCATTGACTATCCCTACGAATACACATCGCTTCTGTTAGGAAGGAGTCTGTTAAGAGGTTTTCTCATTGTCATCGACCAGCAAAATTTCAAAGTGAGTAAGAGTTAATGGAACTATATATTATGAACTAAAGATGAACACAAGATAGAGGAAGAAAATCTTGAATACTGTGATGAAGCAAGTCAAGGAGGACTCAGAAATTCTGCCAACATATATTTCCTACATAATCACAGTAATTATTCAATTCTATCTTACCTGAACTCTTTAAATTACATCATTTATGTTCAGTCATGAAGACTAAAATAAGGTTAAAAAAAAAAAAGTTGTCCAAGAAAATTCTGGGACAGCATACTGCAACATTTATAATGACTTTTTACCTAAGCTTTTTTTTTTTTTTTTTTTGTGATATTGGTGGTATTTTTTCCCCATTGGAATATGAACTCAGTCTTTATTGTTATTAGTGTTTTTTTTTTTTTTTTTTTTTTTTTTTGGGGGGGGTGTTCTATTTTTTCAAGAACAAAAAATTGAATAGATAAATCACAGAAATATAACAAGGACACTTTTTTTTTTTTTTTTTTTTTTTTTTTTTTTCTGATCCTAGCGTATAGTTTTAACTTGGCAGTTGTGGTGGTTTTACTCAGGTGGGCGGCCGAGCTCCACCACAACAGCTCTCTCACTCCCCCTCCTCAAAGGGAAAGGAGGATAAAAATACAATGCAAAGGGCTCAAGAGTTGAGATAAGGATGGGGAGATAGCTCAGCAATTAATGTGACGGGCAAAACAGAGTAGGGAGACAGTAAGATTTATTGCCTATTACTAACAAGATAGAGAAGTGAGAAACAAAGGAAAGAAACCAAAAGCACCTTCCCCCCCATCCACCCTCTTCCACCTCCTCCCCCCGAGCGGCACAGGGGAACGGGGCAATGGGGGATGTGGTCAGTCTATAGCGCTTTGTCTCCGCTGCTCTTTCACTGTCACTCTCGTCCCCTGTGCTGTGGGGTCCCACCCACGGGATAAAGTCCTTCCTGAACTGATCCTGCATGGGCTTCCCACAGGCAGCAGCTCTTCAAGAACTGCTCCAGATATGGGTCCGTACCATGGGGTCCATCCCTCAGGAGCAAACTGCTCCAACCTGGGTCCCCCACAGGCAGCAGCTCCTGCCAGGTCACCTGCTCCTGTGTGGGCTCCTCTCCATGGGCTACAGGTTTGGCCTGGAATCTACTCCAACGGGTCTCTTCCACAGGCCACAGCCTCCATCAGTGTAGGTCCACCTGCTCCACCGTGGTCTCCTCCACGGGCTGCAGCATGGAACCCTGCTTCACCGTGGTACACCATGGGCTGCAGGGTGACAGCCTGCTTCACCATGGTCCTCACCACAGGCCTCAGGGGACTTCTGCTCCTGTGCCTGGAGCACCTCTCCCCCTCCTTCTTCACTGACCTTGGTACCTGCAAGGTTGTTTCTCACTCCTCTCACTCTCCCAGCTGCTGTCTAAGTGTTTTTTTTTTTTTTTTTTTTTTTTTTTTCCCTTTTTCCCCCTTTCTTAAATATGCTCTCACAGAGGCACAAACAACTTCGCTTATTGGCTTGGCTCTGGTCAGCAGCGGGGTCCTTATCTAACATGGGGCAGCTTCTAGATTCTTCTCACAGAAGACACCCCTATGTCCTCCTGCTACCAAAACCTTGCCATGTAAACCCACTACAACAGTGCTTTAAACAAAGAAGCTATGCAGTTCATTAATCCTTACAAATGGTCATTCATATGACTTATTAGTATAGAGTGGAGGATATATGCTCGTTTGTGCTTAGAGATGTACAAGAATCAGCCTCATCAAGTTTAATGGCAATTATGAAGGTATATCTTCTACACTCCCTGTTTTAACCTGTCTGAGAATAACACTATTAATATTAAGATACCAAATGCAAGCACCATGCAGATTAATGAAGATAGCTAATACAGAAAAAATGTATCTGTCTTTTGACCTTTAAACAATACTTATAATTAAATATACCTAATACTTCAAATACTTTATTGAATCTCAGAATCATAGAAAATCCTAAGTTGGATGTGACACACAAGGATCATCAAATACAATTCATGTGGTCAGAATTCTGTTTAAAATATGAGTTAAAATTCTTATTTGTTGTTTTATTGTGATCAATGAGATTCTATCCAACTAATGTTTCATTGGAGAAGGAAATGGTTCAAGCCCAGGTGAGGGAGGTGGTGAGGAGAATGCTTGAAGGACCAAATAGATTCAAGGGACCATGAATAAGAGAATCTACAGAAGAAAAAGTTCCAAATGTGAGAAGGAGTTGTTGGATGCAGGAGAAGGAGGGGAGGGGGGGAGGCAAGATAAAAGACAAGAGTTTTTAGATGTACAGGAAAAAGAGGTGAAACAATTTGGGATGGAAACATCATAATTATAAAACAAAAATAAAAACATAACTATTTGGAGGTGAAGCAAATGTTTTGATATTTATGCATTTTTTAAGACGTAAATTGTTCAGCGTCTAACTAATCTTTTTTGCAGCTCAAGACCCACCTTCTTCTGAGTTTTCTTTGCCATGCCAACTTATGACAGAAGCACTTCCCATGTCTTTACCATTTGGTGTTGTCTCTATATGTCTGGGTGTGCTATTTCTCTGCCATAGTCTCCATTTGCCCTTCCACTACTGCTATGCCTAGTTAATGGCTGCCTTGTGAGACACATATTTTTTTTTTGAGGAAAATTTTACTGTTTCCTGATGTTACCTTTTTTTTTTTTTTTTTTTTTTTGAGTGTGAGCAACAGGTGCTCACCTGAACATGATAAGCTCATGTCTTTACATCGTCTTACACCCTTTACTGAGAGGTTCCTGCTAAGGCCAAATTCTCAAATCCTTATTTACACTGTTCACTCACTGGCAAACATTGAGACAAAAGGGACTAGAGTTTAATAGCAAGGGACTACCTTCACCCAGACTGAAACATGACACAGTCTAAAGAAAGACTTAAGTCTTTAAGAAATGACGGTGGGAAGATAAATAACAGAGCCAGAAGACATCCAGATAAAGAGATAAAACACAGTGGGATAACCCTAACAACCTGCAGTAGTGTGACAAGATGGAGTAACAAAACGTTACACTCTCTGTCAGCTTCTTAAGTGTATAAAAGATATCTAAAACAGGCAGGAGGATGCCAAGCAAAGAAGAACATAGGAGATGTAATGAGATATACTGTGTCTGTTTGTTTTCTGTCATTGCGAGTAATTCAGACCACCAGAACACCTGAATAGATGAAATGTGGTGCTTTGGAGTATGTGCTTTGAAGTATGCATCTACAAGAATATGAGAGTGTGACTTGCGGAAAACAGACTTCACAATCAGTAAGATTGTAAAGTAGGTATGTTTATTCAGCGCTGGGCAGCATGGGGGGTAGTCCCACCAAAGTCGTGCGCACCTGACATGGCAACTTGCCTTGGTTTTATGCAGTAAAGAGTTACATATGCATGAAGTTTCACAATACGCCTATACAAATTCATAACCTGTCCCCGCTTCATATTAAAATTAGTTCCAAGGAGTCATTTTCATAAACTCCCCCCATCTGCACTTGCGCAGTGTCTCCTGGTGGTGGTTGTCGGGGGTTGTGGGGATGAAGATTGATGACTCTTCCTTGTCACCGCTAGTTGACCTCTTGTCTTTGCACAGACTCAGTTGCTCCTTGGCTCTTGTCCATCCACAGGACCAGTTTCTAACAGTTTCTTAAGATAGGCTCACACTCTTATTACAAGACTGACCTTGGTAAGGGGCCCAAGGCTTCTTGCTTTAGTTAATTTGCACAATGCACCATAGTTAGCTAAGACACTAAGTAGCATCCTAGTTTAATGCCATCAGCGCTCTATCTCTACTTGATAAGATTCTCCTAACTCCCTCTCTCAAGTGGAATTGGTTTAATTTAAAAATAATATCACATTTCATTCCTATAGTGTTTCATTGATCTTTGCTACATTATTGCCACAGTGCAGAAACATTATTTCCTAGGTTTATTCCAGCTATTAATTTATTTTGTTCCTTATGCTTTACCAGGCACACTCTAATAAATGTGTTGTGTTGCACAGAGAAAGCTGAGACAGGTCTGTGGGCTCCATAGCTGATGGCACACCTTGATTTCAAAATTACCATGGAGAGGACTGGAAAAGCAACAGGAAAACTTTTCCTCAGTGCTCATGTGGAAGAGGAGTGATAGAGTTCCCAGGTGAGCATCATCCTCACGTGTCCTCTCCAGGGTGGTAGCTGGTCAGCCCAAACTTTTTTTCGCACTATACTCGTGTAGTTTCCATCAGGACCTGTTCATTAGCAGTTCCTGTTTATGGTGCCACTAACACTAATTGGAGTTCCTGTTTATGGTGCCACTAACACTAATTGGAGTACAGTCAACCAAGTCTGGATGTTGTGTAATGATTGGTTATTAAGTTTTGGGCGTGCATATTATTTATTAATATTTAATGGGAATGTAAATGACATCTGCTATGGGCTCTAACATTATAAACTAGAAACTATAAGGAAAAGAGACCATAATATTGTGTTGTAAAAAGCGACAAGGCAGAGAAGGCAGAGCATGAGAAGGAAAGGGTGACACAACTGAGTGGAAGCCACTTTCATAACAGTGCTTCACTGCAAGACAGGGATGATTATGGCATTTGGAATACCATACTAAAGGCAACTTCAGGGTGTATAGATGAAAGATTGACAGTTTGCAAGTTGAAAGAAGTTGCAGAACTGCTGATAGAAGGTCCTTAGCATTACAGTAGTTAGGGCACCTAAGGCACCTCTCACCAGAACCACAAATCCGGAGCTGCCCCACACTTGTTTTTATCTGCTACATAGGTGTCCTGGTTGCAGTGAGAATAGAGTTAATTTTTCTCCTGGTAGCTGGTAGGGTGCTGTGTTTTGGATGAGGATGAGAAAAGTGCTGATAACATGCTGATGTTTTAATTGTTGTAGAGCAGTGCTTACACCAAGCCAAGGACTTTTCAGCTTCTTGCTCTCTCCTGCCAGCGGTCAGGCTGGGGGTTCAGCAGGAGCTGGGAAGGGACAGACCCTGGACAGCTGACCCAAAGTGGCCAAAGGGGTATTCCATACCATCTGACGTCATGCTAAACAATATATAGGGGTGCCTGGATGGGGGGGGGGGGCTGCTCGGGGATAGGCTGGGCATCTGTCAGAGGGTGGCGAGCAGTTGTATTGTGCATCACTTGTTTCACTTGTTTTATACATTTGTACTCTTAGAAGAGGATATTTCAAGGACCCAAAAGGGTTCCGGTGGGCTTTTGGCATAGCTGCCTTAGAGACAGAGGACATTAAACAATTGTCTACCTTGCCCAGTCTCTCAGAGGACCCTTCTGTTGTGGGGTTGCTGAGGGTCAAAGAACAGCAAATGCCAATCACTACCACAAGGAGGAGGGCCGGACTACTACCGGGTTAGGCTGGGCATCAGTCAGCGGGTGGTGAGCAATTGCATTTTGCATCACTTGTTTCGTACACATTATTATTAGTAGTACTATTATCATCATTATTGTTATTATTATTATTGTTATTATTATTTTTCTGTCTTAATAAACTGTCTTTATCTCAACTCACAGGCTTCACTTTCCCGTTTCTCTCCCTGTCCCAGAGAGGGAGGGGGAAGGATGAGCGAACGGCTGTGTGGTGTTTAGCTGCTGGCTGGGTTAAACCACAACAATGGGTGTGGATTAGCTCTCTCTACCCTGATCTACCCTGCAGTTCAAGGCACTTACTTCTGAAAGCATAATATATGTACAGGACCCTCTCTCTCTCCCTGACCTTTCCTCAGCTACAGAAGTATAGCAGCATATTGACAGTGTGGGAATATAAATGTTGTTTTTGCAGAGTTACATTGTTTAGAAGGAGGGAATGTGGTACTGAGATATGCTTACAGTGATAAGAAAGCTTAGCAGGCGAACTTGTAAAATGCAGACAACCAGACTCCTTAGGACAATTAGGTGAAAATCATGGTGTTAAGTCAGATAAGTGAAGAAATATTACCCCTTCAAGCAGTAAAAATGTCAAAAGAAATTTGAAATTTAACAGGCTGGCAACTGAAGGCCATGCATTGTTTGTGAAGCATCAGATAGATTGTGAACCTGGATTACCCACTCAGTGGGGAAACAGGGGAGGGTCCTGTCATCAAAAAGTATATAAACTGTGTTTTGGAACCAGTAGATGCGCTCTTTCCTGCTTGTGGGGCGCCCGCCATTGCAATCATGAATAAATAACTACTTCACTGAGATCCTCGCTTGAGCCTAAGTTATTGGCTATGGAGTGTTTATCACAATTTGGGGACTCGTCTGGGATCCAGTCACCTACTGGGGAGCCCCAGCGCCGCAGCAGCTGGAAGGCATGCCCCTCTGATTTCAGCGGTCCTGTGCATCGGCGGTGGTGGTTCTGCGGAAAGCTGACAGAGGGCCCGAGACTGGTTAAAGAGGCAGGATCCGTGAAGTAGTGGGGAAAGGAAGAAGGTAGGAACCCCGGGTTTTTAAGAATTGATCCGGTAACTCTGTGCACAGACCAAGGTAAGAAATATTAAGTATTGCCTTGGGGGTCGGGTGAGACTCTGTGTGATGTGTGAGTGAGGCGTACTTCTGTACGAAGCGAGTGTGGAGTCCTGATCTGCGGTTCCATAGCTCCACGAGGGGTGCGGCCGGAGACAGACGAAGTGTGAGATAAAGGAAAGAAAGGAAGAGTCTTGGGAAATTTGGTGTATGGTAAGCCCTCGCACAGGAAAGTGATGGGTAGTACACGAGGGAAATTTGGTGTACGGTAATCCTTGCACGGGGAAGTGCTTGGCAGTACACCCCCATTTTCCAGAATCAGAACGTTAGTGTGTGGTACACATCAGAAGGGAAATTTGTGTAGCAACATACTGACGAGGGCTAGGAAAAATGGGAAATATGAGTTCCAGGGGACAGGGAGATATCCCTGCGGGTGTGGAGTGCCTACCAATAGTTCTTCCTGAAGAACTTTGCCTTCCCTGATACTAACAGTACTAATACTAACTGTGTATCCTCTTAGGTGAACTACCCCCCCTCCTTACCAGCAGAGAGGTTAGGACTTTTAAGAAGGAGAGGAAGTCTTTATTTGAGGACCCCAACAGCCTAGCTGAACAATTAGACCAGTTCCTATGACCTGACTTATACTCTTGGCGGAGGGAATTATGTCTATAAGTATGTTGTTTACAGGGAAAGAAATGGGAATGATCAGGAGGAGAGCTGCTATACAAGAAAGGGAAAGAGCTCATCCTCCAGGACCAGGGGTAATACCGGCAGGGCAGAAATACCCACTTGCCAATCCTGGCTGGAATAATAATAGTGTGCAACACAGAAATCATATGAGAGACTTGGGGTCAGAATGAGAAAGTACTCGGGGATGAGTCCCGAGGACCCGGTATCCCAAGGGTTCTTGAAAGTTCATTGTGTGATTAAGGCCTGGCAAGATACGCAGAAAATGCTCCAGAAGGTGGGTGGATGTAGTGAACAGTCACTGGGGGACCCTCCTGCAGGAGGCCCTGGAGGTGTGTGTCCGGAGGGGAGATGAGAAGGAAAAGCAGAGAGCGAAACTAATGGTATTGACAGTGCAGTGGATAGTGAGGAAGAGGGTTGGAGAAAGAGGAAGAAAATCTTCAGGGGGAGTCAGGGCCAGGATGGAAAGGAGAGGAAGAGAGATGAAGGAATGGCAGGCAAAGAAGGCTGCCTGTGTTGTGGCCTGAATCCTAGCAGGGACAGGCTTTGATAAGATGTTTTAAGTGTGGCTAGGCTGGCCACTTCGAATAGGAATATCCGGAGTGGAAGAAGGAGGAAAGAAGGAAAATGGGATGAAATATGGTATATTGATATGTTGCTTCAGCATCCTGGAGGGAGAAAGGTATGGAATTAAGTTGGCCCTTGACTGAGACTTTGGTGAAAGTAAAGGCTGTAGAAAGAAAAATAGAAAGAAGTGTTTAAAAAAAAAAAAAAAAGGTTACTGAAGGTGTTAAAGGTGTGGTATGTAGCATTTGACAGAGCTGTTTGAAGTTGAATGAGCGGGGAAAGGGGATGTAGGCATTATCTAAGTAACAGTCTAGAAGTTTTGGTATATTTGCTGTGGTGTTTGGTCAGTTTCCCAAGTATCGGAGAGGGGGATGGGGGGGGGACAGCCTGCTCCACCAGGAGCCACAGGCCGCAGGGGGGCTTCGGCTCCAGAGCCTGGAGCGCCTCCTCCCTCTCCTTCTGCGCTGACTTTGATGTCTGCGGGGAGATTTCTTGCTCCTTGCTCCCCCAGCTGCTATTGAGCAGCAGGTTTTTGTTTGTTTATTTGTTTGTTTGTCTTTGTGGATGTGCTCTCACAGAGGCACCGACTGTGTTGCTCATGGCTTGGCTCTGGGCAGCGGTGGGCCCCTTTGGGGCCAGATGAAATTGTCCCTTGTCTGCCACGGGGAGGCTTCTGGATTCTTCTCATGAAGAAGAATATTCTCTTCCCCACCCCCACCCCCCGCAAACCTTGCCGTTGAACCCAATACACTGGGGCAGCTAGGTCATTACTGGCTTGTAAAGTATCAGGGATTAAATTAACTAATGAAACCCTAAAAAGTGATGGGGGTAGAAGGGGCTGGGATAACAGTGCCGCTTTTGGGGGATACCAAGCTGAGACTAGGGGATAAAATGATCACTGGGCAATTATTGCATGTACCCAAGGCAGGGACTAACTTGTTGGGAAGGGATTTGATGATGAAATCGGGCATTCAACTAGTAAATTGTTATGGTGGAATAACAGTTAATGGAGTAATTATTAATGGAGTGCTCTCAGGCCCTGAGAGCAAAGATATACTCACCTCTGACTGGAAAGACCCTTAAATGGGGGCGGAAGCAACAATACAGATGGACGGTTTTACCTCAGGGGTTTACAGGGCCACCTATTTATTTGGGCAAGTTCTAGAACAGATTTTGGAGCAATTCCAACCTCCCGAGGAGGTGTTACTGTTACAAATATGTGGATGATCTTTTATTGTCAGGACAGGAGAAAACAGTTGTGAAGGAAGCTACTAACAAGCTGTCCAACTTTCTGGGAAAGCAGGGCTTGGGAGTATTGAAAAATAAATTACAATATGTAGAAAGAGAAGTCAGGTATTTAAGGCATCTAATGTGTGAAGGAAAACAAAGAATAAATGCAAAGAGGATTCAGGGAATTGTTGAAAATTAAGAAAGAACTAAAAAGTTTTAAAAGAAAGATTTTTTAAGGAATCAGGAGCCATGAAGTCTGAAGGAAAATGGATATTCCCTGATGGGAGAGAAATGCTGAATAAAGTGATAATGAGGCAAATATTAACTGTTTTACATCAAAAGAGTCATTGGGAGGTGCAAGCAATGTGTGATGTTGTGCTAAGAAAGTATGTCTGTAGGAATATACACTTCAGGGAAGCACATATGCAGAGGATGTACCATATGTCAAAAGGTAAATAAAAAGGTCTTCTGTAACCCATCTAGAGGGGGACAGGAGCCAGGGATTTGACCTTTCCAAAGTATACAGGTAGACTTTACTGAGTTACTTGTTTGTCCTAATTGACCACATGACTGGATGGGTGTAAAGCTTTACTGCAAGGGTTAAAGCAGGCCTTAGAGATTGAGTGGGATTTTTACACCCCCTGGCACCCCTCCTCTTCTGGGAAGGTGGAGGAGCGAATGAACCAGACATTAAAGAAGCAATTAACTAAATTAGTGCTAGAAACCCAACTTCCTTGGGTAAAATGCTTACTCCTACAGGTTTAAACAGCACCAAGAAAGGATATAGGAATTTCACCATATGAGATGCTGCATATGAGATGATTGCCCTATCTGGGCAGAAAGGATGAGATACCACAATTCAAAACAAGAGAGTTTTCTTAAGAGCTGTATTCTGGGGTTGTCCTCTTCTTTGTCATCTCTCAGGACCTCTGGGTTGTCGGTTGTCACCTTTGGAATTCCCCATTCATCACCATCAACCAGGAAATTGGGTCCTGATCAAGACCTGGAAAGAGTCAACCGCGGCCTGAATGGGAAGGACGATTACTAACCACTGAAACAGCTGTAAGAACTGTGGAAAAAGGTTGGACTCACTATACTCGAGTGAAGGCATACGTCGACCCTAGTACCTGGGAAGCTGTTCCTACAGAAGACTTGTTGGAAGTTGAAATCGAAGAGAAAAATCTCATAGTGGACTCTGAGCAGGATAAAAGCTTACAATTGTAAACTAACCTTTTATTTTAACAGGTAACTAACAAGTGTGACTTGTGATTGAGAGAAAGGACAGACCTATAGTGAATTGCAGTGCTCCCAAGGGGGGGGGGGGGTTATTATAGTAGTAGTGTACATCTTATTCTTTGTATTGATAATTATTTGGAAACCTAAGGTTTAAAAATAATGACAGGGAAAAATTGATTACTAATTTTGTTTTTAGTGATTCTAGGCCTCAGAGAAGGCCTCGGTCAATTGGCAACTTGGAAAAGGCATGACCAGATAATAGTAAGACGGGATACCCCGTCAAAATATGGGTGACTGTGACAGAGGGTTATGTACCACCATCCATCACGTTTGATGCTTGTGAGGTGTTAGCTTGTGGAGATTTAAATGCCCAGGGACAACTGAGCAGAGAGAACAAATAACTGGGAGAGACCCAACAGCCAGATTGAGAATAGCTGTATGGAAACAATCCTCTATTGCCATCAGAGAAAGGGAGAAACTCAAGGAGAAAACAGGAGAGAAAACAGGAGGCCCTCTGAAATGTGGCAGTTCAAACATTAGAGATTCAAACAGGGTATGGGGATGTGAATGCCTGGATAGAATGGGTCAAATATACCGTCCAGAGTCTCAACCATAGCTACTGCTATGCTTGTGCCTCGGGATGACCGATTGCCCAGATAGTGCCCTTCCCATGGGGGTGGACCAAGGATTCCCAGGGGATGTGATGTATGATTGCATTGTACCAAAAAAAGACTGCCTGGGGAAATGAGGCCTGTAAGTCTCTCTTTGCTGTTCCTTGCATGATAGCAATATCAGGGTTCCCCCTGCATTCTCTACAGCTATAGGTAACCATACAGCTTGCCTCTCACAGCAGGGTGTGAGTGCTACCCAGCATCTGGGAGAATTTCCCTTGTGCTACCAAGGACTTGATGGGAAACTGCTCAAGACTTGAGATCCCCAGGGCAGATCTCTGGTGGTAATGTGGAGGGAAGACCTTACGGTCCACCCTACCATCTAATTGGGGAGGCACTTGTGCGCTTGTTCAATTAGCTATACCCTTCACCCTGGCATTTGAAAGAGAAACATCACAAATACCCAGAAGACGTAAAAGAGGCTTAGAAATATCATTTGATGATAGAGTATACATAGATTCTATTGGGGTACCTAGAGGAGTTCCGGATGAACATAAAGCCAGGAATCAAATTGCTGCAGGGTTTGAGTCACTGTTCTGGTGGGTAACAATCAATAAAAATGTGGATTGGATTAATTATATCTATTATAATCAGCAGAGATTCATTAATTATACCTGGGATGCGATAACAGGAATCGCTGAATAACTAGATGCCACCAGCAAAAAGGCTTGGGAAAACAGGATAGCATTAGATATGATGCTCGCGGAGAAGGGTGGTGTATGCGTGATGCTGGGAAACCATTGTTTTACTTTCATCCCTAACAATACTGCCCCAAATGGCATGGTAACAAGAGCATTGCAAGGGCTTACCACCCTCGCCAATGAATTGGCAGAAAATTCGGGAGCAGACACTTCCATCACAGGATGGTTGGAATCTTGGTTCGGTAAACGGAAAGGGATGGTAATGTCCATATTTACATCCTTGATCGAAGTAGCAGGAGTTTTGACAGCCATTGGCTGTTGCATTATCCCCTGTGTAAGGGGACTTGTCCAGCGGTTAATTGAAACCGCATTATTGAAACAAAAGACTACGGATCAATACCCTACGCAAATACAATGATGATATTAGAGGAAATGGAGAGCAAAGAAAGTGAAGAAGAAGAAGATATTTACCAAATTACACTTAAAAAAAAAAAAGTTTAAAAAGATTTTTTGCATAAATCAACAGTTTATAAAAAAAAGGAAAAGTGGGGAACTATGGGAATATAAATGTTGTTTTTGAAGAGTTACATTGTGTAGTGGTTTAACCTAGTCGGCAGCTAAACACCACACAGCCGTTCGCTCACCCTCCCCCCTCCATCTCTGGGAAGGGGGAGAGAAACGGGAAAGTAAAGCACGTGAGTTGAGATAAAGACAGTTTATTAAGACAGAAAAATATTAATAACAACAATAATAATAACAATAATAATAATAACAACAATTATGATAATAGTACTACTAATAATAATGTGTACAAACAAGTGATGCACAATGCAATTATTCACCACCCGCTGGCCAATGCCCAGCCTAACCCCGAGCAGTCCAAGCCCCACTCCCCCCGGCTAGCCACCCCTATATATAGTTTAGCGTGACGTCAGATGGTATGGAATACCCCTTTGGCTAGTTTGGGTCACCTGTCCTGGGTCTACCCCCTCCCAGCTCTTGCTGCACCCCCAGTCTGCCCGTTGGCAGGACAGAGCGAGAAGCTGAGATGTCCTTGTGTCGTGGTTTAACCCGGCTGGCAGCTAAATACCACGCAGCCGTTCGCTCACCCTCCCCCCTCCCTCTCTGGGACGGGGGAGAGAAATGGAAAGTGAAGCCCGTGAGTTGAGATAAAGACAGTTTAATAAGACAGGAAAATAATAATAACAAAATAATAATAACAATAATAATAATAATGTTGCAATGGTGATAATAGGAAAGTAATAATAATATGTACAAACAAGTGATGCACAATGCAATTGCTCACCACCCGCTGACCGATGCCCAGCTTAACCCCGAGCAGTCCGGCCCCCTCCCCCCGGCTAGCCACCCCTATATATTGTTTAGCATGACGTCAGATGGTATGGAATACCCCTTTGGCTAGTTTGGGTCACCTGTCCTGGGTCTGTCCCCTCCCAGCTCTTACTGCACCCCCAGCCTGCCTGTTGGCAGGACAGAGCGAAAGGCTGAGATGTCCTTGGCTTGGTATAAGCACTGCTCTGCAACAATTAAAACATCGGGGTGTTATCAGCACTCTTCTCATCCTAAGCCAAAACACAGCATTCCACCAGCTACTAGGAAGAAAATTAATTCTGTTCTAACTGAAACCAGGACACCTATCCACCCCTTATTCCATACCATTTATGTCATGCTCAGGTTACACTCTTTTCCATACATTCTAATTAGTCACCTACAGTAGTCATAGTAGTGATAACATACAGTATTATATAGTAATTAACATGGTACAATTCAGTTCATGGGCTATTCTCACCCAGTATTAAATCTCCTTGAGGTACACACCGGACCTCTCCGTTCTTTTGCATCACCCAACAAGTGTATCCAGGTCCCTGAGCGAAAACAATTCCACGAATAGGTTTGCCTTTTCCTGAGGCAGGAGTAGCCCAGACTGTTTTACCCAGCATATTTCTTACATGCACTACAGGAACTTTATCCCCATCTACAGTACGTAACAGGTTTGATTGGGCAGGTCCAGCTCGGTTGGCAGATCCCCTAGTATTGACTAACCAGGTGGCCTTTGCCAAATGCGTATCCCAATTTTTGAATGTTCCAGCGCCCATTGCTTTCAATGTAGTCTTTAACAGTCCGTTGTATCATTCAACTTTCCCGGAGGCTGGTGCATGATAGGGGATGTGATACACCCACTCAATACCATGTTCTTTGGCCCAAGTGTCTATAAGGTTGTTTCGGAAATGAGTTCCATTGTCTGACTCTATTCTTTCTGGGGTACCATGTCGCCATAGTACTTGCTTTTCAAGGCCCAGGATAGTGTTCCGGGCGGTGGCATGAGGCACAGGATATGTTTCCAGCCATCCGGTGGTTGCTTCCACCATTGTAAGTACGTGGCGCTTGCCATTGCGAGTTTGAGGGAGTGTGATGTAATCAATTTGCCAGGCCTCTCCATATTTATATTTCAGCCATCGTCCTCCATACCAAAGAGGCTTTGACCGTTTGGCTTGCTTGATTGCAGCACATGTTTCACAGTCATGAATAACCTGTGCTATAGCGTCCATGGTCAGGTCCACCCCTCGATCACGAGCCCATCTGTATGTTGCATCTCTACCTTGATGGCCTGAGGTGTCATGGGCCCATCGGGCTATAAATAATTCACCTTTAGGCTGCCAATCCAGGTCCACCTGAGCTACTTCAATCTTAGCAGCCTGATCCACCTGCTGGTTGTTTTGATGTTCTTCAGTAGCCCGATTCTTGGGCACATGAGCATCTACGTGACGTACCTTCACAGCCAGGTTCTCTACCCGAGCAGCAATATCTTGCCACAAAGCAGCAGCCCAGATGGGTTTGCCCCTACGCTGCCAGTTGTTTTGCTTCCATTGCTGTAACCATCCCCACAGGGCATTTGCTACCATCCATGAATCGGTGTAGAGATAGAGAACTGGCCATTTTTCTCGTTCAGCAATGTCTAAAGCCAGCTGAATGGCTTTCACTTCTGCAAACTGACTCGATTCACCTTCTCCCTCAGCAGCTTCTGCAACTCGTCGTGTAGGGCTCCATACAGCAGCCTTCCATCTCCGATGCTTCCCCACAATACGACAGGACCCATCAGTGAACAGGGCATATTTCTTTTCATTCTCTGGTAACTGGTTGTACAGTGGGGCTTCTTCAGCACGACCCACCTCCTCCTCGGATGATATCCCAAAGTATTTGCCTTCTGGCCAGTCCATAATCACTTCCAATATTCCTGGGCGACTGGGGTTTCCTATTCGAGCCCGCTGAGTAATCAGTGCAACCCACTTGCTCCACGTAGCATCAGTTGCATGATGCGTAGAAGGGACCCTTCCCTTGAACATCCAGCCTAGTACTGGCAATCGGGGTGCTAGGAGGAGCTGCGCTTCAGTACCGACCACCTCCGAAGCAGATCGAACTCCTTCATATGCTGCCAATATCTCCTTTTCAGTTGGAGTATAGCGGGCCTCAGATCCTCTGTATCCCCGACTCCAAAACCCCAGGGGCCGACCTCGAGTTTCCCCAGGTTCTTTCTGCCAGAGGCTCCAGGTGGGGCCGTTCTCCCCGGCTGCAGTGTAGAGCACATTCTTTACATCTGGTCCTGTTCGAACTGGCCCAAGGGCTACTGCATGGACTATTTCCTGCTTGATTTGTTCAAACGCTTGTCGTTGTTCAGGGCCCCATTCAAACTCATTCTTCTTACGGGTTACTTGGTAGAGCGGGTTTACAATCAGACTGTAATTTGGGATGTGCATTCTCCAAAACCCCACAACACCTAGGAAAGTCTGTGTTTCTTTTTTGTTAGTTGGTGGAGACATAGCTGTTATTTTGTTGATCACATCCATTGGGATTTGACGACGCCCATCTTGCCATTTTATTCCTAAAAACTGGATCTCTCGTGCAGGTCCTTTGACTTTATTTTGTTTTATGGCAAAACCGGCTTTCAGAAGGATTTGGACTATTTTCTTCCCTTTCTCAAAAACTTCCTCTGCTGTGTCACCCCACACGATAATGTCATCGATGTACTGCAGGTGTTCAGGAGCTTCCCCCTGCTCTAGCGCAGACTGGATCAGCCCATGGCAAATGGTAGGGCTGTGTTTCCACCCCTGGGGCAGCCGATTCCAAGTATATTGAACTCCCCTCCAAGTGAAGGCAAATTGTGGCCTGCACTCTGCTGCTAGAGGGATGGAGAAAAATGCATTAGCGATATCAATTGTGGCGTACCACTTGGCTGCCTTCGATTCAAGTTCGTACTGAAGTTCCAGCATGTCCGGCACTGCAGCACTCAGTGGTGGCGTCACTTCGTTCAGGCCACGATAGTCCACTGTTAGTCTCCACTCGCCATTAGACTTTCGCACTGGCCATATGGGACTATTGAAAGGCGAATGAGTCTTGCTGATCACTCCTTGGTTCTCCAATTGACGAATTAGCTTATGGATGGGAATCAGGGCGTCTCGGTTAGTGCGATATTGCCGCCGGTGCACAGTTGTGGTAGCGATTGGCACTTGCTGTTCTTCGACCCTCAGCAACCCCACAACAGAGGGGTCCTCTGAGAGACCAGGCAAGGTAGATAATTGTTTAATGCCTTCTGTCTCTAAGGCAGCTATACCAAAAGCCCACCGGAACCCTTTTGGGTCCTTGCAATATCCTCTTCTAAGATAGTCTATGCCAAGGATACATGGAGCATCCGGGCCAGTCACAATGCGGTGCTTTTCCCACTCATTCCCAGTCAGACTCACTTCAGCCTCCAATACAGTCAACTGCTGAGATCCCCCTGTCACTCCACAAATATAGATGGGCTCTGGTCCTTTATATCTCGATGGCATTATAGTACATTGTGCACCGGTGTCTACTAAAGCCTTATACTTCTGTGCGTCTGATGTGCCAGGCCATCGAATCCACACAGTCCAATAAACTCGATTGTCCCTTTCCTCCCCCTGGCTGGAGGCAGGGCTCCCCTAATCCTGGTCAGAATCTTCTTCATTTCTGTGTTTGAAGGACTGTCTGCTGGAAGTTGGAGCAGCAAACTTTTCAGAGAATCCCTTTTTCTTGATTGTTTTCTTTTGCAACTCACGTACCCGTGCCTCTAGGGTCGCAGTAGATTTTCCATCCCATTTTCTCATGTCCTCTCCATGGTCTCGTAAGTAAAACCACAGGGTGGCACGGGGTGAGTACCCACCATATCGTCTTCCTTGTGTGGATGAACGACTACCCCTGATAGCTGAGACACTGCTTTGTGCAGGTGCGGAGGAGAATAATCTCTCTTCAAGTTGGTGAACCTTTTCAGAAAGTTTCTCCCAAGTGTTCTCTTTTGGTCGGTGGACACTGGTTGGTTCAGGTGGGGAGGATGATAAATTCTCTTCAAGTTGGTGAACCTTTTCAGAAAGTTTCTCCACAGCTGAGACGCAGGCCTGTAAGGAAGAAGAGAGACTTTCTTCGTACTGCCGGAGTTGTTTAGCCGCTTCATCCACTGTGGGTTCCTCATCCTCTTTCCAGGCCATTATTGCCAATGAGCTGGCATATGATGATGGTGCACTCCGTACAAACTTCCGCCACATGGGTCGTGTACACCTGACTTCATCTGGATCTTTGGATGTTTGTCTGAGGTCTGGATCCTCGTAAATCACTTCCCGTACGGCTAATTCCCTTAGGTACTGGATTCCCTTCTCCATAGTGGTCCACTTGCCTGGTAGACATACAAGTTCTTCCTTGAAGGGATACCTTTCCCTCACAGCTGAGAGGAGACGCCTCCAGAGGCTGTGAGATTGTGCTCCATCTGCAATTGCTTTGTCAATGCCTGCGTCTCTAGCAAGGGATCCCAGTCACTTGGCTTCCCTGCCGTCTAATTCCACACAATTGGCTCCAGAGTCCCAGCATCGGAGCAGCCAGGTGACAAGCTGCTCACCTATGCAGCGACCAAAATCTTTTCGCACATCTCGTAACTCACGCTCGTTTAGGCTTCGGGTAGTTACTGTTGATTTTTCGGCATCCTCATCTTCCTCCTCCTGAACCCTTGATGGCCCAGCGTCGTCGTCGTCTCCGTCGTCTCTATACCTAAATTTGGCAGAAGACTCTCTGCGTTCTAAACGACCTGAATCTCTATACCATTTTTTCACCTTCTCTACAGGGGCAGCTTGCACTGCTACTGCTCGTTTCTCTGACCTTGTTACAGGGTCTGCCACAGAGGTTGGAATACTCTCCGCAGGGTCAACTTGCACTGCTACTGCTCGTTTTTCTGACCTTGTTACAGGGTCTGCCACAGAGGTTGGAATACCCTCTGCAGGGTCAACTTGCACTGCTACAGCTCGTTTCTCTGACCCCGTTACAGGGTCTGCCACAGGGGTTGGAATACCCTCTGCAGGGTCAACTTGCACTGCTACAGCTCTTTTCTCTGACCCAGCCACAGGAGCTGGAGCGGCTGCAGGAACTGGAGCTGGAGTGGCTGCAGGAACTGGAGTTGGAGCAGTTGCAGGAGCTGGGACTGGAGTAGCAGCAGGAGCTGGAACTGGAGTGGCTGCAGGAGCTGGAACTGGAGTGGCTGCAGGAGCTGGAACTGGAGCATCTGCAGGAACTGGGACTGGAGCATCTGCAGGAGCTGGGACTGGAGTGGCTGCAGGAGCTGGAACTGGAGTGGCTGCAGGAGCTGGAACTGGAGCATCTGCAGGAACTGGGACTGGAGTGGCTGCAGGAGCTGGGATTGGAGTGGCTGCAGGGTCTGTCACTAAGTTGATAGCAGTATCAATGGCAGCTCGATAGGCATGAGCCAGGCCCCAGCATGTTACAATGATTTGTGTTACTTTGGAACTACCAGAATCATGACACCTTTTTCTCAAGCATTCTGCCAGTTTTTGAGGATTTTGCAGTTGTTCAGGGGTGAATTTCCAAAACACTGGGGGTGCCAACTGCTCTAGATGCCTGCCCATATCCTCCCATACTCCCTGCCACCCACAACTATACTGCCTCCGGGCAGATCTCCGGATGAGCTTCCTAAGTAGTTGTTTAACTTTAAGCAGAATCTGAAGTGCATTCAGGAGGCAGAACAACAGGACTATGCTGGTCTGAGTATCCCAAGGATATTCAATATCTTGGAGAGCTATTGTAGCAAGCTCGGAGGGTAAGAGGGTGGTGAAGGAGGAAGGCATAGTGATCCAGGAGGATACAGGGGTGGTGAAGGAGAAAGGGAGAGTAATCAAGTAAGAAAAAATATCTTCCCCTTTCCCCTCCACAGTTTGACTCCCTAATGGAAAAAAACAATAGGTATAATTGCTAATAGTTTCCAAGATACAGTTTCCAAAATACAGAGTCGACGATGTTACTGAGTACAAATACCAAGTTAGAGTCATGACCAGATATCTCATCGTCTCATAAGCCATTGCTACAACACTCAGTACCATAATGATCTGAAACCAGGGCCCGGAGAGGATAAACAACATGACAGAGAGCAAATACGGAAAATAATGTGCTATAATACTCAATTTGGAAAACAGGCGCAGCAGAGTTGAGATTAAAGCAATCAGCATTATGACAAGTGACTATTAAGCAGGTCTAATACTTACACCAATTTTAGTTTAACACACTGTGGTCAGATCTGCCGTTATCTCAACCTTTCGAGCCCCACGTTGGGCGCCAAAAAGACTGTCGTGGTTTAACCCGGCTGGCAGCTAAATACCACGCAGCCGTTCGCTCACCCTCCCCCCTCCCTCTCTGGGACGGGGGAGAGAAATGGAAAGTGAAGCCCGTGAGTTGAGATAAAGACAGTTTAATAAGACAGGAAAATAATAATAACAAAATAATAATAACAATAATAATAATAATGTTACAATGGTGATAATAGGAAAGTAATAATAATATGTACAAACAAGTGATGCACAATGCAATTGCTCACCACCCGCTGACCGATGCCCAGCTTAACCCCGAGCAGTCCGGCCCCCTCCCCCCGGCTAGCCACCCCTATATATTGTTTAGCATGACGTCAGATGGTATGGAATACCCCTTTGGCTAGTTTGGGTCACCTGTCCTGGGTCTGTCCCCTCCCAGCTCTTACTGCACCCCCAGCCTGCCTGTTGGCAGGACAGAGCGAAAGGCTGAGATGTCCTTGGCTTGGTATAAGCACTGCTCTGCAACAATTAAAACATCGGGGTGTTATCAGCACTCTTCTCATCCTAAGCCAAAACACAGCATTCCACCAGCTACTAGGAAGAAAATTAATTCTGTTCTAACTGAAACCAGGACACCTTGGCTTGGTATAAGCACTGCTCTGCAACAATTAAAACATGGGGGTGTTATCAGCACTCTTCTCATCCTAAGCCAAAACATAGCACTCTACCAGCTACTAGGAAGAAAATTAACTCTGTCCTAACTGAAACCAGGACATCTATCCACCCCTTATTCCATTCCATTTATGTCATGCTCAGGTTACACTCTTTCCCATACATTCTAATTAATCACCATTTTCATCTAGGGTATATAGCAATCATGGTAGTGATGACATACAGTATTGTATAGTAATTAACATGATACAATTCAACTCCCGGGCTATTCTCACCCAGTATTAAATCTCCTTGAGGTACACACCGGACCTCTCCGTTCTTTTGCATCACCCAACAAGTGTATCCAGGTCCCTGAGCGAAAACAATTCCACGAATGGGTTTCCCTTTTCCTGATGCAGGAGTAGCCCAGGCTGTTTTACCCAGCATATTTCTTACATGCACTACAGGAACTTTATCCCCATCTACAGTACGTAACAGGTTGGATTGGGCAGGTCCAGCTCGGTTGGCAGATCCCCTAGTATTGACTAACCAGGTGGCCTTTGCCAAATGCATATCCCAATTTTTGAATGTTCCAGCGCCCATTGCTTTCAATGTAGTCTTTAACAGTCCGTTGTATCGTTCAACTTTCCCGGAGGCTGGTGCATGATAGGGGATGTGATACACCCACTCAATACCATGTTCTTTGGCCCAAGTGTCTATAAGGTTGTTTCGGAAATGAGTTCCATTGTCTGACTCTATTCTTTCTGGGGTACCATGTCACCATAGGACTTGCTTTTCAAGGCCCAGGATAGTGTTCCGGGCGGTGGCATGAGGCACAGGATATGTTTCCAGCCATCCGGTGGTTGCTTCCACCATTGTAAGTACGTGGCGCTTGCCATTGCGAGTTTTGAGGGAGTGTGATGTAATCAATCTGCCAGGCCTCTCCATATTTATATTTCAGCCATCGTCCTCCATACCAAAGAGGCTTTGACCGTTTGGCTTGCTTGATTGCAGCACATGTTTCACAGTCATGAATAACCTGTGCTATAGCATCCATGGTCAGGTCCACCCCTCGATCACGAGCCCATCTGTATGTTGCATCTCTACCTTGATGGCCTGAGGTGTCATGGGCCCATCGGGCTATAAATAATTCACCTTTAGGCTGCCAATCCAGGTCCACCTGAGCTACTTCAATCTTAGCAGCCTGATCCACCTGCTGATTGTTTTGATGTTCTTCAGTAGCCCGATTCTTGGGCACATGAGCATCTACGTGACGTACCTTCACAGCCAGGTTCTCTACCCGAGCAGCAATATCTTGCCACAATGCAGCAGCCCAGATGGGTTTGCCCCTGCGCTGCCAGTTGTTTTGCTTCCAGTGCTGTAACCATCCCCACAGGGCATTTGCTAACATCCATGAATCTGTGTAGAGATAGAGAAATGGCCATTTTTCTCATTCAGCAATATGAAAAGCCTGCTGAATGGCCTTCACTTCTGCAAACTGACTCGATTCACTTTCTCCCTCAGCAGCTTCTGCAACTCGCTGTGTAGGACTCCATACAGCAGCCTTCCATCTCCGATGCTTCCCCACAATACGACAGGACCCATCAGTGAACAGGGCATATTTCTTTTCATTCTCTGGTAACTGCTTGTACAGTGGGGCTTCTTCAGCACGACCCACCTCCTCCTCTGATGACATCCCAAAGTATTTGTCTTCTTGCCAGTCCATAATCACTTCCAAGATTCTTGGGCGACTGGGGTTTCCTATTCGAGCCCTCTGAGTAATCAGTGCAACCCACTTGCTCCATGTAGCATCAGTTGCATGATCACAGAATCACAGAATTTCTAGGTTGGAAGAGACCTGAAGATCATCGAGTCCAACCTCTGACCTAACACTAACAAGTCCTCCACTAAACTATATCGCTAAGCTCTACATCTAAACGTCTTTTAAAGACCTCCAGGGATGGTGACTCCACCACTTCCCTGGGCAGCCCTTTCCAATGCCTAATAACCCTTTCGGTAAAGAAGTTCTTCCTAACATCCAACCTAAAACTCCTCTGGAGCAACTTTATCCCATTCCCCCTTGTCCTGTCACCAAGCACATGGGAGAACAGACCAACCCCCACCTCGCTACAGCCTCCCTTAATGTACTTCTAAATAGCGATATGGTCGCCCCTGAGCCTCCTTTTCTCCAGGCTGAACAAGCCCAGCTCCCTCAGCCACTCCTTGTAGGACTTGTTCTCCAGACCCCTCACCAGCTTCATCGCCCTTCTCTGGACTCGCTCGAGCACCTCCATGTCCTTCTTGTAGCAAGGGTCCCAAAACTGAACACAGTACTCGAGGTGCGGCCTCACCAGAGCCGAGTACACGGGGACAATCACTTCCCTAGCCCTGCTGGCCACACTGCTTCTTATACAAGCCAGGATGCTGTTGGCGTTCTTGGAAACCTGAGCACACTGTTGGCTCATATTCATTCGACTATCAACCATCACTCCCAGGTCTTTCTCTTCCAGGCAGCTTTCCAACCATTCCTCTCCCAGCCTGTAGCTCTGCTTGGGGTTGTTGTGCCCCAGGTGCAGGACCCTGTGTAGATGATGTGTAGAGGATACCCTTCCTTTGAACATCCAGCCTAGTACTGGCAGTCGGGGTGCCAGGAGGAGCTGCGCTTCAGTACCAACCACCTCTGAAGCAGATCGAACTCCTTCATATGCTGCCAATATCTCCTTTTCAGTTGGAGTGTAGTATGGAGCAGAGGAGGTGCATCCAAAATTTTTTTGTGCATCTGAATGGACTGTTCCTCTAGCATCCCCTCCTAGGCAGAAACCAAACAAGGGGCAAACAGTTTGGGCTGTTGTTTCCCTTCATTGCCTTTACCTCATGCAAGTTACCAAATTATATTCTTGAACTAGTTTTCTGCCATCTTTTCACCACTGATATCTTCAGAGACATTTGCAGTGAATACAAGGATCTCTCTTCTGTGCAGGATTTATTAATTGCTTCTTCCACGGCCTCATCAGGAGTAATAGAAATTGGCACAATATAGTCCAGTAGCCTATGCATGGGAGTTCTCCTCTGAACTTCAGCTTGTCCTTGAAATATGTCATATGAAATATTCTATTCTATTACAGTTCTTGATAGGACCCATACCATTTTCTCTCTCTCCTCACTCCCCAGCAGAGTGTATCATCACAACTTTCTTATCAATAGTTCTAATTTGCCTACTAAGCTCAGAATAATTTATTGTATAGCCATAATACATGGGCAATGCTTACACTGTTGTTATAAATGAAGTCTCAACTCAATCTGAATTTTGTAATATTTATAAAAGAATATTCATATATTATATATATTATATATTTATATATAATATATATATATATTATATATTATGTACATTATATATAAATTATATATATATTTATATATTTTTATATGTATTTATATATATTTATATATTTATATATTCAAGTAAACAGCGCTGGGTGTGCGGGGAGTCTACGCTCCACCAACATGCACACACAAATATCAAACATTCTAAATATATAGAACGTTGCTTTACATACTAAACCCAAGTATGCCTACACATATGTACAATCAGGAAAGGTAACAAACAATCCTTTAAGTTCCGTAACTTAGTAAAATTCAGTACGTCTATACATATTCACGATCAGAAAAGGTAACAAACAATCCCTTAAGTTCCATGACTTAACAGTCTCCATTTTCCATTCCTTTTCTTGATTACATACAAGTCTCCGTTTTCCATTCCTTTTGAACAATATGTCTCGCTTTAAGTTGTCAAGCAACTCAGTCTTCAGGCCTTATGTATCCCGTTCTTCCCAGATCGAAGAAAAGCACATCCATCTCCTTTTCAAGGCCAATAGGCCTGGGTCAAAAGGCACGTTCAGGTCAACAGGGGGTGTAACAGCAAAAGCCTTCGATGGCTGTGGCAGCAGAGGGGCCCATGGCGTAGCAGTCGGATCAGTAAAGGAGCCCGTAGCTCCCTCACTATCTGGCAAGCCACACGTTTGTGACTGTGGCTCCACGTGACTCTTTAAGGCCTCAGAGACTGCTCGCCAGGTGCCGAGCAATCCCACTGCAACCCTGCCATTTTTAGTTGCAGAGTCCCACACTTTGACCTCAGATTGGTCCCATATTTCAGGCTCATAAACTGTCCAATTATTAATAAGGAGAATAAGCTGTAAGGTTACCAGGACAGCCTTTGTTCCTAAGGACGTATGATTCCCCATAATGCGCAACTGCTTACCAGCGAGAGACAGTTGTGTGCACAGGTCCGCTTCTCTCAGCTCGAGCTTCTCTTCAGCTCCAGTGCGCCTATTTCCAGCGACTTTCTGTACGAGCTTCTCTGAGCCGTTTGCTGAGTTTGGCTGAACCTGTCTTCGTGAGGCAATCAGAATGCCTGTTCCCGTCCTGGTCTCCATTCTGCCAGCCTGTTCCTCTTCACTTCTTTTTCCTGCTTCTTTATTGATATAACTTCATTGTTGTGCCTTTTTTTTCTTTTTTCTCTTTCTTCTTGAGGGCAGGTTCCCCTCTTATACCTTTCTCTCCACAGCAGTTCTTTTCAAAACAACTTTTCATTGGTCAGACAACTTTGAATGTAACAACAACAACAAACACCCAGAAACATCCATGCCTTAATGGCTGGAGAACAAGAGAACCAGCTGGAGAACAAGAAACCGGAGACTGCATGGAGTCTCCTGAATCAGCCGTCTTTGTTCCCTCTAAACTCTTTTATATTCCTGATGGCCTCTTCGTTAAGAGTCTAATGTTATCTCAACCATGGGGCTTTCCAACCCCCATGGCCACATTCCCAAATCTCCCCCTTCTTTATTAATATCAACCATTTTCTCGACACGAATTACCACTCCATATATAACACTATGTAACTGAGAGTGGTGCAGGGATACCTAAGCAGGGTTGTGTTTCCCCACATAACCCCACATTATTCTTAGGGACCACATGCTTTTCTTACTGCCTGTACTGTTACTTGCAGACTAAAATGTGATTTTGGTGGGATTTCTGTTATTCTTGTGCTATGTTGCTCCTATAGCTTGCATCTCTCCACAAATCCTGCATAAAATGTTTCTCTTCTTTCTTCCCTTCCCAGGACAATTCAGCTTCCTTTAGGATTTGGACCTATTTTTAATGGGTCTGATTAATTTCCTTACTGGCTTCTCTCATAAAATAAACTTAGGGAAAGACCCCTTCATGAGTTATTTCACCTTTCATATAGGAGTTTCAATGTTTTCAAATTACAGATGCAGATCATCATTCACAGTGTCCTGAAATTCTCATCTCGTTAACAGGACCCAGACTCCTTTCTCAATAGTCCAGTGCATTACCTCTAACAAAAGAGTCTATCTGAAACTCATCTGAGGTTCCCCAGTGAGGACTGATAAAGGTCTCATTCTTTTCTGCTTCTCCTAAAAGTAAATTTAGGTCAGCTCTAAATATAAATTACATTCTTGCTTCTGTTTATTTGTGCTTAGTTTACTTTAGAAATACCATTTTACCTATTATCTTAATGTGGTATGCCTTTGTTTCTATGTACAGCCTTTTCTTTTTTTTTCGCTCATGATCACACTGCTCACTTTAATAAAGGTCTTGCGTAAATTATTAGTTTTTACCATGTTCCATGAACCTGCTTATGGGTAGCAACATGAGGTGACTCCATTATGTCTAAATCACTTTGCTTCTTTGGTGAGAGTTCTATTTTCAGAGAGGCTGCAACCATAGCTAGCATTTCTGGCATTCATGCAGTGACTGGCTGCTTGCCCCAGAGGTCACTTGCCCAGTCATGTCTTGTGCGTTTCCATCATAAAACAGATGTCAGCTGATCAGGATCAGGATCTGGTCTCTCCTACGAGGAGTGTTACAAAAGAAGGAAACGGGAGTACAGCTCATGGTTCCCACTTATCATTTATGCTTTTGACTTTCCATTTCCTGTTCATGATCTTGTTGATTAATTTATCTGGACAGACTGCTGTACCTATGCAGATACCAGCAGAAGGTCACATGTGGGTAGGAACTGCTTGCAGGTATAATTCAAGATCAGGGATGTATATGAGACCTTTGTATTGCAGGCTGCCTTGTACAACAATATTTTTTTTTAGTACAAAAATCACCTGAGACAGTCTTTTTTGCATTGCAAGATAAACCTTTTATAAAAAGAATGCTAGAGTGAAGCCGCTGCTGCCGCTGCCTCCATGGTTACGTCAGACAGGCTGCAGGGTCCTGATGTACGCCCCTCTGCTCTGTGCCGACTCGCCTCACGGTGAGAGTCGACTGCCGGTCTCCACTGACGCCTCTGATCTCCCGTAGCAACTCGATCTCGGATGTCCCGAAATTACTTCAATTTCCCCGCGTTTTGCAGCTTCTGTCAGGTCTATTCTGTGTCTCTCAGAGCCGTCCGTGGCTCTGCAGCGTCTCTCAGGGCTCTCTCCGTCCAGCGGTAGTCCCTCCGTAGTTTCTCTGGTCTCCCAGCGCCGCTCCAGTCTCTCGGCGCCTGTCGTGGTTTAACCCGGCTGGCAGCTAAACACCACGCAGCCGTTCGCTCACCCTCCCCCCTCCCTCTCTGGGACGGGGGAGAGAAATGGAAAGTGAAGCCCGTGAGTTGAGATAAAGACAGTTTAATAAGACAGGAAAATAATAATAATAATAATAATAATGATGATACAATGGTGATAATACGAAAGTAATAATAGTATGTACAAACAAGTGATGCACAATGCAATTGCTCACCACCCGCTGACCGATGCCCAGCCTAACCCCGAGCAGTCCGGCCCCCTCCCCCCGGCTAGCCACCCCTATATATTGTTTAGCATGACGTCAGATGGTATGGAATACCCCTTTGGCTAGTTTGGGTCACCTGTCCTGGGTCTGTCCCCTCCCAGCTCTTACTGCACCCCCAGCCTGCCCGTTGGCAGGACAGAGCAAAGGCTGAGATGTCCTTGGCTTAGTATAAGCACTGCTCTGCAACAATTAAAGCATCGGGGTGTTATCAGCACTCTTCTCATTCTAAGCCAAAACACAGCATTCCACCAGCTACTAGGAAGAAAATTAATTCTGTGCTAACTGAAACCAGGACATCTATCCACCCCTTATTCCATACCATTTATGTCATGCTCAGGTTACACTCTTTTCCATACATTCTAATTAGTCACCTATAGTAATCATGGTAGTGATAATATACAGTATAATATACTATTTAACATGGTGCAATTCAGTTCATGGGCTATTCTCACCCAGTATTAAATCTCCTTGAGGTACACACCGGACCTCTCCGTTCTTTTGCATTACCCACCAAGTATATCCAGGTCCCTGAGCGAAAACAATTCCACGAATAGGTTTGCCTTTTCCTGAGGCAGGAGTAGCCCAGACTGTTTTACCCAGCATATTTTTTACATGCACTACAGGAACTTTATCCCCATCTACAGTACGTAACAGGTTTGATTGGGCAGGTCCAGCTCGGTTGGTAGATCCCCTAGTATTGACTAACCAGGTGGCCTTTGCCAAATGCGTATCCCAGTTTTTGAACGTCCCAGCGCCCATTGCTTTCAAGGTAGTCTTTAACAGGCCATTGTATCGTTCAACTTTCCCGGAGGCTGGTGCATGATAGGGGATGTGATACACCCATTCAATACCATGTTCTTTGGCCCAAGTGTCTATAAGGTTGTTTCGGAAGTGAGTCCCATTGTCTGATTCTATTCTTTCTGGGGTGCCATGTTGCCATAGGACTTGCTTTTCAAGGCCCAGGATGGTGTTCCGGGCGGTAGCATGAGGCACAGGATATGTTTCCAGCCATCCGGTGGTTGCTTCCACCATTGTAAGTACGTGGCGCTTGCCATTGCGAGTTTGAGGGAGTGTGATGTAATCAATCTGCCAGGCCTCTCCATATTTATATTTCAGCCATCGTCCTCCATACCAAAGAGGCTTTGACCGTTTGGCTTGCTTGATTGCAGCACATGTTTCACAGTCATGAATAACCTGTGCTATAGCGTCCATGGTCAAGTCCACCCCTCGATCACGAGCCCATCTGTATGTTGCATCTCTACCTTGATGGCCTGAGGTGTCATGGGCCCATCGGGCTATAAATAATTCACCTTTATGCTGCCAATCCAGGTCCACCTGAGCTACTTCAATCTTAGCAGCCTGATCCACCTGCTGGTTGTTTTGATGTTCTTCAGTAGCCCGATTCTTGGGCACATGAGCATCTACGTGGCGTACTTTCACAGCCAGGTTCTCTACCCGAGCAGCAATATCTTGCCACAATGCAGCAGCCCAGATAGGTTTGCCCCTACGCTGCCAGTTGTTTTGCTTCCATTGCTGTAACCATCCCCACAGGGCATTTGCTACCATCCATGAATCGGTGTAGAGATAGAGAACTGGCCATTTTTCTCGTTCAGCAATGTCTAAAGCCAGCTGAATGGCTTTCACTTCTGCAAACTGACTCGATTCACCTTCTCCCTCAGCAGCTTCTGCAACTCGTCGCGTAGGACTCCATACAGCAGCCTTCCATCTCCGATGCTTCCCCACAATACGACAGGACCCATCAGTGAACAGGGCATATTTCTTTTCATTCTCTGGCAACTGGTTGTACAGTGGGGCTTCTTCAGCACGACCCACCTCCTCCTCTGATGATATCCCAAAGTATTTGCCTTCTGGCCAGTCCATGATCACTTCCAATATTCCTGGGCGACTGGGGTTTCCTATTCGAGCCCGCTGAGTAATCAGTGCAACCCACTTGCTCCATGTAGCATCAGTTGCATGATGCGTAGAGGGGACCCTTCCCTTGAACATCCAGCCTAGTACCGGTAATCGGGGTGCTAGGAGGAGCTGCGCTTCAGTACCGACCACCTCCGAAGCAGATCGAACTCCTTCATATGCTGCCAATATCTCCTTTTCAGTTGGAGTATAGCGGGCCTCAGATCCTCTGTATCCCCGACTCCAAAACCCCAGAGGCCGACCTCGAGTTTCCCCAGGTTCTTTCTGCCAGAGGCTCCAGGTGGGGCCGTTCTCCCCGGCTGCAGTGTAGAGCACATTCTTTACATCTGGTCCTGTTCGAACTGGCCCAAGGGCTACTGCATGCACTATTTCCTGCTTGATTTGTTCAAAGGCTTGTCGTTGTTCAGGGCCCCATTCAAACTCATTCTTCTTACGAGTTACTTGGTAGAGTGGGTTTACAATCAGACTGTAATTTGGGATGTGCATTCTCCAAAACCCCACAACACCTAGGAAAGTCTGTGTTTCTTTTTTGTTAGTTGGTGGAGACATAGCTGTTATTTTGTTGATCACATCCATTGGGATTTGACGACGTCCATCTTGCCATTTTATTCCTAAAAACTGGATCTCCCGTGCAGGTCCTTTGACTTTATTTTGTTTTATGGCAAAACCGGCTTTCAGAAGGATTTGGACTATTTTCTTCCCTTTCTCGAAAACTTCCTCTGCTGTGTCACCCCACACAATAATGTCATCGATGTACTGCAGGTGTTCAGGAGCTTCCCCCTGCTCTAGTGCAGACTGGATCAGCCCATGGCAAATGGTAGGGCTGTGTTTCCACCCCTGGGGCAGCCTATTCCAGGTATATTGGACTCCCCTCCAAGTGAAGGCAAATTGTGGCCTGCACTCTGCTGCTAGAGGGATGGAGAAAAATGCATTAGCGATATCAATTGTGGCGTACCACTTGGCTGCCTTCGATTCAAGTTCATACTGAAGTTCCAGCATGTCCGGCACTGCAGCACTCAGTGGTGGCGTGACTTCGTTCAGGCCGCGATAGTCCACTGTTAGTCTCCACTCGCCATTAGACTTTCGCACTGGCCATATGGGACTATTGAAAGGTGAATGAGTCTTGCTGATCACTCCTTGGCTCTCCAATTGACGAATTAGCTTATGGATGGGAATCAGGGAGTCTCGGTTGGTGCGATATTGCCGCCGGTGCACAGTTGTGGTAGCAATTGGCACTTGCTGTTCTTCGACCCTCAGCAACCCCACAACAGAAGGGTCCTCTGAGAGACCAGGCAAGGTAGATAATTGTTTAATGCCCTCTGTCTCTAAGGCAGCAATACCAAAAGCCCACCGGAACCCTTTTGGGTCCTTGCAGTATCCTCTTCTAAGATAGTCTATGCCAAGGATACATGGAGCATCCGGACCAGTCACAATGCGGTGCTTTTCCCACTCATTCCCAGTCAGACTCACTTCAGCCTCCAATACAGTCAACTGCTGAGATCCCCCTGTCACTCCACAAATATAGATGGGCTCTGGTCCTTTATAGCTCGATGGCATTATAGTACATTGTGCACCGGTGTCTACTAAAGCCTTATACTTCTGTGCGCGTGATGTGCCAGGCCATCGAATCCACACAGTCCAATAAACTCGATTGTCCCTTTCCTCCCCCTGGCTGGAGGCAGGGCCCCCCTAATCCTGGTCAGAATCTTCCTCGTTTCTGTGTTTGAAGGACTGTCTGCTGGAAGTTGGAGCAGCAAACTTTTCGGAGAATCCCTTTTTCCTGATTGTTTTCTTTTGCAACTCACGTACCCGTGCCTCTAGAGTCGCGGTAGATTTTCCATCCCACTTTCTCATGTCCTCTCCATGGTCTCGTAAGTAAAACCACAGGGTGGCACGGGGTGAGTACCCACCATATCGTCTTCCTTGTGTGGGTGAACGCCTACCCCTGACAGCTGAGACACTGCTTTGTACAGGTGCGAAGGAGAATAATCTCTCTTCAAGTTGGTGAACCTTTTCAGAAAGTTTCTCCCAAGTGTTCTCCTTTGGTCGGTGGGCACTGGTTGGTTCAGGTGGGGAGGACAATAGATTCTCTTCAAGTTGGTGAACCTTTTCAGAAAGTTTCTCCACAGCTGAGACGCAGGCCTGTAAGGAAGAGGAGAGACTTTCTTCGTACTGCCGGAGTTGTTTAGCCGCTTCACCCACTGTGGGTTCCTCATCCTCTTTCCAGGCCATTATTGCCAATGAGCTGGCATATGATGATGGTGCACTCCGTACAAACTTCCGCCACATGGGTCGTGTACACTTGACTTCATCTGGATCTGTGGATGTTTGTTTGAGGTCTGGATCCTCATAAATCACTTCCCGTACGGCTAATTCCCTCAGGTACTGGATTCCCTTCTCCATAGTGGTCCACTTGCCTGGTAGACATAAAATATCTTCCTTGAAGGGATACCTTTCCCTCACAGCTGAGAGGAGACGCCTCCAGAGGCTGGTGGGTCGTGCTCCATCTGCAATTGCTTTGTCAATGCCGGCGTCTCGAGCAAGGGATCCCAGCCGCTTGGCTTCCCTGCCGTCTAATTCCACACAATTGGCTCCAGAGTCCCAGCACCGGAGCAGCCAGGTGACAAGCTGCTCACCTATACAGCGACCAAAATCTTTTCGCACATCTCGTAGCTCGCGCTCGTTTAGGCTTCGGGTAGTTACTGTTGCTCTTTCGGCATCCTCATCTTCCTCCTCCTGAATCCTTGACGACCCAGCGTCGTCATCATCTTCGTCATCTCTATACTTAGTTTTGGCAGAAGCCTTACCTGGATTGGCAGAAGACTCTCTGCGTTCTAAACGACTTGAATTTCTATACCATATTTTCACCTTCTCTACAGGGGCAGCTTGCACTGCTACTGCTCGTTTCTCTGACTTTGTTACAGGGTCTGCCACAGGGGTTGGAATGCCCTCTGCAGGGTCAACTTGCACTGCTACAGCTCGTTTCTCTGACACGGCCACAGGAGCTGGAGCGGCTACAGGAGCTGGAGCAGTTGCAGGAACCGGAGCTGTAGCGGCTACAGGAGCTGGAGTTGGAGCTGGAGCAGTTGCAGGAGCTGGGACTGGAGCAGCAGTAGGAGCTGGAGCTGGAGCGGCTTCAGGAGCTGGAGCTGGAGCGACTTCAGGAGCTGGGACTGGAGCAGTTGCAGGAACTGGGACTGGAGTAGCAGCCGGAGCTGGAACTGGAGCGACTGCAGGAACTGGGACTGGAGCAGCTGCAGGAGCTGGGACTGGAGCAGCTGCAGGAGCTGGAGCTGGAGCGGCTTCAGGAGCTGGAGCTGGAGCAGCTTCAGGAGCTGGGACTGGAGCAGTTGCAGGAACTGGGACTGGAGTAGCGGCCGGAGCTGGAACTGGAGCGACTGCAGGAACTGGGACTGGGGCGGCTTCAGGAGCTGGGACTGGAGCGGCTGCAGGAGCTGGGACTGGAGCGGCTGCAGGAGCTGGGACTGGAGTGGCTGCAGGAGCTGGGACTGGAGCATCTGCAGAAGCTGGGACTGGAGCATCTGCAGAAGCTGGGACTGGAGCGGCTGCAGAGTCCACCGTAGGGGTCACAGTGGCCGTTGGATCTGTCACGGGACTTGGAGTGGCCGCAGGGTCTGTCACTAAGTTGATAGCAGTATCCATGGCAGCTCGATAGGCGTAAGCCAGGCCCCAGCATGTTACAATGATTTGTGTTACTTTGGAACTTCCCGAATCGCGACACCTTTTATTCAAGCATTCTGCCAGTTTTTGAGGATTTTGCACTTGTTCAGGGGTGAATTTCCAAAACACTGGGGGTGCCAACTGGTCTAGATGCCTGCCCATATCCTCCCATACTCCCTGCCACCCACAACTATACTGCCTCCGGGCAGATCTCCGGATGAGCTTCCTAAGTAGTTGTTTAACTTTAAGCAGAACCTGAAGTGCATTCAGGAGGCAGAACAACAGGACTATGCTGGTCTGAGTATCCCAAGGATATTCAATATCTTGGAGAGCTATTGTAATAAACTCGGAGGATAAGAGGGTGGTGAAGGAGGAAGGGAGAGTGATCAAGGAGGGTACAGGGGTGGTGAAGGAGAAAGGGAGAGTGATCAAGTAAGAAAAATTATCTTCCCCTTTCCCCTCCACAGATTGACTCCCTAATGAAAAAAGGCAACAGATACAATTGCTAATAGTTTCCAAAATACAGTTTCCAAAGTATAGAATCGAAGATGTTACTGAGTACAAATACCAGGTTAGAGTCATGGCCAGATATTTCATCATCTCATAAGCCACTGATACAACACACAGTACCATAATGGTCTGAAACCAGGGCCCGGAGAGGATAAACAACATGACAGAGAGCACATACGGAAAATAACGTGCTATAATACTCAATTTGGAAAACAGGCGCAGCACAGTTGAGATTAAAGCAATCAGCATTATGACAAGTGACTATTAAGCAGGTCTAATACTTATACCAATTTTAGTTTAACACACTCTGGTCAGATCTGCCGTTATCTCAACCTTTCGTGCCCCACGTTGGGCGCCAAAAAGACTGTCGTGGTTTAACCCGGCTGGCAGCTAAACACCACGCAGCCGTTCGCTCACCCTCCCCCCTCCCTCTCTGGGACGGGGGAGAGAAATGGAAAGTGAAGCCCGTGAGTTGAGATAAAGACAGTTTAATAAGACAGGAAAATAATAATAATAATAATAATAATGATGATACAATGGTGATAATACGAAAGTAATAATAGTATGTACAAACAAGTGATGCACAATGCAATTGCTCACCACCCGCTGACCGATGCCCAGCCTAACCCCGAGCAGTCCGGCCCCCTCCCCCCGGCTAGCCACCCCTATATATTGTTTAGCATGACGTCAGATGGTATGGAATACCCCTTTGGCTAGTTTGGGTCACCTGTCCTGGGTCTGTCCCCTCCCAGCTCTTACTGCACCCCCCAGCCTGCCCGTTGGCAGGACAGAGCAAAGGCTGAGATGTCCTTGGCTTAGTATAAGCACTGCTCTGCAACAATTAAAGCATTGGGGTGTTATCAGCACTCTTCTCATTCTAAGCCAAAACACAGCATTCCACCAGCTACTAGGAAGAAAATTAATTCTGTGCTAACTGAAACCAGGACAGCGCCGCTCCGGTCTCTCGGCCTGTTCAGGTCTCAGCGAGTCCAGGTCTCGGCCTGTGCGGGCCTCATATGTTGCAGGAAGCACGGCCGAAAGCACCAGTAGAGTCAGATCATGCTCCTGCCTTTTTCTTGTCACAGTCAAAACATTTAAGAGCAAAAATAGGATACACAGGATACACAAGATACACCGGGCCCATATATTAGGCACCACCACTCAAAACTTGGATAAAACAGCACTTCTTTTCAGTCTGTCAAGCACTTCGTTCGTCTCTGCCCTTGTGGAGAGTACGGAACCATGGATCGGAACTCTGCACTCGCTTTGCAGCAACGCTGCGTCTCACTCACACAGCACAATCGCACACGGAGGCCTCCAGCACATCTCATTCATACCACAGGAATATAATTTAGAACGATAACCAACCAAACAAGTATTGTCTCTGACTGTGTTCTTCGTGAAGTGACTTGTAACACTTTGTTTCAAACCCTTACATTTACACAAATACTTTCAACACAAAATACATACAATATGCAAATATTACAATATACAAAATGTCAACACAAAATACATACATAAAAACACATACAATTATTAACACTCCAGTTAATATCCCTCCAGCAGCCGAAAACATACCGTTTGTCTGCAGTTTCAGGAGATCTTTGCTCCTGCGGTGAGCAGCTGAGAGTGGAGTCCCCTCCGAGCAAAACACTCAGGGTGCACCTAGGGGTGTCCACGCTGCAGCAGATCCCACAGCTGAGCAGAGTGTCTTCTGCCTGGCTCTCCAAAATGACTCACAGAAAGCTGACTCCACAATCAGTAAGATTGTAAAGTAGGTATGTTTACTCAATTCTATGCAGCACAGGGCGGGTAGTCCCGCTAAAGTCGTACACGCCTAATGTGGCAAATTGCTTTAGTAAAGAGTTACATATACATGAACATTCCTATACATATTCCTAACCTGTCCCTTTGTGAACAGTCCTCCTTATCTCAGACCCCTTGATTAAAGTCTGAACCATGAGGTTGTTTTTGATCTGGTTCTCGGGGTCCGAGAGGCTCCTGTTATCTGGAGGTATAAGTGCAGCACAGCACAGTAGCACATATTCATTCTTAATCAATTGCTCTCTAATTTCTAATTCCAATGTTTCAGCTTGCTCTTTTCCGGATCCACAGGTATTCTACTATTAATGTTCAAAGCCTGACAGACCCCGTCCTCCGTGGATCAAAATACATGGGGTCTTAAGGGTTCTTTTGGTCATTCTGTCATAAAATACTGGATCATTTTTAATTTACTCTTTAATTTTCTGGGGCCCCTATTGTTCCAATTTCTAATCATTATTCATAATGGACTTTTTGGTCATATATCTGGTAATTTGCTCCCTTTCTGGTCCTTGGTCTTTGATTTTATCTGACCCATCCGGGAATTTTACTAGTGGCAATTCCCACAGCCCTTGGTTGCCCCCAGTGAGAGTGTCTTGCAGGGGGTTTAGGACCTATCACCCACCCACGTATCACTCCCTTCACCAGCCCAGCCCCCCCGACAGGAGATTAGAACCAGTGAGAAAACAAAAAAGACCTCCACTCTGACTTTACAAGTCTCAGTTACACTCTCACACACAAACACTAGCAACCGCACCTTTACCCAACCGGACGGTATCTTACGAATCAGTCGTATTCATCCAGAATCCAACTGGACGGTATCCACAAGCATCTCTGCTGTCTTCGTCTGGGATCGAACCAGACGGTATCCACAAACGACTGTCGTCTTCATCCGGTTCGATTCCGGACACCGGAATCCAACCGAACGGTATCCAAACGACCTTGTCGTCTTCGTCCGGATCTTCGCGCGCAGAATTACAGGCAAAAAACAGCCAGCAAGGGAGCTCAAAAAAAAACCAAAACAAATTCTTTGCTTACCTTTATTCAGGTTCAGGATGGCATTAGTCCCGATCTGACTCAAACAGGAGCCACCAAATGGTGGGGCGCCTCTCCTAGATTAAATCAGAATTCAGGAACTATAGCCATCCCGGACGAGCCCCAAAATTGTTATAAATGGCTCAGGATTCAAATTAGGATTAAATAAAAAAATAGGATTTATTGAAAGAATATAAAGGAATAGAGGTAAGCAAACAGCGCTGGGTGCACCGGGAGTCTCCGCTCCACCAGGACGCACACCAGTTACATCAAGCAGCTGATTTTTATGCTCCTAGACTAATACATATTCATTACTACTTCTAAAAAAAATAGATTATTAAAATTAGCTTCCGGGGTGCAGTCTCTCCTACTGGAGCATGCGCAGTCTCCTCTGGGGTCTCTTCTGGGGGTCTCTAGGGGTCTTTCATGCTGAAGGCTCGTAGTCTTCCTCTCCCCCTTTGTACTTACTTGGCACCATACCAAGTTTATAGAACATTCTCTTCAAGACTTGTCTCCCAGCCGTCCTTCAGCTTCTTTTTCCTTCCTCTTAATCTCTCGGCCCCCCTAACCAGATACCAAAGATCCGCATAGTATCCCATAACAGTCACTAGTTGTTATCAGTTGTTCTGAAACTCCCAGACATCAAACACAAACAGCTTCACGAGTAATTAAAACATTCTTCCCCAGCCATTCACAGACACATCTATAGCAGTGTTAGAAATAGAAGTCCGGAATAACAAAAGCAAACAGGTTCATAAATTTAAGGAGTGATAAATTGACTAGAATGAGGGGGAGACTGGGACACACTGCAGCTGAGGTTCAAGAATTAAATTGCCAGTGCAGGGCCCAGAGGCAGACAGGATTCAAACAGAATTGTTCTTTATGGACACGAATTGTTAAAACATTCCTCACAAGACTAATACATATACCAGCTGATCATGCTGGCTGGAGTTACAGACAAAATTAACAACAACAAAAAAAAAACAGCTTCAAAATGAGGGCAGATGTCCATCATATATCCCTTTTACAGGGGTCCATTTCTAGCCATGAATCATTAATTAACTTTGTTAATATGTCTGAAGAAGTGCAAATGTTTTAATGAATAATTAATAAATAAGAATTTATTCAAACCAATTGCTTTACAGAAGTATAAAATTCAAGTCACCAAGTGTTCCTCTTATTTTTTTTTTTATTTTTTTTTCTTTTTTTCTTTGCAAGGGAGGCTGAGTAGCATCTATGCTTCACTACTTTTCTTTCTGTCTTTAGGAAACTGCGTATTCTTTTTACAGCTATACCTGGTAAGTGATACTGGGGAATGTGACTTTGTATCCATCAAACTTTTAGTTGCTACCTTCTAAATGTTCTCTATGGTATTAAGCTTAATACCAAAGTATCAATATAACCAAATATTATTTTTTTTTTCATATTTATTACACTTATTGGCTTTAATTATTGCCAGAATTTCTGGCAGGTAAGTGAAAGAAATTGAAACAGTGACAAAAGATTGGTTAGAGCATCAAAATTAGGTTCAGAATGTCTCTCAAATTTACTGAACTACTTGTCTCTTTAAACAAGCCCTTTTACTGTTTTAACAAATAAGAATCATGCCTAGTACTCTTTCTTATCATCCATGGCTAACAGTAATTGTAAAATCACTGAGCTGATACCAGAAGCATAGCAGTGCTTGCATGTAACTCAGAATTAATGCTTATACCACTTTAATGCAATTAGTTACTTATCAATTTGCTACAGTATTAATTAAAGGTTTTTTTTTTAATCAAAATACGTCAAACATGAGGAAAAAAATAAAATGAAGGAAGCTCTTTGCATACATTTGAGATGAAATCATGGCCTCATAGAAAGAAATAGGAGTGTTGTTCTTGTCTGCTTTTTTTAGGCCTGTGTGTATTTTGAATTTTTGTGCTCTTTCTATATCAACAACATCAACAAAAAAAAAGATCACAGAATCACAGAATCAAAGAATCATCTAGGTTGGAAGAGACCTCCAAGATCACCTAGTCCAACCTCTGACCTAACACTAACCAGCCCTCCACTAAATCATATCACTAAGCTCTACATCTAAATATCTTTTAAAGACCAAAGACCTCCAGAGATGGTGACTCAACTACTTCCCTGGGCAGCCCATTCCAATGCCTAACAACCCCCTCAGCAAAGAAGTTCTTCCTAATATCCAATTTAAAAGATATTTGCTTTACCTATAACAGCCTCTAGGAATATAAGCAGTCTACATTAATGATGTATAAAAAACAGTTTCCAGGCCCACTAAAGTAATCTTACAAATGAAAGACAACCTTATAATACTAGAAAATGATTTTAAAAGCATAGACCTCTTCTGTTCTGAATACTTAATAGATTTCTTGCAATACCAAGATCCTTAGATGAAGGGTTTCTATATACTGCCTTTTCTTAGATGAGATGCAAATTCTTTGAATACTCCTATATGGGTCCTGGCTTACTCCTATCAAACACTATTTAACATCATCCAGCACCTTGAAGAGAGGGAGGAAGTCTCTGAGTCTGATGACCAGATAACACATGCTGTGGCTGACCCAGAGGACCAACCGACTATGGTATCAGTTGCTCCCATAGTCAAGTTAAAACAATGGAAACGGAAGTCAGCTCATTTAGTAAGGAAAGAAGCTCCTCCTAAGGATGAGGGAGAAGAGGAAAAGGCAGGCAGCTCTAAAGCAGCGTCATCATGGCAACATCAGGGAGAAGAGACTGAAATCATAAATCAATCAGAAACTACTCGATCTCTATCCTTGAGTGAGTTGTGAGAAATACGAAAGGATTATGGTCATCATCCAGGTGAGCACATCCTCACCTGGCTGCTTCGATGCTGGGATGCAGGGGCCAATAGCCAACAATTAGAAGGCAATGAAGCCAAGCAGCTGGGATGCCTCTCTAGAGAAATGGTAATTGACAAAGTAACTGGGAAGGAGGCACAAGTTCTCAGCCTCTGGAGGCGACTCCTGGCAGCTGTGAAAGAAAGATATCCCCATAAGGAAGATATGTATATCAAGTAGGCAAGTGGACCACTATGGATAAAGGTCTCCAGCATCTGCAGGAATTAGCTGTGCTGGAGATGATTTATACTGATTTGGACAATGCCCAGACACCTCAAGACCCCGATGAAGTCCAGTGCACAACATCCATGTGACATAAATTTGTGCGGAGTGCACCATCAGCACGTGCCAGTACGCTGGCAGTAATTAACTGGGAGGAGAGGATGGGACCAACAGTGTATAATCTGTCCTGCCAGCTTCAAAAATATGAAGACAATCTCTCTGCTCCGCTACAGTCCTGTGTCTCAGCTGTGGAGAAACTGTCCGAAAGACTTGACCAACTTGTAGAACGAGCATATCCATCCTCATCTAGACGGAGTGATATTTCAGCCACTAAGAATCAGCATTTTGCTTTCACTTGGAGGGGCATCCAATACACCTGGAATTGACTGCCCCAGGGGTGGAAAAAAAGCCCTACTATTTGCCACGGACTGATCCAGTCTGCACTGGAACAAGGGGGAGCTCCTGAACAACTGCAGTCTGTTGATGACATCTTCGTGTGGGACAACACAGCAGAAGAAGTTTTTGAGAAAGGGAAGAAAATAATCCAAATTCTCCTGAAAGCTAGCTTTGCTATTAAAGAGAATAAGGTCAAGGGACCTGCACAGGAAGTCCAGTTCTTGGGGGTAAAAAGGCAGGATGGACATCGCCATATTCTGATGGATGTGATCAATAAAATAACAGCAATGTCTCCGCCAACTAGAAAAAAGAAACACAAGCTTTCCTAGGCCTCGTGGGATTCTGAAGGCATGTTCCAGGCTATAGTCAGCTTGTGAGTACTCTATATCGAGTGACTCGAAAGAGAAACTATTTTGAGTGGGGCCCCGAGCAACAACAGGCCTTTGAACAAATCAAACAAGAAATAGCTCGTGCAGTAGCCCTTGGGCCTGTCCGGACTGGACCAGCTGTGCAAAACATACTGTACACTGCAGCTGGGGAGCATGGGCTCACCTGGAGCCTCTGGCAGAAAACCCCAGAAGAAACTCGAGGTCTACCCCTGTGGTTCTGGAGCTGGGGCTATCGAGGATCAGAAGCCAATTACACCCCAACTGAAAAGGAAATATTAACAGCATATGATTCAAAGTTGTTTGACCAATGAAAAG
The DNA here is from genome assembly GCF_009819795.1 of Aythya fuligula. NCBI lineage: Eukaryota > Metazoa > Chordata > Aves > Anseriformes > Anatidae > Aythya > Aythya fuligula. The sequence goes on from NC_045594.1 coordinate 10,364,323, forward strand.
TTGTTTTGAAAAGAACTGCTGTGGAGAGAAGGGTATAAGAGGGGAGCCTGCCCTCAAGAAAGGAGAAGAAAAAAAGAAAAAAGGCAACACGATGAAGTTACATCAATAAAGAAGCAGGAAAAAGAAGTGAAGAGGAACAGGCTGGCAGAATGGAGACCAGGACGGGAACAGGCACTTTGATTGCCTCATGAAGATAGGTTCGGCCAGACTTAGCAAACCGCTCAGAGAAGCTCATACAGAAAGTCGCTGGAAATAGGCGCACTGGAGCTGGAGAGAAGCTCGAGCTGAGAGAAGCGGACCTGTGCACACAACTGCCTCTCGCTGGTAAGCAGTTGCGCATTATGGGGAATCATACGTCCTTAGGAACAAAGGCTGTCCTGGTAACCTTACAGCTTATTCTCCTTATTAACAATTGGACAGTTTATGAGCCTGAAATATGGGACCAATCTGAGGTCAAGGTGTGGGACTCTGCAACTAAAAATGGCAGGGTTGCAGTGGGATTGCTCGGCACCTGGCGAGCAGTCTCTGAGGCCTTAAAGAGTCACGTGGTGTTGAGGGATTTCTTGAAACAGCAAAAATCCCATGGCTTGCTGTAGCTGAGCAAACCAAGCTACCAGGGCAACTATGAGAAGTTCCCATGACAGTGTTCCCACATCGCCCAATTGAGGAATTCAGGAAAATATTGTTACCAGTAGCTGGCCTCAAGGACAAGGTCTATGTGACTGCTAATCACAAGGGGGTTGTTTTCTTGCAGGTGGGGTTGTTTTCTTGTAGCTGTTTGTCTGGGTGCTTTTGACCAATAATCTTGTGTGAAACACTGTCCACCCCTCTTAAGTTCTCTATAAAAGTTAGGCTATTCGGGCAATAAAATGGAGCATGATCTGACTCTGCTGGTGTCTGTCGTGCTTTCGGCCATGCTTCCTACAACATATGGCGCCCGAACAGGCTGAGACCCTAACAGGCTGAGGCCGGGACATCGGAGCGGCGCCGGGACATCGGAGCGGCGCCGTGAGGTCCGAGGCACACGGCAAGCCGACCACCGCACAGAGAGAAGCATTGAAACACCCTACTAACCGACGTGGGCAACGGCCTCGGGGTGAGAAACGGGACGCGGAGAGACGCGGAAAAAGGAATCGCGGTGAGACGCGGAATCGCGGAGAGACGCGGAAAAGGGAATCGCGGAGAGACGCGGAATCGTGGGGGGACGCGGAAAAAGGAATCGCGGTGAGACGCGGAAAAGGGAATCGCGGAGAGACGCGGAATCGCGGAGAGACGCGGAAAAGGGAATCACGGAGAGACGCGGAATCACGGAGAGACGCGGAAAAAGGAATCGCGGTGAGACGCGGAATCGCGGGGGGACGCGGAAAAGGGAATCGCGAAGAGACGCGGAATCGCATGAAATTGAAGTAATCGCGGTGCGATACGGGCCATCCGAGATCGAGTTGCTACAGGAGACCAGAGGCGTCAGTGGACAACGGCAGCCGACCCTCACCCTGTGGCGAGTCGGCACAGAGCAGAGGGACGGACATCAGGACCCTGCAGCCTGTCTGACGGAACCATGGAGGCAGCGGCAGCAGGGGCTGTGCTGCTTCTCTCTGGCATTCTTTTTATAAGAAGTTATCTTGCAATGCAAAAAAGACTATTCGTCCCCAGGTGGGTGTTATAACTATGTTTCTGGATAACATTCCGTGGGGTTGCCACATTCTACAGACTATTAATGATGATTTAGCTCTATTGCAGGGCAGGAGTGCAGAGACGCAGATTACACCGCCAAATGACCACCGTCAGTCAGGCTCGTTCACAAACAGCTTCTAGGGTTGCAGCTGGCACTGCCTGCAGCCGTATAGCAGACGTTACACTCTCTTTCCTAACTAGTAATCATGTGTCTCATCCATTTGTGGTGAATGGTCAGTGGCAAAAAAAAGAAAAGGGGGAGAGTAAGGGGCGACAAAGACAGAAACGGTACCAGGAGGATGCCACTGACACTAACAGCATGGGTAATAGGAGCAGTATAAGTGACACAGGTGCAGGGCGGCGGTGGGTGCTGCCGCGCTGCGGGGCACTCTGCCTGCTGCTCGCCCTCGCCAGCCTGTGCACTGCTGCCAATGGTGCTAGAGCAAAATGTGAAGACTGCTTAGATGGCAGTGATGAGAGTGCTTGTGTGAAGAAGACGTGTGCTGAATCTGACTTTGTGTGCAACAGTGGTCAGTGTGTGCCAAATAGATGGCAGTGTGATGGGGATCCGGACTGTGAAGATGGGTCTGATGAGAGTGCTGAGCTGTGTCATACGAGAACATGCCGGGTAAATGAAATCAGCTATGGTCCTCAGTCAACCCAGCGTATCCCAGTGTCCTGGAAATGTGATGGTGAAAAGGACTGTGACAGTGGAGAAGATGAAGAGAATTGTGGCATTGTGACTTGTAGTGCAGCAGAATTCACATGCAGTAGTGGGCCATGTATTTCCAAAAGCTTTGTCTCCAATGTTCAAGATGACTGCAGTGATGGTAGCGATGAGCTGGAGTGTGCACCTCCTACCTGTGGTGTTCATGAGTTTCAGTGCAAGAGTTCTACCTGCATCCCTATCAGCTGGGTGTGTGTTGATGATGCTGACTGCTCCGACCACTCGGATGAATCTTTGGAGCAGTGTGGCCACCAGCCTGCACCTCCAGTGAAGTGTTCTACGAGTGAGGTGCAGTGCGGCTCAGGTGAATGTATCCACAAGAAGTGGCGATGTGATGGAGATCCTGATTGCAAGGATGGAAGTGATGAAATTAACTGCCCTTCCTGGACCTGCAGGCCAGACCAGTTCAGATGTGAAGATGGGAACTGTGTCCATAGGAGTAGGCAGTGCAGTGGTGTGAGAGACTGTCTGGATGGCACTGATGAAGCAAACTGTAACAATGTTATTCAGTGCTCTGGACCTGGCAAATTCAAGTGCAGAAGTGGAGAATGCATAGATATCAATAAAGTGTGTAACCAGCAGAGAGACTGCAAGGACTGGGGTGATGAGCCCCTGAAGGAATGCATCATAAATGAATGTGACTGTCCAGCTGGGTTTGAGTTTATAGACAAGAGAAACTGTGGAGACATTGATGAATGTCAAAACCTTGGTATCTGTAGTCAAATGTGTATCAACCTGAAAGGTGGCTACAAAAGTGAACGTAGCCGTGGATATCAGATGATTCCTGCTACAGGAACCTGGAAAAGGCCATACTGGTACAAAGACACAAATAACACCTGTGATTGCAATGACGCTGCTAAGCAGGGTTTAGGGGTTTATAGCATGGAGACAAGGGGTAACAACTACAGTGTTTGGAACAATTGTACAGCTTTGGCCTTACCTCCTGATGTGCTTCTGATTTGTGGGAATGGGGCCTGGCAAGGTATCCCTGCAAATGCTATCAGATGTCCATGTTACTTAGATAAACTCATTGTATTTGCTCCTAGCTTGTTACAGTTGTGTGAGATCACCAGACATAAATGGACATTGCTTGCATTGGATTGCAATGATAATGTTGAATTGTGTGGGGTTGCAGCTAGAGCGGCATTAGCAATTTCAGTGCCTGGAGTGGCATCTGCGGCCGCACGTAACAACTTAGAAAAATTGGTATGCTGGGCTGAGAGGCAAGCCTATGCCACAACAGAGATACTTGAGGAGATGTTACCAGATCAAAATAGTCTGCGACATCTGCTTTTACAGGATCAAGCTGCTATTGACATCTTGCTTTTGGCTCAAAGGAATGGGTGTGAGGACTTTAAGGGAATGTACTGTTTAAACCTTTCTGATCATAATGAGTCAATTCACAAATCCATTAGTTTCCTGAAAGAGCACATGAGAAAGATTCAATATGGTATCAATTCTTTCAATCAATGGTTCACTGACTTGTTTGAAACAAAGTGTAGATGGTTGCTGGGTTTAATCACAAGGGGATTAAGGATTTGGTTTATGGTGGTGGTAATCATCGTTGTGTGTTGTAAATATAGCTAAAGAGTTACTTGTAAAACTGTTGTGTCGGGCTTGGTTTGCTCAAAAGAAGAAGGGGGAATTGTTGAGGGATTTCTTGAAACAGCAAAAATCCCATGGCTTGCTGTAGCTGAGCAAACCAAGCTACCAGGGCAACTATGAGAAGTTCCCATGACAGTGTTCCCACATCGCCCAATTGAGGAATTCAGGAAAATATTGTTACCAGTAGCTGGCCTCAAGGACAAGGTCTATGTGACTGCTAATCACAAGGGGGTTGTTTTCTTGCAGGTGGGGTTGTTTTCTTGTAGCTGTTTGTCTGGGTGCTTTTGACCAATAATCTTGTGTGAAACACTGTCCACCCCTCTTAAGTTCTCTATAAAAGTTAGGCTATTCGGGCAATAAAATGGAGCATGATCTGACTCTGCTGGTGTCTGTAGTGCTTTCGGCCGTGCTTCCTGCAACAACGTGGAGCCACAGTCACAAACGTGTGGCTTGCCAGATAGTGAGGGAGCTACGGGCTCCTTTACTGATCCGACTGCTACGCCATGGGCCCCTCTGCTGCCACAGCCATCGAAGGCTTTTGCTGTTACACCCCCTGTTGACCTGAACGTGCCTTTTGACCCAGGCCTATTGGCCTTGAAAAGGAGATGGATGTGCTTTTCTTCGATCTGGGAAGAACGGGATACATAAGGCCTGAAGACTGAGTTGCTTGACAACTTAAAGCGAGACATATTGTTCAAAAGGAATGGAAAATGGAGACTTGTATGTAATCAAGAAAAGGAATGGAAAATGGAGACTGTTAAGTCATGGAACTTAAGGGATTGTTTGTTACCTTTTCTGATCGTGAATATGTATAGGCATACTCGATTTTCGTAAGTCATGGAACTTAAAGAATTGTTTGTTACCTTTCCTGATTGTACATATGTATAGGCATACTTGGGTTTAGTATGTAAAGCAATGTTTTGTATATTTAGTATGTTTAATGTTCGTGTGTGCGTGTTGGTGGAGCGTAGACTCCCCGTACACCCAGCGCTGTTTACTTGCCTTTTATACCTTTTATACCTTTTATGCCTTTTATACCTTTTATAGGTATAAATATTACAAAATTCAGATTGAGTTGAGACTTCATTTATAACACAAACAATCCTTTAAGTTCCATGACTTACTAAACTCGAGTACTCCTATACATACATGTATGTACAATCAGAAAAGGTAACAAACAATCCTTCCCAGTTCCATGACTTAACGGTCTCCATTTTCCATTCCTTTTGAACGATATGTCTTGCTTATTGTTGTACCTGTATTTTTTGTACCAGGGTGTCCAGAACTGGACACTGTATTCCAGGTGAGTAGAGGGGGAGGATCACCTCCCTTGACCTGCTGGCTATGCTCCTTTTAATGCATGCCAGGATCCCATTGGCCCTCTTGGCCACAAGGGCACAGTGCTGGCTCATGGTCAACCTGTCGTCCACCAGGAACCCCAGGTCCTTCTCCTCAGAGCTCCTCTCCAGCAGGTCATCCCCCAGCCTGTACTGATACGTGTGGTTGTCCCTTCCCAGGTGCAGGACTCTACACTTGCTCTTATTAAACCTCATTTGGTTTCTTCCTACTCATCTCTCTAGCCTGTCCAGGTCTTGCTGAATGGTAGCACAGCCTTCTGGCGTGTCAGCCACTCCTCCCAGCTTTGTGTCATCAGCGTTCTTGCTGAGGGCAGACTCTATTCCTTCATCAAGGTTGTCGATGAAGATGTTGAACAAGACCGGAACCAGCACCGACCCCTGGGGAACACCGCTAGTCACAGGTCTCCAGCCGGACTCTGCGCCACCAATCACTACCCTCTGAACTTGACCAGTCAGCCAGTTCTCAACCCACCTTACTGTCCATTCATCTATCCCACACTTTCTCAGCTTTGCTATCAGGATGTCATGGGAGACAGTACCAAAAGCCTTGCTAAAGTCAAGGTAGATGACATCCACTGCTCTCCCCCCATCTACCCAGCTGGTGATGCCATCATAGAAGGCAACGAGGTTGGTTGAGCACGATTTCCCCTTGGTGAATCCATGCTGACTACTCCTCATAACCTTCTTCTCTTCCAATTGCTTGCATCCAGAACAAGCTGTTCCAACACCTTTCCAGGGACAGAGGTGAGACTGAATGGCCTGTAGTTTCCCAGATCCTCCTTCTTCCCCTTCTTGAAGACTGGAGTGACATCGGCTATCCTCCAATCTTCAGGCACCTCTCCTGTTCTCCAGGACCTTTCAAAGTTGATAGAGAGCGGTTCGGCAATCACCTCTGCTAACTCCCTTAGCACACGTGGATGCATCCCATTGGGACCCATGGATTTGTGTGCGATTTCTGTAGCCCAAACTCAGGGACACTTGATTCATAATTACATCCATTCAGGGAGTCCTGCCTGGAGCTTTCTCTGGACTCAACAGGGATAATATGTAACTTTTATTTCCATTTCCCTTGTTTGAAAGAAATTTTGCATCCCATTTTTCCAGCAAGTCCCTTCTCAATAAGGGTCTTGGTGAATTGGGCAAGTATAAAAATTGATGTGTTTCAATCATTTTCCCCCAATTTAAATTTCAAGCATTAAAAAACAAACAAACAAACAAAACAAAACAAAAAAAAAAACAAACACCTTTTCTTGTTGGCCAGTTTCTCCTATTACATTTACAGACTCAGCACTTTTCCAGAATCAATTTTTGGATTAACACAGAGAAAGAGACTCCCATAACCAACAAAAAATCCAAAAAAATCTAAGCCTCTCTCTTCGTTCTCTAGCTTTATTTCAACCAGTAGACCTGCTACAGTAGATGACCCAGGTCCCTGTCATTCCTGCTCTGACTGTTGCAAGTTTATCCTGCAACCTAAGGCAATCCTTTTTTTTTTCTTTTTTTTTCTTTTTTCTTTTTTCTTTTTCTTTTCCTCAGTGTCCTTCCTTCTTCTTTCTTTCTGTTCTAGTGCAGACACTGTTTGCCGTGGCTATTTTTCTGCCATTTTGCAAACCCTTAGTGCTTTATATAACATGATTGCTTCTTTAGCTGGAAAAGCTTCTAAAAATGTCACCCCCCTAACAGAATCACACGTTAGAAGGAGGGAAAAATCACAAAATTGCAAGTCTTTTGAAAATTCTGCAATGTGAAGTTTACTGCTCTCTGATATTGCTCTTTCATGAATTTCAGTAGATAATGTCAGAAGAAAAAGTGTGTGTATATATATATTACTCTCTTGAGGATTCCTTTCTGTCTTTTGCAACTTAACATATTCTGGCTTCATTTAAAGTAAAAAATTATAAGTACCTGCCTTTCTACCCTATGTCCAAACTGTATTTCTGCAAAAACATTTGTTTTCTCCAAGGAAAGCATAAATCAGGGTATTTGATGTTTAACAAAAGGGGCCAGAAAGTCGTAGGGGATGCAGTGCTTGGCTGGGGCTGCTGGTAAACCACGCAGAGACGTCTGGCGTACGGCATAGTCCCCATAAGGGAGGAGGGTACCCTACAGGCTGATCGATATAGTGGTCAAGGGGATTTGCTGACCAATAGAGTGGTCGCTAATGATCTTGTGAGCAGATCGAGCAAATCTGAGGTTACCGCTGCATCCCAGTATTGGGAGCCAGGACGAACCTGCTAATGACTGTATAAGAAGCAGGAGAAGGGTAAACTGGCCCCTCACAATTGTGACAAGGTTACTTGGGTAATATTTGCAGCTGCTGGAAGGATATTAACTGGAGTGGTAATAAGTGTATGTCTTATTTTTAAATGTCTGGGTATCTCATGTTGAAAGCATTTGTGTAAGCATCTTTGAGACAAGGTATTGTTGTGAAGTGAGTTACTCCATGAAGAACATGGCCAGAGACAATACAAACAAGTTTGGTTATTGTTTTAAGTGATATACTCTTGTGGTATGAATGAGAAGGTCAAGGCAGCCCCTTTTTTCTGATTGCATGATTGTGCTGTGTGAGTGAGATGCTATGGGAGTGTAGCCATTGGGGTCGACAAGCCCCATTGTTGGTGATAACATTAGACTCTTAAAGATGAGGCCATCAGGAATGTAGAGTTTAGAAGGAACAAAGAAGGGTAATTCAGGAGACGCCTTGCTGTCTTGGACTGCTTGCTCTCCAGCTGTTGAGTCATGGAAGTTGCTGGGTGTTAGCTGTTGCCGAGCAAAGTTGTTGACCAATGAATAGTTCATAGAAAAGTACTGATGTGGGGCAAATGGTATAAGAAGGGAGTCTGTCCTCAATATGGATGAAGTTATGTCCTCAATAAGAGAACGTTGAAGTTATGTCATCAGTAAAGTGGTAGCAGTTACTGATCCTGAAAGAACCCTGGTGTCCGTGTGGTCCTTACGCCACAAATGGCGCCCGAACAGGGACATGAAGAAAAGGAACAGGGACATAAAGAAAATGAACAGGGACTACCTGAAGAGCAGGGACAAGCTAATAGAACAGGGACAAAAACAACAAAAAAAAATGAATAAACAGGGACAGGCTAACAGAACAGGGACCAGGAAAGGAATGGGGACATTGATTGCCTCCTGAAGATAGGTTTGGCTGAACTCAGCAAACTGCTCAAAGAAGCTCGTACAGAAAGTCGCTGGAAAGAACCACACCCAAGTTGGAAAGAAGCTCATACTGAAATTCGCTGAATGGAAGTGCACCGGAGCTGGAAAGAAACTCGTATTGAAAGCCGCTGGAAAGAAGCGCACCCGAGCTGGAAGGAAGCAGAAGCTGAGAGAAGCGGACCCGCGCACACAACTGCCCCTCACTGGCTGAAGGTAAGCACTTGCACACTATGGGGAATCATATGGCCCTAGAAACAAAAAATGTCCTGATAACCTTCCAGCTTAGTCCCTTTATTATGAATCAGACAGTTTATGATCCTGAAACATGGGATCAAACTGAGGTCAAGGTGTGGGACTCTGCTACTAAAAACGACAAGGTTGCGGTGGGATTGCTCAGCACCTGGCAAGCAGTCTCTGAGGCCTTAAAGAGCCATGTGGGACCACAATCAGAAACCTGTGGTTTTCCAGATAGTGAGGGAGCTGCGGGCTCGTCCACCGATCCTTCTGCTATGCCATCGGCCCTGCCGCCGCTACTGCCATTGCAGGCTTTTGCTGTTGCACCCCCTGATGACCTGAACTTTCCTTTTGGTCCAGGCCCTATAGAGCCAGAAAAGGATCCGGATCTGTTTCCCTTCAATCCAGGAGGAATAGGATACATAAGGTCCGAAGGCTGAGTTGCTTAAGAACATAAAGCAAGACATATTGTTTCCACAACTGGCCCTCGAATTCTCCAGTGTTTGTAATAAAGAAAAGGAATGGAAAATGGAGACCATTATCTGAGAAAATTAATGAATTCGTGGAAGATATGGGAGCACTTCAACCAGGATTACCAACTCCAACTATGCTCCTCCGGTCATGGACATTAATACTAACAGACTTAAACAATTGTTTTTTTATGTTTATGTTTCAATTGATACCTTTTCTGATTGTATTTTTGCATCTGTCCATGCAGGAGAAAAGGCAAAGGATGTGTGTAAATCCTTTCACCCAGCTGGTGATGCCATCATAGAAGGCAACGAGGTTGGTCGAGCACGACTTCCCCTTGGTGAATCCATGTTGACTACTCCTCATAACCTTCATCTCTTACAGTTGCTTAGAGATGGCATCCAGAACAAGCTGTTAAGATGGTATTCCTTCCTGTATATTCTTAGCAATATACTTTTTTCCCCCCCTTATTTTTCAGGTAGTAAAAAGTAGACCCATTAAAGAAGAACAGAACAATGCCAATGCCAATTCATTGGACTAGTGCAGTCCACTATAAGCAGAAACCAATTTTTATATTTGTTTGCTTATGTAAAAATTACATTCAGACCTTCTGAAGTCTGAACAGTGTGTATCACTATGCCAGGCAGAGACCTGCTTGCTGAACAGGACACTGAAATAGGTCATTGCTGCAGTGTCCCAGACATTGAATATATTAGTGCAGTGCAGACACCCATTTCAGCTATACAAGTTATATACTACCAAAGGAACTCTTAGATGTGTGGAAACCCTGTGATAACAGCTTAAAATTTAAGCTAATGTAAGCTACCATTCATTTTCACTGAGAGATCTTGAGTAAACAGAATTTGAAAACTTAACCTAGAATGACAATAAGGAAAAACATAAGTCCTTGAGTGGGTGTCAATGCCAGTACTACCACCAAACAGCAGGAAAAATAACACTCACTTTAGCTTAAGATAAATATTTGCAATGTAGATATGACTAAATCTGAGCCTGGTCACTCTGCATTTTCCTATTGGCAATTAAGAGAAATGGGAACTTTGTGGTATCTCATCTGAGCTATCTTAAATGTCTACTTTAGAATGAGATGAGTCCTGCACTAGAAATGCCTATATGTATAAGTTTTAACAATAAGGGGAATCTATAACATCTTCATTTTCATTTTCTGTGATTCTGTGATTTCAGCAATAGAAATCCACAGTACAGACAGGTGTCACTTGTATGTTAATGCTTGTATTTATTTAAAGGAATCAAAGAATCCTCCAGAGTGAGACCATAATGACAGGCAAGTGATGCTTAAGCAAACAGCCCTGGTGATGTCAATCCAACTTCTGTTTTTTATCAGGTAAAGGCTACTGTGGCAATGAATGAGTCACTTCTGTCTTTCTATTAGACCGCTGACTAGTAACAACTTGTTGAGTAGCTTCAACTAAAGTATCTTGTCCTGGCTATCTTCTTAGATCTTATACTTCATACTTCCTGGAGGTTTCTTGATGCATATCATGAGACAGACTTATACACTCTGCCTGCTGTTTCTTTAGGATAAGAAGTCAAAAGGTATCTTCCATGATATATTCCTCCTGTAGGAAAAAAATATTCTGTAGTCTAAAACTTGTCTGTCATGCTAGAATAAGATAAGTAATGTGATGGAGAAAAGAAGCTCTCCTACATGGTTTGTCTCCACTTCTTTATTTATTTACTGCTCTTTTCAGTTTTCTTTTTAATATATTGTGGCCACTATCATTCTGTTGCTTTAATAATAAATTCTCAGAATTGTATTCTGCCTGCAACCAGGTAGTGCTAGATGTACCATACATACATTTACCCTGTACTACCTCTGATATACCCTGGTTTATACTCTAGCTATTTGTGTCTAAAGAATAGGAAAACCTAACTAGATCTAAACTAGATCTAAAAAATCGGAAAATCTAACTATTTTGAATATATTTGATACCAGCTATATTCTTTTGATCTTGTGTATTTTATTATTATTATTGTACTCACACACAGAGACAAAGAAGAAAAATAATACACAGGAAGGCAAGATAGTGATGTGTGCTAGAAATTGTTAGAAGTTCACAAAAAGTATGGGAAATAATATATTGATCCCCTACACTTAGTTTGTAACAATTCTCCGGATCGTGTATGGGTTTCATTCTCTGCAATCATACCCACTCTGAGAACATCCCTAAGCAATATTTGCTTCACAAGAGACAGGCATTTCAGTGCTTTAGGTGAAGAACTCACTGTAGCCTTATGTGCAATAATTAGATCATTAACACAAATTGTATTTTTTTTGTATTTAAAACCTTCTCTTCTGTGTCCTTTATTTTTCCTAACAAATGCAATATTTTTAAGTCTTTTATGTAATATTTCTTTATTAAGCATGAATCTTTGTGGTTTTTATTTTATAAACACAGTACAGGAAATTCATTACAGTTGTACCTTGATATTCTGCATCAAATAAGCGTCCTGACTTATGAAAAGTTAAATATGTTAGAACAGTGAGTTTTAGTTTGTCTCCAAGGTCACAGTGAACCAATTCTAGAACTAGAAAAAGCACATAGGAGGTTTAAGTAGTGCCTCCTTTTCTTAGCAGAATATATGTCAAGATTCCTCAGTCAGATGGAATTTTCTGATGAAATGAGGCTTATGCTGAAGATACTAACTGCTAAAAGAAAAATATGTCTTTTACAAAGCCTTTTGTCAAAGAATGAATGGATTCCTGTACTTCCCTTTTCTGCTGCCTGGTGACCTGTCCAGGAACTCCAACTTCCCATTTTTGTAACTTATCATCACCCTTTCATCCCAAAGGTTTTCAGACGCATAACGGACAATCAACCTTTCAGAAAGATACTTGAATGTGTAGGTAACAGCAGTAAAATATTTGGAAGTTCAGAGAAGTATAGTCTGAAGGCAGTAAACCAGTAAGAAACATTGCAGGAAATAAATATCAGCCAATGAGGAAGCAGCGTATGAAATTTCACATAAGTAAAGATGCATTTGCAAATTGAAAGGAAAAAAAATCTTCCTTATGCCCATTAAGGGCAGGACAAGAAATGAGGAGATGGAAGGGATATAAGTTACAATTTTCTTTCTCTACTTCATTACCTGAATTTAAGGATACTGGAAATTTAGAACACATTACTTAAAAGGCATTGGATCCCCATTACTGAAGGAGTTTTAAAATAAGTTATACAAACACCTGGTTTGAGTCTTGAGAGTGGAGTACTTGGAACAGACTTCCAAAGATCACTTCCAAGCCTGGTAGTTTACAGTCTAATTCTATAAAAATTAATTTATATATATATTAATTTATATCTATAAAAAAATAATTATTTGTAGTTTTGAAAAAAAGAGTCATTACTGTGACCTTCCATATTCTTGGTAGATGCTCGGGCAGCCAAAAGAAACAACCATTCTTTAAGTTTTGTTCCTATACTTGATGTCATTACAAATTTATTTGTTTTGTTGCTGGAATCTCATTGACTACAAAATGTTTAGCCCAATTACCCCAGTATAGAGTCTAATCTTATATTTAATTAGATCCTTGAATCTTATGTTTAATTATCTCCTTGCATGCAGAAATGACTTAGAAAGACAGATGGTCTAAAAACATAACAACCCACATAGAGAAATTACAATTATGTTGTTGTCTACTACTGTATATCAGGCTGCCTATAAATGTAAACATAATGCAAAGCTCACTGCTTATTGTCTGATCTTGACCTACTTTTCTGTCTATTCTTATTTCCAGCAAATATTTGATCTTTCATATGATTAAATGGTGAACATGAGGATGATAATATGTTTATCTGGAGCAAATGAATGGAAGTATACTATATTGCTGTTGGTATATAATCTAAGCTGAAATACAAAAATAAATACCAAAAAGCCATATTTGATGTTGTTTTGATACAGAGGACTCCATTACTGTGCTATCTCCTAAGCACATTAAGTTTTCTTATGCCAAATAAATCAGAACATTGTAATTTAAGAATCTTGTTTTGTAAATTGAAGATTCATGATGCAGTTGTACTCACAGGAGTATAATAATGTTGCAGTCCACGTAAGGTGTTTCTGAATAAGTTTTTACCTCAACTTGAAGTGTTGATATGGATGCCAGAAAACATAAGATTGCTGCTTATAAAATAGATCTTCCTTTATTAATTGATGTTTTAATAATCATTTTCCAATGTTGCCTTTAGGAAAAAAAATAGGAATTATGTTGAAGGAAATTCAACAATTTCCAAACTTAATACAACATAATTCTCTGAAAGAGAAAGGGAGAGTGAACAGGTAGGAAAAAATATCTTCCCCGTCCACTCCACAGACTGGCTCCCTGACAAAAAAAGGCAATAGGTGCAATTGTTAATGGTTTCCGAGATACGGTTTCCAAAGTATAGAGTCGAGTACAAATACCAGGTTAGAGTCATGACCAGAAATTTCATTGTATCATAAGCCGTTGTTACACCACACAGTACCATAATGATCTTAAACCAGGGCCCGGAAAGGATAAACAGCATGACAGGGAGCACATAAAGTAACGTGCTATACAACTCAATTTGGAAAACAGGCACAGCAGACTTGAGATTAAAGCAATCAACATTGTGACTAACCACTATTAAGCAGGTCTAATACTTACACCAATTTTAGTTTAACACACTGTGGTCAGATATGCCGTTATCTCAACCCTTTGAGCCACACGTTGGGCACCAAAAAGGACTGTTGTGGTTTAACCCGGCCGGCAGCTAAACACCACACAGCCATTTGCTCCACCCTCCCTCTCTGGGATGGGGGAGAGAAATGGGAAAGTGAAGCCCGTGAGTTGAGGTAAAGACAGTTTATTAAGACAGGAAAGTAATAATAATAATAGTAGTAATAATGATAATAGTACTACTAATAATAATGTGTACAAACAAGTGATGCACAATGCAATTGCAGCACCCCCCCCCCCCCCCCCCCCGCTAACCACCCCTATATTGTTTAGCATGACGTCAGATGGTATGGAATACCCCTTTGGCCGGTTTGAGTCAGATGTCCTGGGTCTGTCCCATCCCAGCTCCTGCTGCACCCCTAGCCTGCCCGCTGGCAGGACAGAGTGAGAAAGCTGAACAGTCCTTGGCTTGGTGTAAGCACTGCTCTGCAACAATTAAAACATTGGTGTGTTATCAACACTCTTTTCATCCTAATCCAAAACATAGTACCCTACCAGCTACTAGGAGGAAAATTAACTCTATCCCAACTGAAACCAGGACACCAAGATACATATACAAACTTAGCCTAGAAGACCAGTACAGAGACATAAGTATTATACAATGCTGTCTTAATTTATGCAGTTTGTCTTCATGTGTTTTTAGCTTTTCATAAAGTCGTGCAGCATCTTTAATATGCAAATAGCATTTTTCCCCCTTATTTCCCATTCTTTCGAATGGAGTTGTGAACCTTTTTGACATTTAAATTAGAGCATCATAATTATGTTTTTGCTGAGTAAATGGCAGGTGATGAACTGCAAACAGGTGTACATTAGAAGCAGCAGAAGATAAATCTCAACTGTGCTATTATTTTTAGTTGCATACATTGTATAAGTATGTGCAGGAGAGAAGGAATGAACATTATTAAACAAAAACATTGGCCCTTCTTGGTCCAAGTTCTGTAAGTTACTAAACAATCTTTTTTTCCATTAATGTCAATGTGAGGAAAAAGAATGCTTTGCACTTTGTAGGACTTAAAATGTATATAAAAAAAATAGTTTTGAATTTGAAAGTTGTCTTCCCTAATCAAGTTTTGTCTAAATCCCCCAGCTGATTGGATTTCCTACATACTTATTACAAAGCAAGATTAACAGGTCCACAGATGTTCTGGAATCCCCAGATACCCAAAGAATAAGAATTCTTTTTTCCCAGTTCTTATTTGCTTTGTTGTAGTTTGGAGAATTTCAATAGCTTTTTGTTGTTGTTATTTTTGCTAGTTTTAAAGAATAGGCAGAAATTTCAGTAACAATGTAGCAGGTTCATAAATTCCAATGAAAATGTTTTAAAGATTCCACTTCTGACTATGTCTGTAAACTTCTGTCTATATTTTCAAGATTCTGAGGAGTCAGTAGTGCATGCTGACTTCATAAGCCATTTGGGAGTATAGCTTCTTCCACAGAATTTTAATCCAAAGTACCTTTATGGAGTTAAACAATAGAAGACCACATATGTCATAAATCACAGAAAGCAGTAGTGTGTAGACATGAGATGGGGAATAAATTCAGGCATTCAGTTGTAAAGGCAATAATTTATGGAGAGAGAAATTAAGAAACAGTCAATAGGTTTCAAAATGAGATGAGGAATAAAATGAAGTCAATGAGGTAGGATGCTCAATTAAGCCTCTTTTAGGTGATGAGAACTCAGCAAAACGCTCAGAGAAGCTCGTAAAGAAAGAGAAAAAAGAAAAAAAAGGCACAACAATGAAGTTATATCAATAAAGAAGCAGGAAAAAGAAGTGAAGAGGAACAGGCTGGCAGAATGGAGACCAGGACGGGAACAGGCATTCTGATTGCCTCACGAAGACAGGTTCGGCCAAACTCAGCAAACGGCTCAGAGAAGCTCGTACAGAAAGTCACTGGAAATAGGCGCACTGGAGCTGAAGAGAAGCTCGATCTGAGAGAAGCGGACCTGTGCACACAACTGCCTCTCGCTGGTAAGCAGTTGCGCATTATGGGGAATCATACGTCCTTAGGAACAAAGGCTGTCCTGATAACCTTACAGCTTATTCTCCTTATTAATAATTGGACAGTTTATGAGCCTGAAATATGGGACCAATCTGAGGTCAAAGTGTGGGACTCTGCAACTAAAAATGGCAGGGTTGCAGTGGGATTGCTCGGAACCTGGCGAGCAGTCTCTGAGGCCTTAAAGAGCCATGTGGGACCACAGTCAGAAACGTGTGGCTTTCCAGACAGTGAGGGAGCTGCAGGCTCCTTTACTGATCCGACTGCTACGCCATGGGCCCCTCTGCTGCCACAGCCATCAAAGGCTTTTGCTGTTACACCCCCTGGTGACCTGAACGTACCTTTTGACCCAGGCCTATGTGGTGGTTTTACCGTGCTGGGCAGCTAAACCCCACAACCGCTCTCTCACTCCCCCTCCTTTAGATGAGGAGGGGGAGAAGTAAAGCAAAGAACAACTCACGGGTTGAGATAAGGATAATTTAATTAAAGGGAAATAATTACACAGCCTTCCCCATCCACTTTCCTACATGCACTAATGGGGACTTTAGCTCCTTTCACTATGTGTAGGGGTTTTGTTTTGGCAGGACCAGCACGGCTGTCAGACCCCCTATTGTTTACTAGCCAAGTGGCTTCTGGTAGATTTGTGTCCCATTGTTTCCACGTCCCAGCACCTAATGCTCGTAACATAGTCTTTAACAGTCCATTGTACCTCTCAACCTTCCCAGAGGCTTGTGGGTGATAAGGGATGTGGTACACCCACTCAATACCATGCCTCTTGGCCCAGGAGGTAACAAGATTGTTTCAGAAATGACTCCCATTGTCAGACTCAATTCTCTCTGGTGTACCATGACGCCACAATACTTGTCTTTCCAGGCCCAAGATAGTGTTTCGGGCCGTGGCATGGTTTACAGGGTATGTTTCCAGCCACCCAGGAGTTGCTTCTACCATGGTGAGTATGTACCGTTTGCCTTGGCGAGTTTTTGGGAGTGGTCCGATATAGTCAATTTGCCAGGCCTCACCATATTGAAACCCTAGCCATCTCCCCCTGTTCCAGGGAGATTTTACCTTCATGGCTCGTTTGATTGCAGCACAGGTCTCACACTCATGGGTAACCTGTGTGATGGCCTCAATGGTCAAGTCCACCCCTCGATCACGAGCCCATCTGTAAGTGGCATCCCTCCCCAGATGTCCTGATGTTTCATGGGCCCATCGAGCTACAAACAGCTCACCCTTACGTTCCCAGTCTAGGTCCACCTGAGCTACTTCAATTTTCGAAGCTCGATCCACTTCTTTGTTGTTCTGATGTTCTTCAGTAGCGCGACTCTTGGGCATGTGGGCATCTACATGACGTACTTTTACATCCAGGTTTTCTACCCGGGCAGCAATATCTTGCCACAGGGTAGCAGCCCAGATAGGTTTACCTCTGCGCTGCCAGTTGCTCTCTTTCCATTGCTGCAGCCACCCCCACAGAGCATTTGCCACCATCCATGAGTCAGTGTAGAGATACAATACTGGCCAATTTTCTCTTTCGGCGATATCTAGGGCTAATTGTATGGCTTTTACTTCTGCATACTGACTCGACTCACCTTCCCCTTCCATGGCTTCCACAACTCGTCGTATGGGATTCAACACAGCAGCTTTCCATTTCCGATGGCTCCCTATCAGACGGCAGGATCCGTCAGTAAACAACGCATACTGCTTTCTGTCTTCTGGCAACTTATTTTATGGTGGTGCCTCTTCAGCACGGGTTACCTCTTCTGTTGGCACTCCAAAATCTCTGCCTTCCGGCCAGTCCATAACCTCTTCCAGGATTCCTGGGCGATTGGGTTTTCCCATTCAAGCCCGCTGTGTAATTAACGCTATCCACTTACTCCATGTAGCATCAGTTGCATGGTGTGTAGTGGGAATTTTCTCTTTGAACATCCAGTGTAACACAGGTAGCCGCGGTGCCAAGAGGAGCTGTGCCTCTGTACCCACAACTTCTGAAGCAGTTCGAACACCCTCATATGCTGTGAGTATTTCTTTTTCAGTTGGGGTGTAATTGGCTTCTGATCCTCGATAGCCCTGACTCCAGAAGCCCAGAGGTCGACCTCGAGTTTCTTCTGGGGTTTTCTGCCAGAGGCTCCAGGTGAGCCCATGCTCCCCAGCTGCAGTGTACAGTATATTTTGCACAGCTGGTCCAGTCCGGACAGGCCCAAGGGCTACTGCACGAGCTATTTCTTGTTTGATTTGTTCAAAGGCCTGTTGTTGCTCAGGGCCCCACTCAAAATAGTTTCTCTTTTGAGTCACTCGATATAGAGGACTCACAAGCTGACTATAGCCTGGCACATGCATTCTCCAGAATCCCACGAGGCCTAGGAAAGCTTGCGTTTCCTTTTTGCTAGTTGGCGGAGACATTGCTGTTATTTTATTGATCACATCCATCAGAATATGGCGATGTCCATCCTGCCTTTTTACCCCCAAGAACTGGATTTCCTGTGTAGGCCCCTTGACCTTGCTCTTTTTAATGGCAAAACAAGCTTTCAGGAGAATTTGGATTATTTTCTTCCCTTTCTCAAAAACTTCTTCTGCTGTGTTGCCCCACACGAGGATGTCGTCAATGTACTGAAGGTGCTCAGGAGCTCCCCCTTGCTCCAGTGCACACTGGATCAGTCCATGTCAAATGGTAGGGCTGTGTTTCCACCCCTGGGGCAGCCGATTCCAGGTGTATTGGATGCCCCTCCAAGTGAAGGCAAACTGCAGCCTGCATGCTGCTGCCAAAGGGATGGAGAAAAATGCATTAGCAGTATTGATTGTGGCCTACCACTTGGCTGCCTTTGACTCTAGTTCGTACTGAAGTTCTAGCATGTCCGGCACTGCAGCACTCAGTGGTGGCGTGACTTCATTCAGGCCTCGATAGTCCACTGTTAGCCTCCACTCGCCATTAGACTTTCGTACTGGCCATATAGGACTATTAAAGGGTGAGCGAGTCTTGCTGATTACTCCCTGACTCTCCAGTCGGTGAACCAACTCATGGATGGGAATCAGGGAGTCTCGGTTGGTGCGATATTGCCGTCGGTGCACCGTTGTGGTAGCAATTGGTACCTGTTGTTCTTCAACCTTCAGCAATCCTACAACAGAAGGGTCTTCTGAAAGGCCAGGCAGGGTAGACAGCTGCCTAATCTTCTCTGTGCTCAAAGCAGCTATGCCAAAAGCCCACCGGTATCCTTTTGGATCCTTGAAGTACCCTCTCTTGAGATAGTCTATGCCAAGGATACACGGAGCCTCTGGGCCAGTCACAATGGGATGCTTTTGTCACTCATTCCCAGTTAGACTCACTTCAGCTTCCAGTACAGATAGTTGTTGGGATCCCCCTGTCACTCCAGAGATACAGGTGAGTTCTGTCCCTTGGTAGCCTGATGGCATTAAGGTGCATTGTGCCCCAGTGTCCACTAGAGCATTGTATTCTTGTGGTTCTGATGTGCCAGGCCATCGGATCCACACAGTCCAATAAATCCGGTTATCCCTCTCCTCTACCTGGCCAGAGGCAGGGCCCCTCTAGTCCTGGCTGGAGCATCTGCCACTTAATTCTTGCAAATGAGAGGTAGAGGTCCCTTCATCGTGGTCAAGAATAACATCAGCTCTTCTACTGCCTCTGGGGTACTGCCCAATAGAAACTGGAGCAGCATTTCTCTTAGGAGCCCCTCTTCTTGCTGCTGTATTTCCTTTCAGTTCATGTACCCGAGCAGCTAGGTTTGAAGTAGGTACACCATCCCATTTCCTCATATCTTCCCCATGGTCACGCAGATAAAACCACAAGGTGCCACTTGGTGTCCGTCTTGGGTACTCTCTCTCTTGAGCAGGTGAATGCTGATTCTTAGTGGCTCAAGTATCACTCTGTCTAAATGAGGGGGAATATACTTGTTCCATGAGCTTGTCAAGTCCTTTAGACAGTTTCTCCACAGCTGAGACACAGGACTGTAGCGGAGCAGAGAGATTGTCTTCATATTGTTGAAGCTGGCAGGAGACATCATACATTGTTGGTCCCATCCCCTCGTCCCAGTTAATTACTGCCAGCGTACTGGCACGTGCTGATGGTGCACTCCGCACAAATTTACGCCACATGGATGTTGTGCACTGGACTTCATCGGGGTCTTGAGGTGTCTGGGCATTGTCCAAATCACTATAAATCATCTCCTGCACAGCTAATTCCCGCAGATGCTGGAGACCTTTATCCACAGTGGTCCACTTGCCTATGTGATATACAATATCTTCCTTATGGGGATATCTTTCTTTGATAGCTGCCAGGAGTCGTCTCCAGAGGCTGAGGGCCTGTGCTCCTCTCCCGATTACTTTGTCGATTACCCTTTCTCTAGAGAGGGATCCCAGCTGCTTGGCTTCATTGCCTTCTAATTGTAGGCTACTGGCCCCAGCATCCCAGCATCGGAGCAGCCAAGTGAGGATGTGTTCACCTGGGCGTCGACCATAATCCTTTCGTATTTCTCGCATCTCACTCAGGGATAAGGATCGAGTGATTTCTGATTCCTTTATGATTTCCGTCTCGTCTTCCTGCTGTTTTTGTGATGGCTCTGCTTTAGAGGTGCCTGCCAATTCCCCTTCTCCCTCCTTCTTAGGAGAGCCTTCTTCCCTTACTAAACGAGCTGACCTCCATTTCCATTGTTTTGACTTGACTATGGGGGCGACTGATACCATAGTCGGTTGGTCCTCTGGGTCAGCCACAGCGTGTGTTACTTGGTCATCAGATTCAGAGACTTCCTCCCTCTCTTCAAATTGCTGGATGATGTTAAACAGTGTTTGATAGGAATAAGCCAGGACCCAGCACAATGCTGCAAGCTGTTGTTCTCCGGCATTATCAGGGTCAGGACATACAACTCAAACATTCTACCAAGTTTTTAGGATTTAGCACTTGCTCAGGGGTGAAGTTCAAAACTATTGGAGGAGACACTCGTGACAGGTATCTGCTAACATCATCCCACACACCGTGCCACTCACCACAAGACTGTTTCGGGACAGATTCCCAAGTAAGTTTTCTAAACAATCGACTAATCTTAGAGAGAAAATGAAACCTGTTATTCAGAATTAGAAATAGCAATACATGGGTTACAGATGGATCTTCAAAATACTCCCAAACTGTTGTAATTAGCCCACTGTGAAAGAAGGGAAAGGTACCATTCCTGATATTATTAATAAACTGGTGTCCAGATGAGAAAAGGAAGGCAGTGTAGTTCTGAATATTCTCTGAAAGATAGTTTCCATGGGACCCAAATGATAACAGCGCAGAGCCTGAATTCCAGATTAAACTCAAGGTCAGTGCTTGGCAGCACAGCGAATTAAAAAAAGTGAACACAGATTGTAGCACTTTGTCGGATCGGATATATAGGAGAAAGGAGAATATGACACGGATTGCATGACATATGAACAAAGCTATTATTAACAGGACAATGTACATGGTTACTAGCAAGCAAGTGTGTTAGTTGTATGCGTTTAATCAATTCTATTGTTATCTCAACCCTTCGAGCCCCACGTTGGGCGCCAAAAAGGACTGTGGTGGTTTTACCGTGCTGGGCAGCTAAACCCCACAACCGCTCTCTCACTCCCCCTCCTTTAGATGAGGAGGGGGAGAAGTAAAGCAAAGAACAACTCACGGGTTGAGATAAGGATAATTTAATTAAAGGGAAATAATAATAATAATGAAATAAAGACTACCATGAACTAAACAATTTAACTAAGGGGAAATAAAAGGGAAAGGGGAAAAAGGGAGGAAAACAAACAAACAAAATAAATGAAAGCTATATGGAAGTGCAGAGGAAAGAAATTACTCTCTACTTCCCACAAATGAGCGATGATTGACCACGTCCTTGAAGCAAGGCCTCAACGCACACAGCCGGTGTTCGAGAGGAGGACCGACGTCTTCTCAACGAGAGCCCACCCCTCCCCTCTTCTTCCTGTTTCCACCTTTTATTGCTGAGTGTGACACCACATGGTATGGAATATCCCTTTGATTGGTTTAGGTCAGCTGCCCTAGTGATGTTTCTCTCCTCACTTTTTGCCCACCCCCTAGGAGGGTTAGAAAAAGGCCCAATGCTGTGCCACTGCTGCTCAGCAGTAGACACAACACTGGTGTGATAACACTGCTGTTCCAGCTACAAGTGCAGAGTACGGCACTGTATGGGCTGCTGCCGGGAAAGTTAACATTCCAGCCAGACCCAGTACAACCTATTGGCCTTGAAAAGGAGGTGTATATGCTTTTCTTCGATCCGGGAAGAACGGGATACATAAGGCCTGAAGACCGAGTTGCTTGACAACTTAAAGCGAGACATATTGTTCAAAAGGAATGGAAAATGGAGACTTGTTAGTAATCAAGAAAAGGAATGGAAAATGGAGACTGTTGAGTCGTGGAACTTAAAGGATTGTTTGTTAACTTTTCTGATTGTATAGGCATACTCGGGTTTAGTATGTAAAACCAATGTTCTGTATATTTAGAAACTTTGATGTTTGTGTGTGCTTGTTGGTGGAGCGTACACTCCCCATACACCCAGTGCTGTTTACTTGCCTTTTACACCTTTTATACCTTTTATAGCTTTTATTTGTTTTATAACTATAAATATTACAAAATTCAGATTGAGTTGAGACTTCATTTATAACAACACTATCTGTCCTGGTTTCAGTTAGAACAGAATTAAATTTCTTCCTAGTAGCTGGTGGAATGCTGTGTTTTGGCTTAGGATGAGAAGAGTGCTGATAACACCCCGATGTTTTAATTGTTGCAGAGCAGTGCTTATACTAAGCCAAGGACATCTCAGCTTCTCGCTCTGTCCTGCCAACGGGCAGACTGGGGGTGCAGCAAGAGCTGGGAGGGGGTAGACCCAGGACAGGTGACCCAAACTAGCCAAAGGGGTATTCCATACCATCTGACGTCATGCTAAACAATATATAGGGGTGGCTAGCCGGGGGAGGGGGGCAGACTGCTCGGGGTTAGGCTGGGCATCTGTCAGCGGGTGGTGAGCAATTGCATTGTGCATCACTTGTTTGTATATATTATTAGTAGTAGTACTACTATCACCATTGTATTATTATTATTATTATTATTATTATTATTATTTTATTGTTTTATTGTTTTATTGTTTTATTATTTTATTATTTTATTATTATTGTTATTATTATTTTCCTGTCTTATTAAACTGTCTTTATCTCAACTCACGGGCTTCACTTTCCATTTCTCTCCCCCGTCCCAGAGAGGGAGGGGGAGGGTGAGCGAACGGCTGCGTGGTGTTTAGCTGCCGGCCGGGTTAAACCACGACACTATCTTGCAATTAATTTTGATTTTGAGGAGAGAAGGAAAATAGGATTAAATGTAGTATACTGATATGTTGTTTCAGCATCTTAGAGAGAAAAGGAGTGGAATTAATTTGCCCTTGACTGAACCTTTGGTGTTGGCATGAGAAAAGTACAGGCTGGAGAAAGATAAAGGAAGGGTTAAAAGGGTTGTTGAAGGTGTTAAAGGTTGTGTGGCATGTAGTATTTGACAGAGCTGTTTGAAGTTGAATGAGCAGGGAAACATGTTGTAGGAATGTTAATAGTTCTGCCTCAACAGGAGGCTGTGATCTCAAAATCACCGGTGTGAGACCTTTGCTTGGTGTGAGCCCTTTGCTTGCGGCACAGGGACCATGATGTGTCCGAGAGAGTTGTCATGGAAACAGAAAAGCAGCTAACTCTTAAAACAACCTGAGTTTATGAGTGAACTCAGATTGCCAATGGGACCGCTCAGGGAACTGTTGACAATTGCTTTCCCCTGACCGACCCCACACTGAGATTATAGTCACCCCGGAAATAATGAATGGTAAATACCAAAATCTGGTTAAATTGGGAATGGAGAATCTGTTCTAACAAGGTCCAAAAGAAACCCCTATGGAATTTTTGGACCAACTTTGAAATGCAATGCTTTTCCAAAAGTGGTGATGAATATTAGCCTAGGAGCATAAAAACCAGTCGCCTGATGTAGCTGGTGTGTGTATTGGTGGAGCAGAGACTCCCGGCGCACCCAGCGCTGTTTGCTTACCTCTATTCCTTTAATAAATTGTAAACTTGGATTGTAACCCTATTTGGGACTCAGTCATTTATAACATTTGTGTCACTCTCAGATCCCACATACTTTAGCGTATATGTATTCTCATCAGCATTATTCCTTGTCCTTTAACAGGACAAGGATTTAACAGGACAGGATTAATAGGCAGGGATATCTTTTCATTCTATAGGTCTTTCTCAGAAAATGTTCATAAGAACTGTTGACGATTTGGTCTTCATCGGCCAAAATGGTCACTCAGGGCAGGCAAAGTTGGATGTCTGGATGCCAGCACCAGCTTAGCTCAAGTCCTTGCACTTCCCGGTTCCTTGCTGTCCTGGTTTCAGTTAGAACAGAATTAATTTTCTTCTTAGTAGCTGGTGGAATGCTGTGTTTTGGCTTAGGATGAGAAGAGTGCTGATAACACCCCGATGTTTTAATTGTTGCAGAGCAGTGCTTATACCAAGCCAAGGACACCTCAGCCTTTTGCTCTGTCCTGCCAACAGGCAGGCTGGGGGTGCAGTAAGAGCTGGGAGGGGACAGACCCAGAACAGGTGACCCAAACTAGCCAAAGGGGTATTCCATACCATCTGACGTCATGCTAAACAATATATAGGGGTGGCTAGCCGGGGGGAGGGGGCCGGACTGCTCGGGGTTAGGCTGGGCATCGGTCAGCGGGTGGTGAGCAATTGCATTGTGCATCACTTGTTTGTACATATTATTATTATTTTCCTATTATCACCATTGTAACATTATTGTTATTATTGTTATTATTATTTTGTTATTATTATTTTCCTGTCTTATTAAACTGTCTTTATCTCAACTCACGGGCTTCACTTTCCATTTCTCTCCCCCGTCCCAGAGAGGGAGGGGGGAGGGTGAGCGAACGGCTGCGTGGTATTTAGCTGCCAGCCGGATTAAACCACGACAGTCTTTTTGGCGCCCAACGTGGGGCCCGAAAGGTTGAGATAACGGCATATCTGACCACAGTGTGTTAAACTAAAATTTGTGTAAGTATTAGACCTGCTTAATAGTCACTTGTCATAATGCTAATTGCTTTAATCTCAACTCTGCTGCGCCTGTTTTCCAAATTGAGTATTATAGTACATTATTTTCTGTATGTGCTCTCTGTCATGCTGTTTATCCTCTCCGGGCCCTGGTTTCAGATCATTATGGTACTGAGTGTTGTAGCAATGGCTTATGAGACGATGAGATATCTGGTCATGACTCTAACTTGGTATTTATACTCAGTAACATCGTCGACTCTGTATTTTGGAAACTGTATCTTGGAAACTATTAGCAATTATACCTATTGATTTTTTCCATTAGGGAGTCAATCTGTGGAGGGGAAAGGGGAAGATATTTTTTCTTACTTGATTACTCTCCCTTTCTCCTTCACCACCCCTGTATCCTCCTGGATCACTATGCCTTCCTCCTTCACCACCCTCTTACCCTCCGAGCTTGCTACAATAGCTCTCCAAGATATTGAATGTCCTTGGGATACTCAGACCAGCATAGTCTTGTTGTTCTGCCTCCTGAATGCACTTCAGGTTCTGCTTAAAGTTAAACAACTACTTAGGAAGCTCATCCGGAGATCTGCCCGGAGGCAGTATAGTTGTGGGTGGCAGGGAGTATGGGAGGATATGGGCAGGCATCTAGAGCAGTTGGCACCCCCAGTGTTTTGGAAATTCACCCCTGAACAACTGCAAAATCCTCAAAAACTGGCAGAATGCTTGAGAAAAAGGTGTCATGATTCTGGCAGTTCCAAAGTAACACAAATCATTGTAACATGCTGGGGCCTGGCTCATGCCTATCGAGCTGCCATTGATACTGCTATCAACTTAGTGACAGACCCTGCGGCCACGCCAAGCCCTGTGACAGATCCAACGGCCACTGTGACCCCTACGGTGGACTCTGCAGCTACTCCAGTCCCAGCTTCTGCAGATGCTCCAGTCCCAGCTCCTGCAGATGCTCCAGTTCCAGCTCCTGCAGCCGCTCCAGTCCCAGCTCCTGCAGCCGCTCCAGCCCCAGCTCCTGCAGCTGCTCCAGTCCCAGCTCCTGCAGCTGCTCCAGTTCCAGCTCCTGCAGCCGCTCCAGTTCCAGCTCCTGCTGCTACTCCAGTCCCAGCTCCTGCAAGTGCTCCAACTCCAGTTCCTGCAGCCACTCCAGCTCCGGTTCCTGCAGCTGCTCCAGCTCCTGCAGCCGCTCCAGATCCTGTGGCTGGGTCAGAGAAAAGAGCTGTAGCAGTGCAAGTTGACCCTGCAGAGGGTATTCTAACCTCTGTGGCAGACCCTGTAACAAGGTCAGAGAAACGAGCTGTAGCAGTGCAAGTTGACCCTGCAGAGGGTATTCCAACCTCTGTGGCAGACCCTGTAACAAGGTCAGAGAAACGAGCAGTAGCAGTGCAAGTTGACCCTGCGGAGAGTATTCCAACCTCTGTGGCAGACCCTGTAACAAGGTCAGAGAAACGAGCAGTAGCAGTGCAAGCTGCCCCTGTAGAGAAGGTGAAAAAATGGTATAGAGATTCAGGTCGTTTAGAACGCAGAGAGTCTTCTGCCAAATCTAGGTATAGAGACAACGGAGACGACGACGACGCTGGGCCATCAAGGGTTCAGGAGGAGGAAGATGAGGATGCCGAAAAATCAACAGTAACTACCCGAAGCCTAAACGAGCGTGAGTTACGAGATGTGCGAAAAGATTTTGGTCGCTGTATAGGTGAGCAGCTTGTCACCTGGCTGCTCCGATGCTGGGACACTGGAGCCAATTGTGTGGAATTAGACGGCAGGGAAGCCAAGCGACTGGGATCCCTTGCTAGAGACGCAGGCATTGACAAAGCAATTGCAGATGGAGCACAATCTCACAGCCTCTGGAGGCGTCTCCTCTCAGCTGTGAGGGAAAGGTATCCCTTCAAGGAAGAACTTGTATGTCTACCAGGCAAGTGGACCACTATGGAGAAGGGAATCCAGTACCTGAGGGAATTAGCCGTACGGGAAGTGATTTACGAGGATCCAGACCTCAGACAAACATCCAAAGATCCAGATGAAGTCAGGTGTACACGACCCATGTGGCGGAAGTTTGTACGGAGTGCACCATCATCATATGCCAGCTCATTGGCAATAATGGCCTGGAAAGAGGATGAGGAACCCACAGTGGATGAAGTGGCTAAACAACTCCGGCAGTACGAAGAAAGTCTCTCCTCTTCCTTACAGGCCTGCGTCTCAGCTGTGGAGAAACTTTCTGAAGAGTTCCACCAACTTAAAGAGAATCTATCTTCATCCCCACCTGAACCAACCAGTGTCCACCGACCAAAAGAGAACACTGTGGAGAAACTTTCTGAAAAGGTTCACCAACTTGAAGAGAGATTATTCTCCTCCGTACCTGTACAGAGCAGTGTCTCAGCTATCAGGGGTAGGCGTTCATCCACACAAGGAAGACGATATGGTGGGTACTCACCCCGTGCCACCCTGTGGTTTTACTTACGAGACCATGGAGAGGACATGAGAAAATAGGATGGAAAATCTACTGCGACCCTAGAGGCACGGGTACGTGAGTTGCAAAAGAAAACAATCAAGAAAAAGGGATTCTCTGAAAAGTTTGCTGCTCCAACATCCAGCAGACAGTCCTTCAAACATAGAAATGAAGAAGATTCTGACCAGGATTAGGGGAGCCCTGCCTCCAGCCAGGGGGAGGAAAGGGACAATCGAGTTTATTGGACTGTGTGGATTCGATGGCCTGGCACGTCAGACGCACAGAAGTATAAGGCTTTAGTAGACACCGGTGCACAATGTACTATAATGCCATCGAGCTATAAAGGACCAGAGCCCATCTATATTTGTGGAGTGACAGGCGGATCTCAGCAGTTGACTGTATTGGAGGCTGAAGTGAGTCTGACTGGGAATGAGTGGGAAAAGCACCGCATTGTGACTGGCCCGGATGCTCCATGTATCCTTGGCATAGACTATCTTAGAAGAGGATATTGCAAGGACCCAAAAGGGTTCCGGTGGGCTTTTGGTATAGCTGCCTTAGAGACAGAAGGCATTAAACAATTATCTACCTTGCCTGGTCTCTCAGAGGACCCCTCTGTTGTGGGGTTGCTGAGGGTCGAAGAACAGCAAGTGCCAATCGCTACCACAACTGTGCACCGGCGGCAATATCGCACTAACCGAGACTCCCTGATTCCCATCCATAAGCTAATTCGTCAATTGGAGAGCCAAGGAGTGATCAGCAAGACTCATTCACCTTTCAATAGTCCCATATGGCCAGTGCGAAAGTCTAATGGCGAGTGGAGACTAACAGTGGACTATCGTGGCCTGAACGAAGTGACGCCACCACTGAGTGCTGCAGTGCCGGACATGCTGGAACTTCAGTACGAACTTGAATCGAAGGCAGCCAAGTGGTACGCCACAATTGATATCGCTAATGCATTTTTCTCCATCCCTCTAGCAGCAGAGTGCAGGCCACAATTTGCCTTCACTTGGAGGGGAGTCCAATATACTTGGAATCGGCTGCCCCAGGGGTGGAAACACAGCCCTACCATTTGCCATGGGCTGATCCAGTCTGCGCTAGAGCAGGGGGAAGCTCCTGAACACCTGCAGTACATCGATGACATTATTGTGTGGGGTGACACAGCAGAGGAAGTTTTCGAGAAAGGGAAGAAAATAGTCCAAATCCTTCTGAAAGCCAGTTTTGCCATAAAACAAAATAAAGTCAAAGGACCTGCACGAGAGATCCAGTTTTTAGGAATAAAATGGCAAGATGGACGTCGTCAAATCCCAATGGATGTGATCAACAAAATAACAGCTATGTCTCCACCAACTAACAAAAAAGAAACACAGACTTTCCTAGGTGTTGTGGGGTTTTGGAGAATGCACATCCCAAATTACAGTCTGATTGTAAACCCGCTCTACCAAGTAACCCGTAAGAAGAATGAGTTTGAATGGGGCCCTGAGCAACGACAAGCCTTTGAACAAATCAAGCAGGAAATAGTCCATGCAGTAGCCCTTGGGCCAGTTCGAACAGGACCAGATGTAAAGAATGTGCTCTACACTGCAGCCGGGGAGAACGGCCCCACCTGGAGCCTCTGGCAGAAAGAACCTGGGGAAACTCGAGGTCGGCCCCTGGGGTTTTGGAGTCGGGGATACAGAGGATCTGAGGCCCGCTATACTCCAACTGAAAAGGAGATATTGGCAGCATATGAAGGAGTTCGATCTGCTTCGGAGGTGGTCGGTACTGAAGCGCAGCTCCTCCTAGCACCCCGATTGCCAGTACTAGGCTGGATGTTCAAGGAAAGAGTCTCTTCTACGCATCATGCAACTGATGCTACATGGAGCAAGTGGGTTGCACTGATTACTCAACGGGCTCGAATAGGAAACCCCAGTCGCCCAAGAATCTTGGAAGTGATTATGGACTGGCCAGAAGGCAAATACTTTGGGATGTCATCCGAGGAGGAGGTGGGTCGTGCTGAAGAAGCCCCACTGTACAACCAGTTACCAGAGAATGAAAAGAAATATGCCCTGTTCACTGATGGGTCTTGTCGTATTGTGGGGAAGCATCGGAGATGGAAGGCTGCTGTATGGAGCCCTACACGACGAGTTGCAGAAGCTGCTGAGGGAGAAGGTGAATCGAGTCAGTTTGCAGAAGTGAAAGCCATTC
Source organism: Aythya fuligula (assembly GCF_009819795.1). NCBI lineage: Eukaryota > Metazoa > Chordata > Aves > Anseriformes > Anatidae > Aythya > Aythya fuligula. The sequence goes on from NC_045594.1 coordinate 10,394,010, forward strand.
AGCTGGCTTTAGACATTGCTGAACGAGAAAAATGGCCAGTTCTCTATCTCTACACCGATTCATGGATGGTAGCAAATGCCCTGTGGGGATGGTTACAGCAATGGAAGCAAAACAACTGGCAGAGTAGGGGCAAACCCATCTGGGCTGCTGTTTTGTGGCAAGTCATTACTGCTCGGGTAGAGAACCTGGCTGTGAAAGTACGTCACGTAGATGCTCATGTGCCCAAGAATCGGGCTACTGAAGAACATCAAAACAACCAGCAGGTGGATCAGGCTGCTAAGATTGAAGTAGCTCAGGTGGACCTGGATTGGCAGCATAAAGGTGAATTATTTATAGCCCGATGGGCCCATGACACCTCAGGCCATCAAGGTAGAGATGCAACATACAGATGGGCTCGTGATCGAGGGGTGGACCTGACCATGGACGCTATAGCACAGGTTATTCATGACTGTGAAACATGCGCTGCAATCAAGCAAGCCAAACGGTCAAAGCCTCTTTGGTATGGAGGACGATGGCTGAAATATAAATATGGAGAGGCCTGGCAGATTGATTACATCACACTCCCTCAAACTCGCAATGGCAAGCGCCATGTACTTACAATGGTGGAAGCAACCACCGGATGGCTGGAAACATATCCTGTGCCTCATGCCACCGCCCGGAACACTATCCTGGGCCTTGAAAAGCAAGTCCTATGGCGACATGGTACCCCAGAAAGAATAGAGTCAGACAATGGAACTCATTTCCGAAACAACCTTATAGACACTTGGGCCAAAGAACATGGTATTGAGTGGGTGTATCACATCCCCTATCATGCACCACCCTCCGGGAAAGTTGAACGATACAACGGACTGTTAAAGACTACATTGAAAGCAATGGGCGCTGGAACATTCAAAAATTGGGATACGCATTTGGCAAAGGCCACCTGGTTAGTCAATACTAGGGGATCTGCCAACCGAGCTGGACCTGCCCAATCAAACCTGTTACGTACTGTAGATGGGGATAAAGTTCTTGTAGTGCATGTAAAAAATATGCTGGGTAAAACAGTCTGGGCTACTCCTGCCTCAGGAAAAGGCAAACCTATTCGTGGAATTGTTTTCGCTCAGGGACCTGGATACACTTGTTGGGTGATGCAAAAGAACGGAGAGGTCCAGTGTGTACCTCAAGGAGATTTAATACTGGGTGAGAATAGCCCATGAACTGAATTGTACCATGTTAATTACTATATAATACTGTATGTTATCTCTACTATGACTACTGTAGGTGACTAATTAGTATGTATGGAAAAGAGCGTAACCTGAGCATGATATAAATGGTATGGAATAAGGGGTGGATAGATGTCCTGGTTTCAGTTAGAACAGAATTAATTTTCTTCTTAGTAGCTGGTGGAATGCTGTGTTTTGGCTTAGGATGAGAAGAGTGCTGATAACACCCCGATGTTTTAATTGTTGCAGAGCAGTGCTTATACCAAGCCAAGGACACCTCAGACTTTTGCTCTGTCCTGCCAACAGGCAGGCTGGGGGTGCAGTAAGAGCTGGGAGGGGACAGACCCAGGACAGGTGACCCAAACTAGCCAAAGGGGTATTCCATACCATCTGACGTCATGCTAAACAATATATAGGGGTGGCTAGCCGGGGGGAGGGGGCCGGACTGCTCGGGGTTAAGCTGGGCATCGGTCAGCGGGTGGTGAGCAATTGCATTGTGCATCACTTGTTTGTACATACTATTATTATTTTCCTATTATCACCATTGTAACCTTATTGTTATTATTGTTATTATTATTTTGTTATTATTATTTTCCTGTCTTATTAAACTGTCTTTATCTCAACTCACGGGCTTCACTTTCCATTTCTCTCCCCCGTCCCAGAGAGGGAGGGGGGAGGGTGAGCGAACGGCTGCGTGGTGTTTAGCTGCCAGCTGGGTTAAACCACGACACTTGCAAAGTTGACCTGTAGTTGATCCTGCAGCATCTTCCTACAACATATAACTTAGATTACAGATTAGTTTTCTCTCAAGGTTAAATCTCTTTGAGGCACGCACCTGATATCCCCATTCTTTTGCATGACCCACCAGGTATACCCTGGTCCTTGGGCGAAGACAATCCCACAAGTGGTTTTGCCTTTTCCCATGGCAGGGGCAACCCACACAGCCTTCCCCATCCACTTTCCTACATGCACTTGTTATAATTGGCTCAGGATTCATATTAGGATTAAATAAAAAAAATAGGATTTATTGAAAGAATATAAAGGAATAGAGGTAAGCAAACAGCGCTGGGTGCACCGGGAGTCTCCGCTCCACCAGGACGCACACCAGTTACATCAAGCAGCTGATTTTTATGCTCCTAGACCAATACATATTCATTACTACTTCTAAAAAAATAGATTATTAAAATTAGCTTCCGGGGTTCAGTCCCTCCTACTGGAGCATGCGCAGTCTCCTCTGGGGTCTCTTCTGGGGGTCTCTAGGGGTCTTTCATGCTGAAGGCTCGCAGTCTTCCTCTCCCCCTTTGTACTTACTGGGCACCATCCCAAGTTTACGGAACATCTTCTTCAAGTCTTGTCTCCCAGCCGCCCTTCAGCTTCTTTCTCCTTCCTCTTTATCTCTCGGCCCCCCCTAACCAGATACCAAAGATCCACATAGTATCCCATAACAGTCACTAGTTGTTATCAGTTGTTCTGAAACTCCCAGACACACGAGTAATTAAAACATTCTTCCCCAGCCATTCACAGACACATCTATAGCAGTGTTAGAAATAGAAGTCCGGAATAACAAAAGCAAACAGGTTCATAAATTTAAGAAGTGATAAATTGACTAGAATGAGGGGGAGACTGGGACACACTGCATCTGTGGTTCAAGAATTAAATTGCCAGTGCAGGGCCCAGAGGCAGACAGGATTCAAACAGAATTGTTCTTTATGGACACGAATTGTTAAAACATTCCTCACACACTAATGGGGACTTTAGCTCCTTTCACTATGTGTAGGGTTTTGTTTCGGCAGGACTAGCACGGCTGTCATGCCCCCTGTTGTTAACTAGCCAAGTGGCTTCTGGTAGATTTATGTCCCAATGTTTCCACGTCCCAGCACCCAATGCTCCTAACATGTTCTTTAATAATCCTTTGCACCTCTCAGACTTCCCAGAGGCTCGTTTATGATAAGGGAGGTGATACACCCACTCAATACCATGCCTCTTGGCCCAGGAGGTAACAAGATTGTTTCAGAAATGACTCCCATTGTCAGACTCAATTCTCTCTGGTGTAGCACGTCACCTTTCCAGCACTTGCCTTTCCAGGCCCAAGATAGTGTTTCGGGCCGTGGCATGGTTTACTGGATATGTTTCCAGCCACCCAGTAGTTGCTTCTACCATGGTGAGTATGTACCGTTTGCCTTGGCGAGTTTTTGGGAGTGGTCCGATATAGTCAATTTGCCAGGCCTCACCATATTGAAACCCTAGCCATCTCCCCCTGTTCCAGGGAGATTTTACCCTCATGGCTCATTTGATTGCAGCACAGGTCTCACACTCATGGGTAACCTGTGTGATGGCCTCAATGGTCAAGTCCACCCCTCGATCACGAGCCCATCTGTAAGTGGCATCCCTCCCCAGATGTCCTGATGTTTCATGGGCCCATCGAGCTACAAACAGCTCACCCTTACGTTCCCAGTCTAGGTCCACCTGAGCCACTTCAATTTTCGAAGCTCGATCCACTTCTTTGTTGTTCTGATGTTCTTCAGTAGCGAGACTCTTGGGCATGTGGGCATCTACATGATGTACTTTAACATCCAGGTTTTCTACCCGGGCAGCAATATCTTGCCACAGGGTAGCAGTCCAGATAGGTTTACCTCTGTGCTGCCAGTTGCTCTGTTTCTATTGCTGCAGACACCCCCACCGAGCATTTGCCACCATCCATGAGTCAGTGTAGAGATACAGTACTGGCCATTTTTCTCTTTAGGCAATCTCTAAGGCTAATTGTATGGCTTTTACTTCTGCATACTGACTCGACTCACCTTCCCCTTCCATGGCCTCCACAGCTTATCGTGTGGGACTCCACACAGCAGCTTTCCATTTCCAATGTCTCCCTACTGCACGGCAGGATCCGTCAGTAAACAATGCATACTGCTTTCTGTCTTCTGGCAACTCATTGTATGGTGGTGCCTCTTCAGCACGGGTTACCTCCTCTGTTGGCACTCCAAAATCTCTTCCTTTCAGCCAGTCCATAACCTCTTCCAGGATTCTTGGGCAATTAGGTTTTCCCATTTGAGCCCGCTGTGTAATTAACGCTATCCACTTACTCCATGTAGCGTCGGTTGCATGATGTGTAGTGGGAATTTTCCTTTTGAACATCCAGTGTAACACAGGTAGCCGCGGTGCCAGGAGGAGCTGTGCCTCTGTACCCAAAACTTCTGAGGCAGCTCAAACACCCTCTTATGCTGTATCTCTTTTTCATTTGGGGTGTAATTGGCTTCTGATCCTTGATAGCCCCAGCTCCAGAACCCCAGGGGTTGACCTCGAGTTTCTTGCTAACACCCAGCAACTTCCATGACTCAACAGCTGGAGAGCAAGCAGTCCAAGACAGCAAGGCGTCTCCTGAATTACCCTTCTTTGTTCCTTCTAAACTCTACATTCCTGATGGCCTCATCTTTAAGAGTCTAATGTTATCACCAACAATGGGGCTTGTCGACCCCAATGGCTACACTCCCATAGCATCTCACTCACACAGCACAATCATGCAATCAGAAAAAAGGGGCTGCCTTGACCTTCTCATTCATACCACAAGAGTATATCACTTAAAACAATAACCAAACTTGTTTGTATTGTCTCTGGCCATGTTCTTCATGGAGTAACTCACTTCACAACAATACCTTGTCTCAAAGATGCTTACACAAATGCTTTCAACATGAGATACCCAGACATTTAAAAATAAGACATACACTTATTACCACTCCAGTTAATATCCTTCCAGCAGCTGCAAATATTACCCAAGTAACCTTGTCACAATTGTGAGGGGCCAGTTTACCCTTCTCCTGCTTCTTATACAGTCATTAGCAGGTTCGTCCTGGCTCCCAATACTGGGATGCAGCGGTAACCTCAGATTTGCTCGATCTGCTCACAAGATCATTAGCGACCACTCTATTGGTCAGCAAATCCCCTTGACCACTATATCGATCAGCCTGTAGGGTACCCTCCTCCCTTATGGGGACTATGCCGTACGCCAGACGTCTCTGCGCGGTTTACCAGCAGCCCCAGCCAAGCACTGCATCCCCTACGACTTTCTGGCCCCTTTTGTTAAACATCAAATACCCTGATTTATGCTTTCCTTGGAGAAAACAAATGTTTTTGCAGAAATACAGTTTGGACATAGGGTAGAAAGGCAGGTACTTATAATTTTTTACTTTAAATGAAGCCAGAATATGTTAAGTTGCAAAAGACAGAAAGGAATCCTCAAGAGAGTAATATATATATACACACACTTTTTCTTCTGACATTATCTACTGAAATTCATGAAAGAGCAATATCAGAGAGCAGTAAACTTCACATTGCAGAATTTTCAAAAGACTTGCAATTTTGTGATTTTTCCCTCCTTCTAACGTGTGATTCTGTTAGGGGGGTGACATTTTTAGAAGCTTTTCCAGCTAAAGAAGCAATCATGTTATATAAAGCACTAAGGGTTTGCAAAATGGCAGAAAAATAGCCACGGCAAACAGTGTCTGCACTAGAACAGAAAGAAAGAAGAAGGAAGGACACTGAGGAAAAGAAAAAGAAAAAAGAAAAAAGAAAAAAAAAGAAAAAAAAAAGGATTGCCTTAGGTTGCAGGATAAACTTGCAACAGTCAGAGCAGGAATGACAGGGACCTGGGTCATCTACTGTAGCAGGTCTACTGGTTGAAATAAAGCTAGAGAACGAAGAGAGAGGCTTAGATTTTTTTGGATTTTTTGTTGGTTATGGGAGTCTCTTTCTCTGTGTTAATCCAAAAATTGATTCTGGAAAAGTGCTGAGTCTGTAAATGTAATAGGAGAAACTGGCCAACAAGAAAAGGTGTTTGTTTTTTTTTTGTTTTGTTTTGTTTGTTTGTTTGTTTTTTAATGCTTGAAATTTAAATTGGGGGAAAATGATTGAAACACATCAATTTTTATACTTGCCCAATTCACCAAGACCCTTATTGAGAAGGGACTTGCTGGAAAAATGGGATGCAAAATTTCTTTCAAACAAGGGAAAATGGAAATAAAAGTTACATATTATCCCTGTTGAGTCCAGAGAAAGCTCCAGGCAGGACTCCCTGAATGGATGTAATTATGAATCAAGTGTCCCTGAGTTTGGGCTACAGAAATCGCACACAAATCCATGGGTCCCAATGGGATGCATCCACGTGTGCTAAGGGAGTTAGCAGAGGTGATTGCCGAACCGCTCTCTATCAACTTTGAAAGGTCCTGGAGAACAGGAGAGGTGCCTGAAGATTGGAGGATAGCCGATGTCACTCCAGTCTTCAAGAAGGGGAAGAAGGAGGATCTGGGAAACTACAGGCCATTCAGTCTCACCTCTGTCCCTGGAAAGGTGTTGGAACAGCTTGTTCTGGATGCAAGCAATTGGAAGAGAAGAAGGTTATGAGGAGTAGTCAGCATGGATTCACCAAGGGGAAATCGTGCTCAACCAACCTCGTTGCCTTCTATGATGGCATCACCAGCTGGGTAGATGGGGGGAGAGCAGTGGATGTCATCTACCTTGACTTTAGCAAGGCTTTTGGTACTGTCTCCCATGACATCCTGATAGCAAAGCTGAGAAAGTGTGGGATAGATGAATGGACAGTAAGGTGGGTTGAGAACTGGCTGACTGGTCAAGTTCAGAGGGTAGTGATTGGTGGCGCAGAGTCCGGCTGGAGACCTGTGACTAGCGGTGTTCCCCAGGGGTCGGTGCTGGTTCCGGTCTTGTTCAACATCTTCATCGACAACCTTGATGAAGGAATAGAGTCTGCCCTCAGCAAGAACGCTGATGACACAAAGCTGGGAGGAGTGGCTGACACGCCAGAAGGCTGTGCTACCATTCAGCAAGACCTGGACAGGCTAGAGAGATGAGTAGGAAGAAACCAAATGAGGTTTAATAAGAGCAAGTGTAGAGTCCTGCACCTGGGAAGGGACAACCACACGTATCAGTACAGGCTGGGGGATGACCTGCTGGAGAGGAGCTCTGAGGAGAAGGACCTGGGGTTCCTGGTGGACGACAGGTTGACCATGAGCCAGCACTGTGCCCTTGTGGCCAAGAGGGCCAATGGGATCCTGGCATGCATTAAAAGGAGCATAGCCAGCAGGTCAAGGGAGGTGATCCTCCCCCTCTACTCACCTGGAATACAGTGTCCAGTTCTGGACACCCTGGTACAAAAAATACAGGTACAACAATAAGCAAGACATATCGTTCAAAAGGAATGGAAAATGGAGACCGTTAAGTCATGGAACTGGGAAGGATTGTTTGTTACCTTTTCTGATTGTACATACATGTATGTATAGGAGTACTCGAGTTTAGTAAGTCATGGAACTTAAAGGATTGTTTGTGTTATAAATGAAGTCTCAACTCAATCTGAATTTTGTAATATTTATACCTATAAAAGGTATAAAAGGCATAAAAGGTATAAAAGGTATAAAAGGCAAGTAAACAGCGCTGGGTGTACGGGGAGTCTACGCTCCACCAACACGCACACACGAACATTAAACATACTAAATATACAAAACATTGCTTTACATACTAAACCCAAGTATGCCTATACATATGTACAATCAGGAAAGGTAACAAACAATTCTTTAAGTTCCATGACTTACGAAAATCGAGTATGCCTATACATATTCACGATCAGAAAAGGTAACAAACAATCCCTTAAGTTCCATGACTTAACAGTCTCCATTTTCCATTCCTTTTCTTGATTACATACAAGTCTCCATTTTCCATTCCTTTTGAACAATATGTCTCGCTTTAAGTTGTCAAGCAACTCAGTCTTCAGGCCTTATGTATCCCGTTCTTCCCAGATCGAAGAAAAGCACATCCATCTCCTTTTCAAGGCCAATAGGCCTGGGTCAAAAGGCACGTTCAGGTCAACAGGGGGTGTAACAGCAAAAGCCTTCGATGGCTGTGGCAGCAGAGGGGCCCATGGCGTAGCAGTCGGATCAGTAAAGGAGCCCGTAGCTCCCTCACTATCTGGCAAGCCACACGTTTGTGACTGTGGCTCCACGTTGTTGCAGGAAGCACGGCCGAAAGCACTACAGACACCAGCAGAGTCAGATCATGCTCCATTTTATTGCCCGAATAGCCTAACTTTTATAGAGAACTTAAGAGGGGTGGACAGTGTTTCACACAAGATTATTGGTCAAAAGCACCCAGACAAACAGCTACAAGAAAACAACCCCACCTGCAAGAAAACAACCCCCTTGTGATTAGCAGTCACATAGACCTTGTCCTTGAGGCCAGCTACTGGTAACAATATTTTCCTGAATTCCTCAATTGGGCGATGTGGGAACACTGTCATGGGAACTTCTCATAGTTGCCCTGGTAGCTTGGTTTGCTCAGCTACAGCAAGCCATGGGATTTTTGCTGTTTCAAGAAATCCCTCAACAATTCCCCCTTCTTCTTTTGAGCAAACCAAGCCCGACACAACAGTTTTACAAGTAACTCTTTAGCTATATTTACAACACACAACGATGATTACCACCACCATAAACCAAATCCTTAATCCCCTTGTGATTAAACCCAGCAACCATCTACACTTTGTTTCAAACAAGTCAGTGAACCATTGATTGAAAGAATTGATACCATATTGAATCTTTCTCATGTGCTCTTTCAGGAAACTAATGGATTTGTGAATTGACTCATTATGATCAGAAAGGTTTAAACAGTACATTCCCTTAAAGTCCTCACACCCATTCCTTTGAGCCAAAAGCAAGATGTCAATAGCAGCTTGATCCTGTAAAAGCAGATGTCGCAGACTATTTTGATCTGGTAACATCTCCTCAAGTATCTCTGTCGTGGCATAGGCTTGCCTCTCGGCCCAGCATACCAATTTTTCTAAGTTGTTACGTGCGGCCGCAGATGCCACTCCAGGCACTGAAATTGCTAATGCCGCTCTAGCTGCAACCCCACACAATTCAACATTATCATTGCAATCCAATGCAAGCAATGTCCATTTATGTCTGGTGATCTCACGCAACTGTAACAAGCTAGGAGCAAATACAATGAGTTTATCTAAGTAACATGGACATCTGATAGCATTTGCAGGGATACCTTGCCAGGCCCCATTCCCACAAATCAGAAGCACATCAGGAGGTAAGGCCAAAGCTGTACAATTGTTCCAAACACTGTAGTTGTTACCCCTTGTCTCCATGCTATAAACCCCTAAACCCTGCTTAGCAGCGTCATTGCAATCACAGGTGTTATTTGTGTCTTTGTACCAGTATGGCCTTTTCCAGGTTCCTGTAGCAGGAATCATCTGATATCCACGGCTACGTTCACTTTTGTAGCCACCTTTCAGGTTGATACACATTTGACTACAGATACCAAGGTTTTGACATTCATCAATGTCTCCACAGTTTCTCTTGTCTATAAACTCAAACCCAGCTGGACAGTCACATTCATTTATGATGCATTCCTCCAGGGGCTCATCACCCCAGTCCTTGCAGTCTCTCTGCTGGTTACACACTTTATTGATATCTATGCATTCTCCACTTCTGCACTTGAATTTGCCAGGTCCAGAGCACTGAATAACATTGTTACAGTTTGCTTCATCAGTGCCATCCAGACAGTCTCTCACACCACTGCACTGCCTACTCCTATGGACACAGTTCCCATCTTCACATCTGAACTGGTCTGGCCTGCAGGTCCAGGAAGGGCAGTTAATTTCATCACTTCCATCCTTGCAATCAGGATCTCCATCACATCGCCACTTCTTGTGGATACATTCACCTGAGCCGCACTGCACCTCACTCGTAGAACACTTCACTGGAGGTGCAGGCTGGTGGCCACACTGCTCCAAAGATTCATCCGAGTGGTCGGAGCAGTCAGCATCATCAACACACACCCAGCTGATAGGGATGCAGGTAGAACTCTTGCACTGAAACTCATGAACACCACAGGTAGGAGGTGCACACTCCAGCTCATCGCTACCATCACTGCAGTCATCTTGAACATTGGAGACAAAGCTTTTGGAAATACATGGCCCACTACTGCATGTGAATTCTGCTGCACTACAAGTCACAATGCCACAATTCTCTTCATCTTCTCCACTGTCACAGTCCTTTTCACCATCACATTTCCAGGACACTGGGATACGCTGGGTTGACTGAGGACCATAGCTGATTTCATTTACCCGGCATGTTCTCGTATGACACAGCTCAGCACTCTCATCAGACCCATCTTCACAGTCCGGATCCCCATCACACTGCCATCTATTTGGCACACACTGACCACTGTTGCACACAAAGTCAGATTCAGCACACGTCTTCTTCACACAAGCACTCTCATCACTGCCATCTAAGCAGTCTTCACATTTTGCTCTAGCACCATTGGCAGCAGTGCACAGGCTGGCGAGGGCGAGCAGCAGGCAGAGTGCCCCGCAGCGCGGCAGCACCCACCGCCGCCCTGCACCTGTGTCACTTATACTGCTCCTATTACCCATGCTGTTAGTGTCAGTGGCATCCTCCTGGTACCGTTTCTGTCTTTGTCGCCCCTTACTCTCCCCCTTTTCTTTTTTTTGCCACTGACCATTCACCACAAATGGATGAGACACATGATTACTAGTTAGGAAAGAGAGTGTAACGTCTGCTATACGGCTGCAGGCAGTGCCAGCTGCAACCCTAGAAGCTGTTTGTGAACGAGCCTGACTGACGGTGGTCATTTGGCGGTGTAATCTGCGTCTCTGCACTCCTGCCCTGCAATAGAGCTAAATCATCATTAATAGTCTGTAGAATGTGGCAACCCCACGGAATGTTATCCAGAAACATAGTTATAACACCCACCTGGGGACGAATAGTCTTTTTTGCATTGCAAGATAACTTCTTATAAAAAGAATGCCAGAGAGAAGCAGCACAGCCCCTGCTGCCGCTGCCTCCATGGTTCCGTCAGACAGGCTGCAGGGTCCTGATGTCCGTCCCTCTGCTCTGTGCCGACTCGCCACAGGGTGAGGGTCGGCTGCCGTTGTCCACTGACGCCTCTGGTCTCCTGTAGCAACTCGATCTCGGATGGCCCGTATCGCACCGCGATTACTTCAATTTCATGCGATTCCGCGTCTCTTCGCGATTCCCTTTTCCGCGTCCCCCCGCGATTCCGCGTCTCACCGCGATTCCTTTTTCCGCGTCTCTCCGTGATTCCGCGTCTCTCCGTGATTCCCTTTTCCGCGTCTCTCCGCGATTCCGCGTCTCTCCGCGATTCCCTTTTCCGCGTCTCACCGCGATTCCTTTTTCCGCGTCCCCCCACGATTCCGCGTCTCTCCGCGATTCCCTTTTCCGCGTCTCTCCGCGATTCCGCGTCTCACCGCGATTCCTTTTTCCGCGTCTCTCCGCGTCCCGTTTCTCACCCCGAGGCCGTTGCCCACGTCGGTTAGTAGGGTGTTTCAATGCTTCTCTCTGTGCGGTGGTCGGCTTGCCGTGTGCCTCGGACCTCACGGCGCCGCTCCGATGTCCCGGCGCCGCTCCGATGTCCCGGCCTCAGCCTGTTAGGGTCTCAGCCTGTTCGGGCGCCATATGTTGTAGGAAGCATGGCCGAAAGCACGACAGACACCAGCAGAGTCAGATCATGCTCCATTTTATTGCCCGAATAGCCTAACTTTTATAGAGAACTTAAGAGGGGTGGACAGTGTTTCACACAAGATTATTGGTCAAAAGCACCCAGACAAACAGCTACAAGAAAACAACCCCACCTGCAAGAAAACAACCCCCTTGTGATTAGCAGTCACATAGACCTTGTCCTTGAGGCCAGCTACTGGTAACAATATTTTCCTGAATTCCTCAATTGGGCGATGTGGGAACACTGTCATGGGAACTTCTCATAGTTGCCCTGGTAGCTTGGTTTGCTCAGCTACAGCAAGCCATGGGATTTTTGCTGTTTCAAGAAATCCCTCAACACCACGTGACTCTTTAAGGCCTCAGAGACTGCTCGCCAGGTGCCGAGCAATCCCACTGCAACCCTGCCATTTTTAGTTGCAGAGTCCCACACCTTGACCTCAGATTGGTCCCATATTTCAGGCTCATAAACTGTCCAATTGTTAATAAGGAGAATAAGCTGTAAGGTTACCAGGACAGCCTTTGTTCCTAAGGACGTATGATTCCCCATAATGCGCAACTGCTTACCAGCGAGAGGCAGTTGTGTGCACAGGTCCGCTTCTCTCAGCTCGAGCTTCTCTCCAGCTCCAGTGCGCCTATTTCCAGCGACTTTCTGTATGAGCTTCTCTGAGCGGTTTGCTAAGTCTGGCCGAACCTATCTTCATGAGGCAATCAAAGTGCCTGTTCCCGTCCTGGTCTCCATTCTGCCAGCCTGTTCCTCTTCACTTCTTTTTCCTGCTTCTTTATTGATGTAACTTCATCGTGTTGCCTTTTTTCTTTTTTTCTTCTCCTTTCTTGAGGGCAGGCTCCCCTCTTATACCCTTCTCTCCACAGCAGTTCTTTTCAAAACAACTTTTCATTGGTCAAACAACTTTGAATCATATGCTGTTAATATTTCCTTTTCAGTTGGGGTGTAATTGGCTTCTGATCCTCGATAGCCCCAGCTCCAGAACCACAGGGGTAGACCTCGAGTTTCTTCTGGGGTTTTCTGCCAGAGGCTCCAGGTGAGCCCATGCTCCCCAGCTGCAGTGTACAGTATGTTTTGCACAGCTGGTCCAGTCCGGACAGGCCCAAGGGCTACTGCACGAGCTATTTCTTGTTTGATTTGTTCAAAGGCCTGTTGTTGCTCGGGGCCCCACTCAAAATAGTTTCTCTTTCGAGTCACTCGATATAGAGTACTCACAAGCTGACTATAGCCTGGAACATGCCTTCAGAATCCCACGAGGCCTAGGAAAGCTTGTGTTTCTTTTTTCTAGTTGGCGGAGACATTGCTGTTATTTTATTGATCACATCCATCAGAATATGGCGATGTCCATCCTGCCTTTTTACCCCCAAGAACTGGACTTCCTGTGCAGGTCCCTTGACCTTATTCTCTTTAATAGCAAAGCTAGCTTTCAGGAGAATTTGGATTATTTTCTTCCCTTTCTCAAAAACTTCTTCTGCTGTGTTGTCCCACACGAAGATGTCATCAACAGACTGCAGTTGTTCAGGAGCTCCCCCTTGTTCCAGTGCAGACTGGATCAGTCCGTGGCAAATAGTAGGGCTTTTTTTCCACCCCTGGGGCAGTCAATTCCAGGTGTATTGGATGCCCCTCCAAGTGAAAGCAAAATGCTGATTCTTAGTGGCTGAAATATCACTCCGTCTAGATGAGGATGGATATGCTCGTTCTACAAGTTGGTCAAGTCTTTCGGACAGTTTCTCCACAGCTGAGACACAGGACTGTAGCGGAGCAGAGAGATTGTCTTCATATTTTTGAAGCTGGCAGGACAGATTATACACTGTTGGTCCCATCCTCTCCTCCCAGTTAATTACTGCCAGCGTACTGGCACGTGCTGATGGTGCACTCCGCACAAATTTATGTCACATGGATGTTGTGCACTGGACTTCATCGGGGTCTTGAGGTGTCTGGGCATTGTCCAAATCAGTATAAATCATCTCCAGCACAGCTAATTCCTGCAGATGCTGGAGACCTTTATCCATAGTGGTCCACTTGCCTACTTGATATACATATCTTCCTTATGGGGATGTCTTTCTTTCACAGCTGCCAGGAGTCGCCTCCAGAGGCTGAGAACTTGTGCCTCCTTCCCAGTTACTTTGTCAATTACCATTTCTCTAGAGAGGCATCCCAGCTGCTTGGCTTCATTGCCTTCTAATTGTTGGCTATTGGCCCCTGCATCCCAGCATCGAAGCAGCCAGGTGAGGATGTGCTCACCTGGATGATGACCATAATCCTTTCGTATTTCTCACAACTCACTCAAGGATAGAGATCGAGTAGTTTCTGATTGATTTATGATTTCAGTCTCTTCTCCCTGATGTTGCCATGATGACGCTGCTTTAGAGCTGCCTGCCTTTTCCTCTTCTCCCTCATCCTTAGGAGGAGCTTCTTTCCTTACTAAATGAGCTGACTTCCGTTTCCATTGTTTTAACTTGACTATGGGAGCAACTGATACCATAGTCGGTTGGTCCTCTGGGTCAGCCACAGCATGTGTTATCTGGTCATCAGACTCAGAGACTTCCTCCCTCTCTTCAAGGTGCTGGATGATGTTAAATAGTGTTTGATAGGAGTAAGCCAGGACCCATATAGGAGTATTCAAAGAATTTGCATCTCATCTAAGAAAAGGCAGTATATAGAAACCCTTCATCTAAGGATCTTGGTATTGCAAGAAATCTATTAAGTATTCAGAACAGAAGAGGTCTATGCTTTTAAAATCATTTTCTAGTATTATAAGGTTGTCTTTCATTTGTAAGATTACTTTAGTGGGCCTGGAAACTGTTTTTTATACATCATTAATGTAGACTGCTTATATTCCTAGAGGCTGTTATAGGTAAAGCAAATATCTTTTAAATTGGATATTAGGAAGAACTTCTTTGCTGAGGGGGTTGTTAGGCATTGGAATGGGCTGCCCAGGGAAGTAGTTGAGTCACCATCTCTGGAGGTCTTTGGTCTTTAAAAGATATTTAGATGTAGAGCTTAGTGATATGATTTAGTGGAGGGCTGGTTAGTGTTAGGTCAGAGGTTGGACTAGGTGATCTTGGAGGTCTCTTCCAACCTAGATGATTCTTTGATTCTGTGATTCTGTGATCTTTTTTTTTGTTGATGTTGTTGATATAGAAAGAGCACAAAAATTCAAAATACACACAGGCCTAAAAAAAGCAGACAAGAACAACACTCCTATTTCTTTCTATGAGGCCATGATTTCATCTCAAATGTATGCAAAGAGCTTCCTTCATTTTATTTTTTTCCTCATGTTTGACGTATTTTGATTAAAAAAAAAACCTTTAATTAATACTGTAGCAAATTGATAAGTAACTAATTGCATTAAAGTGGTATAAGCATTAATTCTGAGTTACATGCAAGCACTGCTATGCTTCTGGTATCAGCTCAGTGATTTTACAATTACTGTTAGCCATGGATGATAAGAAAGAGTACTAGGCATGATTCTTATTTGTTAAAACAGTAAAAGGGCTTGTTTAAAGAGACAAGTAGTTCAGTAAATTTGAGAGACATTCTGAACCTAATTTTGATGCTCTAACCAATCTTTTGTCACTGTTTCAATTTCTTTCACTTACCTGCCAGAAATTCTGGCAATAATTAAAGCCAATAAGTGTAATAAATATGAAAAAAAAAATAATATTTGGTTATATTGATACTTTGGTATTAAGCTTAATACCATAGAGAACATTTAGAAGGTAGCAACTAAAAGTTTGATGGATACAAAGTCACATTCCCCAGTATCACTTACCAGGTATAGCTGTAAAAAGAATACGCAGTTTCCTAAAGACAGAAAGAAAAGTAGTGAAGCATAGATGCTACTCAGCCTCCCTTGCAAAGAAAAAAAGAAAAAAAAATAAAAAAAAAAATAAGAGGAACACTTGGTGACTTGAATTTTATACTTCTGTAAAGCAATTGGTTTGAATAAATTCTTATTTATTAATTATTCATTAAAACATTTGCACTTCTTCAGACATATTAACAAAGTTAATTAATGATTCATGGCTAGAAATGGACCCCTGTAAAAGGGATATATGATGGACATCTGCCCTCATTTTGAAGCTGTTTTTTTTTTGTTGTTGTTAATTTTGTCTGTAACTCCAGCCAGCATGATCAGCTGGTATATGTATTAGTCTTGTGAGGAATGTTTTAACAATTCGTGTCCATAAAGAACAATTCTGTTTGAATCCTGTCTGCCTCTGGGCCCTGCACTGGCAATTTAATTCTTGAACCACAGATGCAGTGTGTCCCAGTCTCCCCCTCATTCTAGTCAATTTATCACGTCTTCAGAAAACACTCCTTAAATTTATGAACCTGTTTGCTTTTGTTATTCCGGACTTCTATTTCTAACAGTTACAGCCTTTTTTTTCCTGTCTTCTTCGAGATTAACTTAACACTGCTATAGATGTGTCTGTGAATGGCTGGGGAAGAATGTTTTAATTACTCATGAAGCGTCAAATAAGAAAGCTGTTTGTGTTTGATGTCTGGGAGTTTCAGAACAACTGATAACAACTAGTGACTGTTATGGGATACTATGTGGATCTTTGGTATCTGGTTAGGGGGGGCAAGAGATTAAGAGGAAGGAAAATGAAGCTGAAGGACGGCTGGGAGACAAGACTTGCAGAGAATGTTCTATAAACTTGGGATGGTGCCCAGTAAGTACAAAGGGGGAGAGGAAGACTGCGAGCCTTCAGCATGAAAGACCCCTAGAGACCCCCAGAAGAGACCCCAGAGGAGACTGCGCATGCTCCAGTAGGAGGGACTGGACCCCGGAAGCTAATTATAATAATCTATTTTTTTAGAAGTAGTAATGAATATGTATTAGTCTAGGAGCATAAAAATCAGCTGCTTGATGTAACTGGTGTGCGTCCTGGTGGAGCGGAGACTCCCGGTGCACCCAGCGCTGTTTGCTTACCTCTATTCCTTTATATTCTTTCAATAAATCCTATTTTTTTATTTAATCCTAATTTGAATCCTGAGCCATTTATAACAATTTGGGGGCTCGTCCGGGATGGCTATAGTTCCTGAATTCTGATTTAATCTAGGAGAGGCGCCCCACCATTTGGTGGCTCCTGTTTGAGTCGGATCGGGACTAATGCCATCCTGAACCTGAATAAAGGTAAGCAAAGAATTTGATTTTTTTTTGAGCTCCCTTGCCGGCTGTTTTTTGCCCGTAATTCTGCGTGCGAAGATCCGGACGAAGACGACAGGGTCGTTTGGATACCGTTCGGTTGGATTCCGGTGTCCGGAATCGAACCGGATGAAGACGACAGTCATTTGTGGATACCGTCTGGTTCGATCCCAGACGAAGACAGCAGAGATGCTTGTGGATACCGTCCAGTTGGACTCTGGATGAAGACGACTGATTCGTAAGATACCGTCCGGTTGGGTAAAGGTGCGGTTGCCAGTGTTTGTGTGTGAGAGTGTAACTGAGACTTGTAAAGTCAGAGTGGAGGTCTTTTTTGTTTTCTCACTGGTTCTAATCTCCTGTCGGGGGGGCTGGGCTGGTGAAGGGAGTGATACGTGGGTGGGTGATAGGTCCTAAACCCCCTGCAAGACACTCTCACTGGGGGCAACCAAGGGCTGTGGGAATTGCCACTAGTAAAATTCCCGGATGGGTCAGATAAAATCAAAGACCAAGGACCAGAAAGGGAGCAAATTACCAGATATATGACCAAAAAGTCCATTATGAATAATGATTAGAAATTGGAACAATAGGGGCCCCAGAAAATTAAAGAGTAAATTAAAAATGATCCAGTATTTTATGACAGAATGACCAAAAGAACCCTTAAGACCCCATGTATTTTGATCCACGGAGGACGGGGTCTGTCAGGCTTTGAACATTAATAGTAGAATACCTGTGGATCCGGAAAAGAGCAAGCTGAAACATTGGAATTAGAAATTAGAGAGCAATTGATTAAGAATGAATATGTGCTACTGTGCTGTGCTGCACTTATACCTCCAGATAACAGGAGCCTCTCGGACCCCGAGAACCAGATCAAAAACAACCTCATGGTTCAGACTTTAATCAAGGGGTCTGAGATAAGGAGGACTGTTCACAAAGGGACAGGTTAGGAATATGTATAGGAATGTTCATGTATATGTAACTCTTTACTAAAGCAATTTGCCACATTAGGCGTGTACGACTTTAGCGGGACTACCCGCCCTGTGCTGCATAGAATTGAGTAAACATACCTACTTTACAATCTTACTGATTGTGGAGTCAGCTTTCTGTGAGTCATTTTGGAGAGCCAGGCAGAAGACACTCTGCTCAGCTGTGGGATCTGCTGCAGCGTGGACACCCCTAGGTGCACCCTGAGTGTTTTGCTCGGAGGGGACTCCACTCTCAGCTGCTCACCGCAGGAGCAAAGATCTCCTGAAACTGCAGACAAACGGTATGTTTTCGGCTGCTGGAGGGATATTAACTGGAGTGTTAATAATTGTATGTGTTTTTATGTATGTATTTTGTGTTGACATTTTGTATATTGTAATATTTGCATATTGTATGTATTTTGTGTTGAAAGTATTTGTGTAAATGTAAGGGTTTGAAACAAAGTGTTACAAGTCACTTCACGAAGAACACAGTCAGAGACAATACTTGTTTGGTTGGTTATCGTTCTAAATTATATTCCTGTGGTATGAATGAGATGTGCTGGAGGCCTCCGTGTGCGATTGTGCTGTGTGAGTGAGACGCAGCGTTGCTGCAAAGCGAGTGCAGAGTTCCGATCCATGGTTCCGTACTCTCCACAAGGGCAGAGACGAACGAAGTGCTTGACAGACTGAAAAGAAGTGCTGTTTTATCCAAGTTTTGAGTGGTGGTGCCTAATATATGGGCCCGGTGTATCTTGTGTATCCTGTGTATCCTATTTTTGCTCTTAAATGTTTTGACTGTGACAAGAAAAAGGCAGGAGCATGATCTGACTCTACTGGTGCTTTCGGCCGTGCTTCCTGCAACATATGAGGCCCGCACAGGCCGAGACCTGGACTCGCTGAGACCTGAACAGGCCGAGAGACCGGAGCGGCGCCGAGAGACTGGAGCGGCGCTGGGAGACCAGAGAAACTACGGAGGGACTACCGCTGGACGGAGAGAGCCCTGAGAGACGCTGCAGAGCCACGGACGGCTCTGAGAGACACAGAATAGACCTGACAGAAGCTGCAAAACGCGGGGAAATTGAAGTAATTTCGGGACATCCGAGATCGAGTTGCTACGGGAGATCAGAGGCGTCAGTGGAGACCGGCAGTCGACTCTCACCGTGAGGCGAGTCGGCACAGAGCAGAGGGGCGGACATCAGGACCCTGCAGCCTGTCTGACGTAACCATGGAGGCAGCGGCAGCAGCGGCTTCACTCTAGCATTCTTTTTATAAAAGGTTTATCTTGCAATGCAAAAAAGACTGTTAGTCCCCAGATTGGTGTTATAACCATTACTAATGACGACTTAGCTCTATTGAAGGGCAGGAGTGCAGAGATGCAGATTACACTGCCAAATGACCACCGGCAGGCTCTTTCACAAACCTAAGGTTGCAGCTGGCACTGCCTGCAGCCGTATAGCAGACGGTAACACTCTCTTTCCTAACTAGTAATCATGTGTCTCATCCAGTTGTGGTGAATGGTCAGTGGCAAAAAGAAAAGGAGGATGCCACTGACACTAACAGCATGGGTAATAGGAGTAGTATAAGTGACACAGGTGACGGTGCGGGGCGCTCTGCCTGCTGCTCGCCTTCGCCTGACTGTGCACTGCTGACGACGGTGCTAGAGCAAAATGTGAAGACTGCTCACATGGCAGTGATGAGAGTGCTTGTGTGAAGAAGATGTGTGCTGAATCTGACTTTGTGTGCAACAGTGGTCAGTGTGTGCCAAACAGATGGCAGTGTGATGGGGATCCGGATTGTGAAGATGGGTCTGACGAAAGTGCTGAGCTGTGTCATATGAGAACAGTGTCATGGAAATGTGATGGTGAAAAAGACTGTGACAGTGGAGAAGATGAAGAGAATTGTGGCAATGTGACAGAGATCCTTATTGTAAGGATGGAAGTGATGAAATTAACTGCCCTTCCTGGACCTGCAGGCCAGACCAGTTCAGATGTGAAGATGGGAACTGTGTCCATAGGAGTAGGCAGTGCAGTGGTGTGAGAGACTGTCTGGATGGCACTGATGAAGCAAACTGTAACAATGTTATTCAGTGCTCTGGACCTGGCAAATTCAACTGCAGAAGTGGAGAATGCATAGATATCAATAAAGTGTGTAATCAGCAGAGAGACTGCAAGGACTGGGGTGATGAGCCCCTGAAGGAATGCAACATAAATGAATGTGACTGTCCAGCTGGGAAACTGCGGAGATAGTGATAAATGCCAAAACCCTGGTATCTGTAGTCAAATGTGTATCAACCTGAAAGGTAGCTACAAATGTGAATGTAGCCATGGCTATCAGATGAATCCTGCTACGGCAAAGCAAATTACATAACCGTTGCTTAACTTGTCAGAAGATAAAAAAGAAAGTGTTTCAACAAGCAGCCATGGGAGGGAAGAATCACTGAATCCCTGATGTGAGGGATTGTACCTTGTTTTACTGACTACTGAAACAGCTGTGAGAACTGCAGAAAGGGACCCATGCATCCAGAATAAAAGGACCATTAACTACTGAAACTTGGAGGGTTGAGTCCGCTCCTGGGAAACTGAAACTCAAGCTAAGGGAGAACTAATATTCTGGCAACGAGGCTCTGCATGAATTAAGGATGCCAAATAAAGGGGACAAGCCTAAAGGGAGAAAAGGGAGAAGGCAAGACCGGGGCAGGACCCTCCACTGCGGTGTGTATGGTCTACCGAGGGAGGCAACCCCTATGGGTATTGACTGCCGAGTGAGAGGGCCTCGACCGGACTTCTCCCACACTAAGATCAGGTTGTCCCGAGAAAATAACATAAAAAACCTCTTTTTTAAACCTATATAAAATTGTGATCATTTTACAGGAGCTGGATCACCCTGACAGGCTGAACGGTAACACAAGCCTGAATTGACCCTGAAAGCGGGCCTAACTCCTTGACTGAAGGCGTTTGCCTATTATGATCCAGCTACGTGGGCAGAAGACAGATCCTGGGACTATAGGACCCCAGTATATATACTTAATAGAATAATTAGGTTATTAGCTGTAATAGAAATAGTTATAAATGATGAGAACTGCTTTGTATCAAAATTGCCTAGCTTTGGATTATTTACTAGCACAAGAAGGAGAATTCTGTGGAAAATTTAGCTTTAGTAATTGCTGTTTAAAGATTGATAAAAAGGGTGTTTCTTCCTAGTAGCTGATAGAATGTTATGTTCTGGTTTAGGATGAGAAGAATGTTAATAATATGATGATGTTTTAATTGTTTTAATTGTTACAGAGCAGTGCTTACACCAAGCCAAGGACCAAACCAAATTCAGCTTCTCACTGTCCTGCCAGCAGGCAGGCTGGGAGGAGGGCCGGACTGCTCGGGGTTAGGTTGGGCATCGGACAGCAGGTGGTGAGCAATTGCATTGTGCATCACTTGTTTCGTACACATTATTACTAGTAGTACTATTATCATCATTATTGTTATTATTGTTATTATCTTCTTGTTTTTATCTCAACTCACAGGCTTCACTTTCCCATTTCTCTCTCCCATCCCAGAGAAGGAGGGGGGGCAGGTGAGCAAGCAAACACAAACCTGGAAGGATATGGAGTGGGATTTATTTTCATGGCTGCCTGCTGGACCATGGGTTAAAAGAGTGTTATTTTTATTGTTATGTGGTGTAATGATGTTATTGTTTATACCTTGTATGATACCTTGTCTTACATTATTAATACACCAGGTGATAAATAGTACATTTGTAATAACTTCATTAAAAAAGGAAGGGGATATGTCAATTATGATGTTTAAGAATTGGACCCTCCAAGAACGGACTGATGAAATCCAGTTATTAACAACAGAAGTGACACGAATTGTTGATATTAAAAAGAAGATAAGGGATTGTGAGGAATGTTTTAACAATTCGTGTCCATAAAGAACAATTCTGTTTGAATCCTGTCTGCCTCTGGGCCCTGCACTGGCAATTTAATTCTTGAACCACAGATGCAGTGTGTCCCAGTCTCCCCCTCATTCTAGTCAATTTATCACGTCTTCAGAAAACACTCCTTAAATTTATGAACCTGTTTGCTTTTGTTATTCCGGACTTCTATTTCTAACAGTTACAGCCTTTTTTTTTCCTGTCTTCTTCGAGATTAACTTAACACTGCTATAGATGTGTCTGTGAATGGCTGGGGAAGAATGTTTTAATTACTCGTGAAGCGTCAAATAAGAAAGCTGTTTGTGTTTGATGTCTGGGAGTTTCAGAACAACTGATAACAACTAGTGACTGTTATGGGATACTATGCGGATCTTTGGTATCTGGTTAGGGGGGGCGAGAGATTAAGAGGAAGGAAAAAGAAGCTGAAGGACGGCTGGGAGACAAGACTTGCAGAGAATGTTCTATAAACTTGGGATGGTGCCCAGTAAGTACAAAGGGGGAGAGGAAGACTACGAGCCTTCAGCATGAAAGACCCCTAGAGACCCCCAGAAGAGACCCCCAGAAGAGACTGCGCATGTTCCAGTAGGAGGGACTGGACCCCGGAAGCTAATTATAATAATCTATTTTTTTAGAAGTAGTAATGAATATGTATTAGTCTAGGAGCATAAAAATCAGCTGCTTGATGTAACTGGTGTGCGTCCTGGTGGAGCGGAGACTCCCGGTGCACCCAGCGCTGTTTGCTTACCTCTATTCCTTTATATTCTTTCAATAAATCCTATTTTTTTATTTAATCCTAATTTGAATCCTGAGCCATTTATAACAGTCTTAAGGACGCTAGTTATTATTTTAACAGAGAGGATTTCTACCGTCAGTCAGTAAAGAAGTTAATCTCATTCAATGTTGTTTGATATCTCAAGTGAGGCCTTTCCAGCGAAAGAGGAAAGGGTTATTTCCTCTGCATAAAGTACTGCTAAGTTCTGCTTCTGTATATCCCTGTTCAGGAAAGACAGGAGCAGAAGGATCAGAGAGAAAAGTCCATCTAGACAAAACAAAATAATGTGGCTTGTTTGGCTAACAAAGAAGCTGAATATGGATAACAAGGGTAAAGCTCAGGTGAGAGCTCAGCTTTGTAACTGAAGATCAGCGTGACTACAAAAGCAAGTAGTTCAGTAGTAAATGAACTTAGGTTGGCAGTGGAAAAATATATTTTTTGATTACTTCAGAAACTTGAAAACAAAATGGACTAAGATATATTAGTTTTTTAATTTTTCTGCTTATAGCTGCAGGAATCTAGACCTGACTCCAGAGAGCCATTCGAGTCTGTGTCATTTGTTTCTCTGTGTTTAGGTTTAGTCCTACTGACAATCACAAATGATCTTGTAAAGGGAGTATTGAATTGAAGCAAATGCATTTTTACATAATTTGGCAGGGTATGTTGACTGTAATACTGCTACAAAGTTACCCTATTTTTCCCCTTTCCAGTAGCTGTTATTGGATCCTGTTGGACGTTTGGCTAGGTATGTATTCAGTCTAACATGTACATCTACCTTCATTTTAATTCTTTTACAGTCTGATGGCAACAAGACTGCTATCAATTTGTGTCACTTTTCATGTCTGTCGTGGTTTAACCCGGCTGGCAGCTAAACACCACACAGCCGTTTGCTCACCCTCCCCCCTCCCTCTCTGGGATGGGGGAGAGAAACGGGAAAGTAAAGCCTGTGAGTTGAGATAAAGACAGTTTATTAAGACAGAAAAACAATAATAACAATAATAATAATAACAACAATGATGATAATACTACTACTAATGTGTACAAACAAGTGATGCACAATGCAATTGCTCACCATCCGCTGGCCGATGCCCAGCCTAACCCTGAGCAGTCCCGGCCCCACTCCCCCGGCTAGCCAATCCCAATATATTGTTTAGCATGATGCCATATCGTTTCTGTGTTTGAAAGACTGTCTGCTGGAAGTTGGAGCAGCAAACTTTTCAGAGAATCCCTTTTTCCCGATTGTTTTCTTTTGCAACTCACATTCCCGTGCCTCTAGGGTCACGGTAGATTTTCCATCCCATTTTCTCACGTCCTGTCCATGGTCTCGTAAATAAAACCACAGGGTGGCACGGGGTGTGTGCCCACCATATCGTCTTCCTTGTGCGGATGAATGCTTACCCCTGATAGCTGAGACGCTGCTTTGTACAGGTGGGGAGGAAAATAATCTCTCTTCAACTTGGTGAACCTTTTCAGAAAGTTTCTCCCAAGTGTTCTCTTTTAGTTGGTGGACACTGGTTGGTTCAGGTGGGGAGGAAGATAGATTCTCTTTAAGTTGGTGGAACTCTTCAGAAAGTTTCTCCACAGCTGAGATGCAGGCCTGTAAGGAAGAGGAGAGACTTTCTTCGTACTGCCGAAGTTGTTTAGCCACTTCATCCACTGTGGGTTCCTCATCCTCTTTCCAGGCCATTATTGCCAATGAGCTGGCATATGATGATGGTGCACTCCGTACAAACTTCCGCCACATGGGTCATGTACACCTGACTTCATCTGGATCTATGGATGTTTGTCTGAGGTCTGGGTCCTCATAAATCACCTCCCGTATGGTAATTCCCTCAGGTACTGGATTCCCTTCTCCATAGCGGTCCACTTGCCTGGTAGACATACAAGTTCTTCCTTGAAGGGATACCTTTCCCTCACAGCTGAGAGGAGACGCCTCCAGAGGCTGTGAGATTGTGCTCCATCTGCAATTGCTTTTTCAATGCCTGCATCTCTAGTAAGGGATCCCAGCTGTCTGGCTTCCCTGCCCTCTAATTCCACACAATTGGCTCCGGTGTCCCAGCAATGGAGGAGCCAGGTGACAATCTGCTCACCTATGCAACAACCAAAATCTTTTCGCACATCTCGTATCTCACACTGGTATAGGTTTCGGGTAGTTACTGTTGATTGTTCAGCATCCTCATCTTCCTCCTGCTGAATCCATGATGGCCCAGCATCGTTGTCTCTATACCTAGACTTGGCAGAAGACTTTGCATTCTGAACGACCTGAATCCCTATACCATTTTTTCATCTTGTCTGTGCAAGTGCGACTTGCACTGCTACAGCTCGTTTCTCTGATCCAGCCACAGGAGCTGGAGTGGCTGCAGGAGCTGGAGCGGCTGCAGGGTCCATCGTAGGGGTCGGAGTTGGATCTGTCATAGGACTTGGAGTGGCCTCAGGGTCTGTCACTAAGTTGATAGTATCAATTGCAGCTTGATAGGCATCAGCCAGGCCCCAGCATCTGTGTCACTCTGGAACTGCCAGAGTCATTACACCTTTTTTTCAAGCATTCTGCCAGTTTTTTAAGATTTTACAGTTGTTCAGGGGTGAATTTCCAAAACACTGGGGGTGCCCACTGCTCTAGATGCCTGCCCATATCCTCCCATACTCCCTGCCACTCACAACTATCCTGCCTCCAGATCTCTGGATGAGATTCCTAAGTAGTTGTTTAACTTTAAGCAAAACCTGAAGTGCATTCAGGAGGCATAACAACAAGACCATGCTGGTCTAAGTATCCCAAGGATATTCAATATCTTGGAGAGCTATTGTAACAAGCTTGGAGGATAAGAGGGTGGTGAAGGAGAAAGGGAGAGTGAACGAGTAAGAAAAAATATCTTCCCCTTTCCCCTCCTCAGATTTGCTCCCTGATGAAAAATGCAACAGGCATAATTGCTAATAGTTTCCGAGATACGGTTTCCAAAGTATAGAATCAACGACGTTATTGAGTACAAATACCAAGTTAGAGTCATGACCAGATATCTCTCCGTCTCATAAGCCACTGTTATAACACACAGTACCATAATGATCTTAAACCAGGGCCCGGAGAGGATAAACAACATGACAGAGAGCACATAAGGAAAATAATGTGCTATAATACTGTCGTGGTTTAACCCGGCTGGCAGCTTAATACCACGCAGCCGTTCGCTCACCCTCCCCCCTCCCTCTCTGGGACGGGGGAGAGAAATGGAAAGTGAAGCCCGTGAGTTGAGATAAAGACAGTTTAATAAGACAGGAAAATAATAATAACAAAATAATAATAACAATAATAACAATAATGTTACAATGGTGATAATAGGAAAATAATAATAATATGTACAAACAAGTGATGCACAATGCAATTATTCACCACCCGCTGACCGATGCCCAGCCTAACCCCGAGCAGTCCCAGCCCCACTCTCCCGGCTAGCCACCCCTATATATTGTTTAGCATGACGTCAGATGGTATGGAATACCCCTTTGGCTAGTTTGGGTCACCTGTCCTGGGTCTACCCCCTCCCAGCTCTTGCTGCACCCCGAGTCTGCCCGTTGGCAGGACAGAGCAAAAGTCTGAGGTGTCCTTGGCTTGGTATAAGCACTGCTCTGCAACAATTAAAACATCGGGGTGTTATCAGCACTCTTCTCATCCTAAGCCAAAACACAGCATTCCACCAGCTACTAGGAAGAAAATTAATTCTGTTCTAACTGAAACCAGGACATCTATCCACCCCTTATTCCATACCATTTATGTCATGCTCAGGTTACGCTCTTTTCCATACATTCTAATTAGTCACCTATAGTAGTCATGGTAGTGGTAACATACAGTATGATATAGTAATTAACATGGTACAATTCAGTTCATGGGCTATTCTCACCCAGTATTAAATCTCCTTGAGGTACACACCGGACCTCTCCGTTCTTTTGCATCACCCACCAAGTGTATCCAGGTCCCTGAGCGAAAACAATTCCACGAATAGGTTTGCCTTTTCCTGAGGCAGGAGTAGCCCAGGCTGTTTTACCCAGCATATTTCTTACATGCACTACAAGAACTTTATCCCCATCTACAGTACGTAACAGGTTTGATTGGGCAGGTCCAGCTCGGTTGGCAGATCCCCTAGTATTGACTAACCAGGTGGCCTTTGCCAAATGCGTATCCCAATTTTTGAATGTTCCAGCGCCCATTGCTTTCAATGTAGTCTTTAACAGTCCGTTGTATCGTTCAACTTTCCCGGAGGCTGGTGCATGATAGGGGATGTGATACACCCACTCAATACCATGTTCTTTGGCCCAAGTGTCTATAAGTTTGTTTCGGAAATGAGTTCCATTGTCTGACTCTATTCTTTCTGGGGTACCATGTCGCCATAGGACTTGCTTTTCAAGGCCCAGGATAGTGTTCCGGGCGGTGGCATGAGGCACAGGATATGTTTCCAGCCATCCGGTGGTTGCTTCCACCATTGTAAATACGTGGCGCTTGCCATTGCGAGTTTGAGGGAGTGTGATGTAATCAATCTGCCAGGCCTCTCCATATTTATATTTCAGCCATCGTCCTCCATACCAAAGAGGCTTTGACCGTTTGGCTTGCTTGATTGCAGCGCATGTTTCACAGTCATGAATAACCTGTGCTATAGCGTCCATGGTCAGGTCCACCCCTCGATCACGAGCCCATCTGTATGTTGCATCTCTACCTTGATGGCCTGAGGTGTCATGGGCCCATCGGGCTATAAATAATTCACCTTTGTGCTGCCAATCCAGGTCCACCTGAGCTACTTCAATCTTAGCAGCCTGATCCACCTGCTGGTTGTTTTGATGTTCTTCAGTAGCCCGATTCTTGGGCACATGAGCATCTACGTGACGTACTTTCACAGCCAGGTTCTCTACCCGAGCAGCAATGTCTTGCCACAAAGCAGCAGCCCAGATGGGTTTGCCCCTGCGCTGCCAGTTGTTTTGCTTCCATTGCTGTAACCATCCCCACAGGGCATTTGCTACCATCCATGAATCTGTGTAGAGATAGAGAACTGGCCATTTTTCTCGTTCAGCAACGTCTAAAGCCAGCTGAATGGCTTTCACTTCTGCAAACTGACTCGATTCACCTTCTTCCTCAGCAGCTTCTGCAACTCGTCGTGTAGGACTCCATACAGCAGCCTTCCATCTCCGATGCTTCCCCACAATACGACAGGACCCATCAGTGAACAGGGCATATTTCTTTTCATTCTCTGGTAACTGGTTGTACAGTGGGGCTTCTTCAGCACGACCCACCTCCTCCTCGGATGACATCCCAAAGTATTTGTCTTCTTGCCAGTCCATAATCACTTCCAAGATTCTTGGGCGACTGGGGTTTCCTATTCGAGCCCGTTGAGTAATCAGTGCAACCCACTTGCTCCACGTAGCATCAGTTGCATGATGCGTAGAAGAGACTCTTTCCTTGAACATCCAGCCTAGTACTGGCAATCGGGGTGCTAGGAGGAGCTGCGCTTCAGTACCGACCACCTCCGAAGCAGATCGAACTCCTTCATATGCTGCCAATATCTCCTTTTCAGTTGGAGTATAGCGGGCCTCAGATCCTCTGTATCCCCGACTCCAAAACCCCAGGGGCCGACCTCGAGTTTCCCCAGGTTCTTTCTGCCAGAGGCTCCAGGTGGGGCCGTTCTCCCCGGCTGCAGTGTAGAGCACATTCTTTACATCTGGTCCTGTTCGAACTGGCCCAAGGGCTACTGCATGGACTATTTCCTGCTTGATTTGTTCAAAGGCTTGTCGTTGCTCAGGGCCCCATTCAAACTCATTCTTCTTACGGGTTACTTGGTAGAGCGGGTTTACAATCAGACTGTAATTTGGGATGTGCATTCTCCAAAACCCCACAACACCTAGGAAAGTCTGTGTTTCTTTTTTGTTAGTTGGTGGAGACATAGCTGTTATTTTGTTGATCACATCCATTGGGATTTGACGACGTCCATCTTGCCATTTTATTCCTAAAAACTGGATCTCTCGTGCAGGTCCTTTGACTTTATTTTGTTTTATGGCAAAACCGGCTTTCAGAAGGATTTGGACTATTTTCTTCCCTTTCTCAAAAACTTCCTCTGCTGTGTCACCCCACACAATAATGTCATCGATGTACTGCAGGTGTTCAGGAGCTTCCCCCTGCTCCAGCGCAGACTGGATCAGCCCATGGCAAATGGTAGGGCTGTGTTTCCACCCCTGGGGCAGTCGATTCCAAGTATATTGGACTCCCCTCCAAGTGAAGGCAAATTGTGGCCTGCACTCTGCTGCTAGAGGGATGGAGAAAAATGCATTAGCGATATCAATTGTGGCGTACCACTTGGCTGCCTTCGATTCAAGTTCGTACTGAAGTTCCAGCATGTCCGGCACTGCAGCACTCAGTGGTGGTGTCACTTCGTTCAGGCCACGATAGTCCACTGTTAGTCTCCACTCGCCATTAGACTTTCGCACTGGCCATATGGGACTATTGAAAGGTGAATGAGTCTTGCTGATCACTCCTTGGCTCTCCAATTGACGAATTAGCTTATGGATGGGAATCAGGGAGTCTCGGTTGGTGCGATATTGCCGCCGGTGCACAGTTGTGGTAGCGATTGGCACTTGCTGTTCTTCGACCCTCAGCAACCCCACAACAGAGGGGTCCTCTGAGAGACCAGGCAAGGTAGATAATTGTTTAATGCCTTCTGTCTCTAAGGCAGCTATACCAAAAGCCCACCGGATCCCTTTTGGGTCCTTGCAATATCCTCTTCTAAGATAGTCTATGCCAAGGATACATGGAGCATCCGGGCCAGTCACAATGCGGTGCTTTTCCCACTCATTCCCAGTCAGACTCACTTCAGCCTCCAATACAGTCAACTGCTGAGATCCGCCTGTCACTCCACAAATATAGATGGGCTCTGGTCCTTTATAGCTCGATGGCATTATAGTACATTGTGCACCGGTGTCTACTAAAGCCTTATACTTCTGTGCGTCTGACGTGCCAGGCCATCGAATCCACACAGTCCAATAAACTCGATTGTCCCTTTCCTCCCCCTGGCTGGAGGCAGGGCTCCCCTAATCCTGGTCAGAATCTTCTTCATTTCTATGTTTGAAGGACTGTCTGCTGGAAGTTGGAGCAGCAAACTTTTCAGAGAATCCCTTTTTCTTGATTGTTTTCTTTTGCAACTCACGTACCCGTGCCTCTAGGGTCGCAGTAGATTTTCCATCCCATTTTCTCATGTCCTCTCCATGGTCTCGTAAGTAAAACCACAGGGTGGCACGGGGTGAGTACCCACCATATCGTCTTCCTTGTGTGGATGAACGACTACCCCTGATAGCTGAGACACTGCTCTGTACAGGTGCGGAGGAGAATAATCTCTCTTCAAGTTGGTGAACCTTTTCAGAAAGTTTCTCCCAAGTGTTCTCTTTTGGTCGGTGGACACTGGTTGGTTCAGGTGGGGATGAAGATAGATTCTCTTTAAGTTGGTGGAACTCTTCAGAAAGTTTCTCCACAGCTGAGACGCAGGCCTGTAAGGAAGAGGAGAGACTTTCTTCGTACTGCCGGAGTTGTTTAGCCACTTCATCCACTGTGGGTTCCTCATCCTCTTTCCAGGCCATTATTGCCAATGAGCTGGCATATGATGATGGTGCACTCCGTACAAACTTCCGCCACATGGGTCGTGTACACCTGACTTCATCTGGATCTTTGGATGTTTGTCTGAGGTCTGGATCCTCATAAATCACTTCCCGTACGGCTAATTCCCTCAGGTACTGGATTCCCTTCTCCATAGTGGTCCACTTGCCTGGTAGACATACAAGTTCTTCCTTGAAGGGATACCTTTCCCTCACAGCTGAGAGGAGACGCCTCCAGAGGCTGTGAGATTGTGCTCCATCTGCAATTGCTTTGTCAATGCCTGCGTCTCTAGCAAGGGATCCCAGTCGCTTGGCTTCCCTGCCGTCTAATTCCACACAATTGGCTCCAGTGTCCCAGCATCGGAGCAGCCAGGTGACAAGCTGCTCACCTATACAGCGACCAAAATCTTTTCGCACATCTCGTAACTCACGCTCGTTTAGGCTTCGGGTAGTTACTGTTGATTTTTCGGCATCCTCATCTTCCTCCTCCTGAACCCTTGATGGCCCAGCGTCGTCGTCGTCTCCGTCGTCTCTATACCTAGATTTGGCAGAAGACTCTCTGCGTTCTAAACGACCTGAATCTCTATACCATTTTTTCACCTTCTCTACAGGGGCAGCTTGCACTGCTACTGCTCGTTTCTCTGACTTTGTTACAGGGTCTGCCACAGAGGTTGGAATACCCTCTGCAGGGTTGACTTGCACTGCTACAGCTCGTTTCTCTGACCTTGTTACAGGGTCTGCCACAGAGGTTGGAATACCCTCTGCAGGGTCGACTTGCACTGCTACAGCTCGTTTCTCTGACCCCGTTACAGGGTCTGCCACAGGGGTTGGAATACCCTCTGCAGGGTCAACTTGCACTGCTACAGCTCTTTTCTCTGACCCAGCCACAGGAGCTGGAGCGGCTGCAGGAGCTGGAGCAGCTGCAGGAACCGGAGCTGGAGCAGCTGCAGGAACCGGAGCTGGAGTGGCTGCAGGAACTGGAGTTGGAGCAGTTGCAGGAGCTGGGGCTGGAGTAGCAGCAGGAGCTGGAACTGGAGCGGCTGCAGGAGCTGGGACTGGAGCGGCTGCAGGAGCTGGGACTGGAGCGGCTGCAGGAGCTGGGACTGGAGTGGCTGCAGGAGCTGGAACAGGAGCATCTGCAGGAACTGGGACTGGAGCATCTGCAGGAGCTGGGACTGGAGTGGCTGCAGGAGCTGGAACTGGATTGGCTGCAGGAGCTGGAACTGGAGTGGCTGCAGGAGCTGGGATTGGAGCGGCTGCAGGAGCTGGGACTGGAGCGGCTGCAGGAGCTGGGACTGGAGCGGCTGCAGGAGCTGGAACTGGAGTGGCTGCAGGAGCTGGGATTGGAGCGGCTGCAGAGTCCACCGTAGGGGTCACAGTGGCCGTTGGATCTGTCACCGGGCTTGGAGTGGCCGCAGGGTCTGTCACTAAGTTGATAGCAGTATCAATGGCAGCTCGATAGGCATGAGCCAGGCCCCAGCATGTTACAATGATTTGTGTTACTTTGGAACTGCCAGAATCATGACACCTTTTTCTCAAGCATTCTGCCAGTTTTTGAGGATTTTGCACTTGTTCAGGGGTGAATTTCCAAAACACTGGGGGTGCCAACTGCTCTAGATGCCTGCCCATATCCTCCCATACTCCCTGCCACCCACAACTATACTGCCTCCGGGCACATCTCCGGATGAGCTTCCTAAGTAGTTGTTTAACTTTAAGCAGAACCTGAAGTGCATTCAGGAGGCAGAACAACAAGACTATGCTGGTCTGAGTATCCCAAGGATATTCAATATCTTGGAGAGCTATTGTAGCAAGCTCGGAGGGTAAGAGGGTGGTGAAGGAGGAAGGCATAGTGATCCAGGAGGATACAGGGGTGGTGAAGGAGAAAGGGAGAGTAATCAAGTAAGAAAAAATATCTTCCCCTTTCCCCTCCACAGATTGACTTCCTAACGGAAAAAATCAATAGGTATAATTGCTAATAGTTTCCAAGATACAGTTTCCAAAATACAGAGTCGACGATGTTACTGAGTACAAATACCAAGTTAGAGTCATGACCAGATATCTCATCGTCTCATAAGCCATTGCTACAACACTCAGTACCATAATGATCTGAAACCAGGGCCCGGAGAGGATAAACAACATGACAGAGAGCAAATACGGAAAATAATGTACTATAATACTCAATTTGGAAAACAGGCGCAGCAGAGTTGAGATTAAAGCAATCAGCATTATGACAAGTGACTATTAAGCAGGTCTAATACTTACACCAATTTTAGTTTAACACACTGTGGTCAGATCTGCCGTTATCTCAACCTTTCGAGCCCCACGTTGGGCGCCAAAAAGACTGTCGTGGTTTAACCCAGCTGGCAGCTAAACACCACGCAGCCGTTCGCTCACCCTCCCCCCTCCCTCTCTGGGACGGGGGAGAGAAATGGAAAGTGAAGCCCGTGAGTTGAGATAAAGACAGTTTAATAAGACAGGAAAATAATAATAACAAAATAATAATAACAATAATAATAATAATGTTACAATGGTGATAATAGGAAAGTAATAATAATATGTACAAACAAGTGATGCACAATGCAATTGCTCACCACCCGCTGACCGATGCCCAGCCTAACCCCGAGCAGTCCGGCCCCCTCCCCCCGGCTAGCCACCCCTATATATTGTTTAGCATGACGTCAGATGGTATGGAATACCCCTTTGGGTAGTTCGGGTCACCTGTCCTGGGTTTGTCCCCTCCCAGCTCTTCCTGCACCCCCAGCCTGCCTGTTGGCAGGACAGAGCAAAAGTCTGAGGTGTCCTTGGCTTGGTGTAAGCACTGCTCTGCAACAATTAAAACATCGGGGTGTTATCAGCACTCTTCTCATCCTAAGCCAAAACACAGCATTCCACCAGCTACTAGGAAGAAAATTAATTCTGTTCTAACTAAAACCAGGACATAGTACTACTACTAATAATGTGTACAAACAAGTGATGCACAATGCAATTGCATACCACCACCCGCTAACCGATGCCCAGCCTAACCCTGAGCAGTCCCAGCCCCACTCTCCCGGCTAGCCACCCCTATATATTGTTTAGCATGACGTCAGATGGTATGGAATACCCCTTTGGCTAGTTTGGGTCACCTGTCCTGGGTCTACCCCCTCCCAGCTCTTCCTGCACCCCCAGCCTGCCCGTTGGCAGGACAGAGCGAGAAGCTGAGATGTCCTTTGCTTGGTATAAGCACTGCTCTGCAACAATTAAAACATCGGGGTGTTATCAGCACTCTTCTCATCCTAAGCCAAAACATAGCATTCTACCAGCTACTAGGAAGAAAATTAACTCTGTCCTAATTGAAACCAGGACACATTGTTTAGAAGGAAGGAATGTGGTATTGAGATATGCTTGCAGTGATAAGAAAGCTTAGCAGGTGACCTTTTAAAATGCAGACAACCGGACTCCTTAGAGCAATTAGGAGAAAATCACGGTGTTAAGTCAAGTCAGATAAGTGAAGAAATATTACCACTTTAAACAGTAAAAGTGTCAAAAGAAACTTGAAATTTAACAGGCTGGCAACTGAAGGCCGTGCATTGTCTGTGAAGCATCAGATAGATTGTGTACCTGGATTACCCACTCAGTGGGGAAACAGGGGAGGGTCCTGTCATCAAAAAGTATATAAACTGTGTTTTGGAACCAGTAGATGCGCTCTTTCCTGCTTGTGGGGCGCCCGCCATTGCAATCGCGAATAAATTACAACTTCCCTGAGATCCTCGCTTGAGCCTAAGTTATTGGCTATGGAGTGTTTCTCACATTTCCCATTCTTGCATAGCTGCCTGGCAAATCATTCCCCTCCTGAACATTCTTCTCCAGTGAGTAACATAATTAAGATTGACATTTCCCCCCCAGGAATACAAATTAGGCCTTAGAAATGGATTTGACTGTTCTGCTAGGCACTCACGTAAAGATTTCCATTTCCTTCTTATAACTCCTAATCTCTCTGCTGGTAAGGGTGGAGTGGCAGCGGCCCCACGTCAGCCTTGCACAGCCCTGAGGCCCTGCCGGGACCCCCCTGCCTCCGTTCTTGCTGCTCCACGCTCCCCTGTGCAACTTCTCCATGGACAGCGTCATTTGCAGTCCCTGTCTCCCCTCCTGGAGCAGCTGCCACTGCCTCCGGTGCAATATTAGGATTATAGGGAACATAACTTGATTCCTCCTCTGAAAACGGAACCTTATTGTTTACATATAAATTTAAAGCCTGAATTTTTGTCAGACCCGTATTTTGGCCAAAATACTGAAGTTCCTTTTATTAGCTTTTTAGGCCAGACAATTACACAATATCAAACCATTTTTTAATCTTTTTTCTTAGTTTTTGAGTTGTTTTTCCAAATCCTTATCATTCTCTCCAAAGGGCTATCTTTAGGCACAATCCCAGGGTCTCCAACCCCACCCTGCTGACTCTTGGAACCCTTAATCCCCAGCTCTTCCTGATGTGCTGCTGTGGACTTTACCACCCACAGGGTACCACACGCCTTCACCTAGGATTAGGACAGAGGCATCTACTTAGCATTTCTCCTTGTTATTACTTGTGGTGGTTTTACTCAGGTGGGCAGCCGAGCTCCACCACAACTGCTCTCTCACTCCCCCTCTCCTCAAAGAGGAAGGGGGAGAAAATACAACACAGAGAACTCGAGGTTTGAGATGAGAAAGGTTTAATTAAAGGGAAAGGGAATGGGGAGAAAAAGAAACAAAAGAAACAATCAGTCCGCGCGGAAGCACAGAGAGAAGGGAAAAAAATATTCTCTACTTCCCATCAACGAGCGATGTTCGGCCACATCCTGGGAAGCAGGGCCTCAAACGCGTAGTGGTTGTTCAGGAGGAACAGCCCCCTCGTGGAACGAGAGCCCCTCTTTTTATTGCTGAGTGTGACATCAGGTGTTATGGAATATCCCTTTGATTGGTTTAGGTCAGCTGCCCTGGCAATGTCCCCTCCCCATCACTTGCCCACCCCCCTCCCCGCTGGTTCCTGGGGGCTTGGAAGGAGTCCTGATGCTGTGCCAGCACTATGCAGCAATAGACACAACACTGGAGTGATATCAGTGCTGTTCCAGCTACGAGTGCAGAGCACAGCACTATGTGGGCTGCTGCAGGGAAAGGTGACTCCAGCCCAGACAGACCCAACACATGACTACACAACTACCTTTTAATATAGAAAATTAGTTCTCTACTGCAAAAACACAACTTACTTTCTCACACAGGAACTACTTGCATTAAGCAGTCTAAGTTTGATATTGTTACCTAGCTCACTGGAGCAAGAATATATCCATTACAGTCACATTTTCTGTTCATTTTGGAGAATAATGTGTGGAGTGGTGAAACCATCCAGTTATT
The DNA here is from genome assembly GCF_009819795.1 of Aythya fuligula. NCBI lineage: Eukaryota > Metazoa > Chordata > Aves > Anseriformes > Anatidae > Aythya > Aythya fuligula. The sequence continues at coordinate 10,429,560 of NC_045594.1, forward strand.
ACCAGCAATTGCAATGTGCGTAATTTTCACTGCTCAGTTTACTATGGTCAATGTCTGGAAAACAAGCAACCATCTTCTGCTCTTTGAGGCTTTATTTTATTGTTTGTTTGGTTTTTTGTTTGTCATACAGGTAAAAAAGATATCTTATTGTTGGAGGAAAGAAGAAACCTGATTAATTGTTATTATAATGAAAATGTGTATTCTTGAAGTAGTCCATTTCTTATACTAGAGTAAAAAATATCTCAAAGCAGTAAATCCATCAGTGAAAACATATAAGGAATAGTCCCCATCAGTAAGATCATGACTTAGCCCTAGCATAACTTTTTCCTTTTACTAATTTGTGTTTTGAATTACTTCATAGCACCAGGTATGTCTCAGGTGATTTTTGTACTAAAAAAAAATATTGTTGTACAAGGCAGCCTGCAATACAAAGGTCTCATATACATCCCTGATCTTGAATTATACCTGCAAGCAGTTCCTACCCACATGTGACCTTCTGCTGGTATCTGCATAGGTACAGCAGTCTGTCCAGATAAATTAATCAACAAGATCATGAACAGGAAATGGAAAGTCAAAAGCATAAATGATAAGTGGGAACCATGAGCTGTACTCCCGTTTCCTTCTTTTGTAACACTCCTCGTAGGAGAGACCAGATCCTGATCCTGATCAGCTGACATCTGTTTTATGATGGAAACGCACAAGACATGACTGGGCAAGTGACCTCTGGGGCAAGCAGCCAGTCACTGCATGAATGCCAGAAATGCTAGCTATGGTTGCAGCCTCTCTGAAAATAGAACTCTCACCAAAGAAGCAAAGTGATTTAGACATAATGGAGTCACCTCATGTTGCTACCCATAAGCAGGTTCATGGAACATGGTAAAAACTAATAATTTACGCAAGACCTTTATTAAAGTGAGCAGTGTGATCATGAGCGAAAAAAAAAGAAAAGGCTGTACATAGAAACAAAGACATACCACATTAAGATAATAGGTAAAATGGTATTTCTAAAGTAAACTAAGCACAAATAAACAGAAGCAAGAATGTAATTTATATTTAGAGCTGACCTAAATTTACTTTTAGGAGAAGCAGAAAAGAATGAGACCTTTATCAGTCCTCACTGGGGAACCTCAGATGAGTTTCAGATAGACTCTTTTGTTAGAGGTAATGCACTGGACTATTGAGAAAGGAGTCTGGGTCCTGTTAACGAGATGAGAATTTCAGGACACTGTGAATGATGATCTGCATCTGTAATTTGAAAACATTGAAACTCCTATATGAAAGGTGAAATAACTCATGAAGGGGTCTTTCCCTAAGTTTATTTTATGAGAGAAGCCAGTAAGGAAATTAATCAGACCCATTAAAAATAGGTCCAAATCCTAAAGGAAGCTGAATTGTCCTGGGAAGGGAAGAAAGAAGAGAAACATTTTATGCAGGATTTGTGGAGAGATGCAAGCTATAGGAGCAACATAGCACAAGAATAACAGAAATCCCACCAAAATCACATTTTAGTCTGCAAGTAACAGTACAGGCAGTAAGAAAAGCATGTGGTCCCTAAGAATAATGTGGGGTTATGTGGGGAAACACAACCCTGCTTAGGTATCCCTGCACCACTCTCAGTTACATAGTGTTATATATGGAGTGGTAATTCGTGTCGAGAAAATGGTTGATATTAATAAAGAAGGGGGAGATTTGGGAATGTGGCCATGGGGGTTGGAAAGCCCCATGGTTGAGATAACATTAGACTCTTAACGAAGAGGCCATCAGGAATATAAAAGAGTTTAGAGGGAACAAAGACGGCTGATTCAGGAGACTCCATGCAGTCTCCGGTTTCTTGTTCTCCAGCTGGTTCTCTTGTTCTCCAGCCATTAAGGCATGGATGTTTCTGGGTGTTTGTTGTTGTTGTTACATTCAAAGTTGTCTGACCAATGAAAAGTTGTTTTGAAAAGAACTGCTGTGGAGAGAAAGGTATAAGAGGGGAACCTGCCCTCAAGAAGAAAGAGAAAAAAGAAAAAAAAGGCACAACAATGAAGTTATATCAATAAAGAAGCAGGAAAAAGAAGTGAAGAGGAACAGGCTGGCAGAATGGAGACCAGGACGGGAACAGGCATTCTGATTGCCTCACGAAGACAGGTTCAGCCAAACTCAGCAAACGGCTCAGAGAAGCTCGTACAGAAAGTCGCTGGAAATAGGCGCACTGGAGCTGAAGAGAAGCTCGAGCTGAGAGAAGCGGACCTGTGCACACAACTGTCTCTCGCTGGTAAGCAGTTGCGCATTATGGGGAATCATACGTCCTTAGGAACAAAGGCTGTCCTGGTAACCTTACAGCTTATTCTCCTTATTAATAATTGGACAGTTTATGAGCCTGAAATATGGGACCAATCTGAGGTCAAAGTGTGGGACTCTGCAACTAAAAATGGCAGGGTTGCAGTGGGATTGCTCGGCACCTGGCGAGCAGTCTCTGAGGCCTTAAAGAGTCACGTGGAGCCACAGTCACAAACGTGTGGCTTGCCAGATAGTGAGGGAGCTACGGGCTCCTTTACTGATCCGACTGCTACGCCATGGGCCCCTCTGCTGCCACAGCCATCGAAGGCTTTTGCTGTTACACCCCCTGTTGACCTGAACGTGCCTTTTGACCCAGGCCTATTGGCCTTGAAAAGGAGATGGATGTGCTTTTCTTCGATCTGGGAAGAACGGGATACATAAGGCCTGAAGACTGAGTTGCTTGACAACTTAAAGCGAGACATATTGTTCAAAAGGAATGGAAAACGGAGACTTGTATGTAATCAAGAAAAGGAATGGAAAATGGAGACTGTTAAGTCATGGAACTTAAGGGATTGTTTGTTACCTTTTCTGATCGTGAATATGTATAGACGTACTGAATTTTACTAAGTTACGGAACTTAAAGGATTGTTTGTTACCTTTCCTGATTGTACATATGTGTAGGCATACTTGGGTTTAGTATGTAAAGCAACGTTCTATATATTTAGAATGTTTGATATTTGTGTGTGCATGTTGGTGGAGCGTAGACTCCCCGCACACCCAGCGCTGTTTACTTGAATATATAAATATATAAATATATATAAATACATATAAAAATATATAAATATATATATATAATTTATATATAATGTACATAATATATAATATATATATATTATATATAAATATATAATATATATAATATATGAATATTCTTTTATAAATATTACAAAATTCAGATTGAGTTGAGACTTCATTTATAACAACAGTGTAAGCATTGCCCATGTATTATGGCTATACAATAAATTATTCTGAGCTTAGTAGGCAAATTAGAACTATTGATAAGAAAGTTGTGATGATACACTCTGCTGGGGAGTGAGGAGAGAGAGAAAATGGTATGGGTCCTATCAAGAACTGTAATAGAATAGAATATTTCATATGACATATTTCAAGGACAAGCTGAAGTTCAGAGGAGAACTCCCATGCATAGGCTACTGGACTATATTGTGCCAATTTCTATTACTCCTGATGAGGCCGTGGAAGAAGCAATTAATAAATCCTGCACAGAAGAGAGATCCTTGTATTCACTGCAAATGTCTCTGAAGATATCAGTGGTGAAAAGATGGCAGAAAACTAGTTCAAGAATATAATTTGGTAACTTGCATGAGGTAAAGGCAATGAAGGGAAACAACAGCCCAAACTGTTTGCCCCTTGTTTGGTTTCTGCCTAGGAGGGGATGCTAGAGGAACAGTCCATTCAGATGCACAAAAAAATTTTGGATGCACCTCCTCTGCTCCATACTACACTCCAACTGAAAAGGAGATATTGGCAGCATATGAAGGAGTTCGATCTGCTTCAGAGGTGGTTGGTACTGAAGCGCAGCTCCTCCTGGCACCCCGACTGCCAGTACTAGGCTGGATGTTCAAAGGAAGGGTATCCTCTACACATCATCTACACAGGGTCCTGCACCTGGGGCACAACAACCCCAAGCAGAGCTACAGGCTGGGAGAGGAATGGTTGGAAAGCTGCCTGGAAGAGAAAGACCTGGGAGTGATGGTTGATAGTCGAATGAATATGAGCCAACAGTGTGCTCAGGTTTCCAAGAACGCCAACAGCATCCTGGCTTGTATAAGAAGCAGTGTGGCCAGCAGGGCTAGGGAAGTGATTGTCCCCGTGTACTCGGCTCTGGTGAGGCCGCACCTCGAGTACTGTGTTCAGTTTTGGGACCCTTGCTACAAGAAGGACATGGAGGTGCTCGAGCGAGTCCAGAGAAGGGCGATGAAGCTGGTGAGGGGTCTGGAGAACAAGTCCTACAAGGAGTGGCTGAGGGAGCTGGGCTTGTTCAGCCTGGAGAAAAGGAGGCTCAGGGGCGACCATATCGCTATTTAGAAGTACATTAAGGGAGGCTGTAGCGAGGTGGGGGTTGGTCTGTTCTCCCATGTGCTTGGTGACAGGACAAGGGGGAATGGGATAAAGTTGCTCCAGAGGAGTTTTAGGTTGGATGTTAGGAAGAACTTCTTTACCGAAAGGGTTATTAGGCATTGGAAAGGGCTGCCCAGGGAAGTGGTGGAGTCACCATCCCTGGAGGTCTTTAAAAGACGTTTAGATGTAGAGCTTAGCGATATAGTTTAGTGGAGGACTTGTTAGTGTTAGGTCAGAGGTTGGACTCGATGATCTTCAGGTCTCTTCCAACCTAGAAATTCTGTGATTCTGTGATCATGCAACTGATGCTACATGGAGCAAGTGGGTTGCACTGATTACTCAGAGGGCTCGAATAGGAAACCCCAGTCGCCCAAGAATCTTGGAAGTGATTATGGACTGGCAAGAAGACAAATACTTTGGGATGTCATCAGAGGAGGAGGTGGGTCGTGCTGAAGAAGCCCCACTGTACAAGCAGTTACCAGAGAATGAAAAGAAATATGCCCTGTTCACTGATGGGTCCTGTCGTATTGTGGGGAAGCATCGGAGATGGAAGGCTGCTGTATGGAGTCCTACACAACGAGTTGCAGAAGCTGCTGAGGGAGAAAGTGAATCGAGTCAGTTTGCAGAAGTGAAGGCCATTCAGCAGGCTTTTCATATTGCTGAATGAGAAAAATGGCCATTTCTCTATCTCTACACAGATTCATGGATGTTAGCAAATGCCCTGTGGGGATGGTTACAGCACTGGAAGCAAAACAACTGGCAGCGCAGGGGCAAACCCATCTGGGCTGCTGCATTGTGGCAAGATATTGCTGCTCGGGTAGAGAACCTGGCTGTAAAGGTATGCCACGTAGATGCTCATGTGCCCAAGAATCGGGCTACTGAAGAACATCAAAACAACCAGGATCAGGTTGGTGGATCAGGCTGCTAAGATTGAAGTGGCTCAGGTGGACCTGGATTGGCAGCATAAAGGTGAATTATTTATAGCCCGATGGGCCCATGACACCTCAGGCCATCAAGGCAGAGATGCAACATACAGATGGTCTCGTGATCGAGGGGTGGACATGACCATGGACGCTATAGCACAGGTTATTCATGACTGTGAAAGATGTGATGCAATCAAGCAAGCCAAACGGTCAAAGCCTCTTTGGTATGGAGGACGATGGCTGAAATATAAATATGGAGAGGCCTGGCAGATTGATTACATCACACTCCCTCAAACTCGCAATGGCAAGCGCCATGTACTTACAATGGTGGAAGCAACCACCGGATGGCTGGAAACATATCCTGTGCCTCATACCACCGCCCGGAACACTATCCTGGGCCTTGAAAAGCAAGTCCTGTGGCGACATGGTACCCCAGAAAGAATAGAGTCAGACAATGGAACTCATTTCCGAAACAACCTTATAGACACTTGGGCCAAAGAACATGGTATTGAGTGGGTGTATCACATCCCCTATCATGCACCAGCCTCCGGGAAAGTGGAACTATATAATGGACTGTTAAAGACTACACTGAAAGCAATGGGCGCTGGGACATTCAAAAATTGGGATATGCATTTGGCAAAGGCCACCTGGTTAGTCAATACTAGGGGATCTGCCAACTGAGCTGGACCTGCCCAATCCAACCTGTTACGTACTGTAGATGGGGATAAAGTTCCTGTAGTGCATGTAAGAAATATGCTGGGTAAAACAGTCTGGGCTACTCCTGCCTCAGGAAAAGGCAAACCCATTCGTGGAATTGTTTTCGCTCAGGGACCTGGATACACTTGTTGGGTGATGCAAAAGAACGGAGAGGTCCGGTGTGTACCTCAAGGAGATTTAATACTGGGTGAGAATAGCCCGGGAGTTGAATTGTATCATGTTAATTACTATACAATACTGTATGTCATCACTACCATGATTGCTATATACCCTAGATGAAAATGGTGATTAATTAGAATGTATGGGAAAGAGTGTAACCTGAGCATGACATAAATGGAATGGAATAAGGGGTGGATAGATGTCCTGGTTTCAGTTAGGACAGAGTTAATTTTCTTCCTAGTAGCTGGTAGAGTGCTATGTTTTGGCTTAGGATGAGAAGAGTGCTGATAACACCCCGATGTTTTAATTGTTGCAGAGCAGTGCTTATACCAAGCCAAGGACATCTCAGCTTCTCGCTCTGTCCTGCCAACGGGCAGACTGGGGGTGCAGCAAGAGCTGGGAGGGGGTAGACCCAGGACAGGTGACCCAAACTAGCCAAAGGGGTATTCCATACCATCTGACGTCACGCTAAACTATATTTAGGGGTGGCTAGCCGGGGGGAGTGGGGCTTGGACTGCTCGGGGTTAGGCTGGGCATTGGCCAGCGGGTGGTGAATAATTGCATTGTGCATCACTTGTTTGTACACATTATTATTAGTAGTACTATTATCATAATTGTTGTTATTATTATTATTATTGTTATTATTATTGTTGTTATTAATATTTTTCTGTCTTAATAAACTGTCTTTATCTCAACTCACGTGCTTTACTTTCCCGTTTCTCTCCCCCTTCCCAGAGATGGAGGGGGGAGGGTGAGCGAACGGCTGTGTGGTGTTTAGCTGCCGACTAGGTTAAACCACTACACAATGTAACTCTTCAAAAACAACATTTATATTCCCATAGTTCCCCACTTTTCCTTTTTTTTATAAACTGTTGATTTATGCAAAAAATCTTTTTAAACTTTTTTTTTTTTAAGTGTAATTTGGTAAATATCTTCTTCTTCTTCACTTTCTTTGCTCTCCATTTCCTCTAATATCATCATTGTATTTGCGTAGGGTATTGATCCGTAGTCTTTTGTTTCAATAATGCGGTTTCAATTAACCGCTGGACAAGTCCCCTTACACAGGGGATAATGCAACAGCCAATGGCTGTCAAAACTCCTGCTACTTCGATCAAGGATGTAAATATGGACATTACCATCCCTTTCCGTTTACCGAACCAAGATTCCAACCATCCTGTGATGGAAGTGTCTGCTCCCGAATTTTCTGCCAATTCATTGGCGAGGGTGGTAAGCCCTTGCAATGCTCTTGTTACCATGCCATTTGGGGCAGTATTGTTAGGGATGAAAGTAAAACAATGGTTTCCCAGCATCACGCATACACCACCCTTCTCCGCGAGCATCATATCTAATGCTATCCTGTTTTCCCAAGCCTTTTTGCTGGTGGCATCTAGTTATTCAGCGATTCCTGTTATCGCATCCCAGGTATAATTAATGAATCTCTGCTGATTATAATAGATATAATTAATCCAATCCACATTTTTATTGATTGTTACCCACCAGAACAGTGACTCAAACCCTGCAGCAATTTGATTCCTGGCTTTATGTTCATCCGGAACTCCTCTAGGTACCCCAATAGAATCTATGTATACTCTATCATCAAATGATATTTCTAAGCCTCTTTTACGTCTTCTGGGTATTTGTGATGTTTCTCTTTCAAATGCCAGGGTGAAGGGTATAGCTAATTGAACAAGCGCACAAGTGCCTCCCCAATTAGATGGTAGGGTGGACCGTAAGGTCTTCCCTCCACATTACCACCAGAGATCTGCCCTGGGGATCTCAAGTCTTGAGCAGTTTCCCATCAAGTCCTTGGTAGCACAAGGGAAATTCTCCCAGATGCTGGGTAGCACTCACACCCTGCTGTGAGAGGCAAGCTGTATGGTTACCTATAGCTGTAGAGAATGCAGGGGGAACCCTGATATTGCTATCATGCAAGGAACAGCAAAGAGAGACTTACAGGCCTCATTTCCCCAGGCAGTCTTTTTTTGGTACAATGCAATCATACATCACATCCCCTGGGAATCCTTGGTCCACCCCCATGGGAAGGGCACTATCTGGGCAATCGGTCATCCCGAGGCACAAGCATAGCAGTAGCTATGGTTGAGACTCTGGACGGTATATTTGACCCATTCTATCCAGGCATTCACATCCCCATACCCTGTTTGAATCTCTAATGTTTGAACTGCCACATTTCAGAGGGCCTCCTGTTTTCTCTCCTGTTTTCTCCTTGAGTTTCTCCCTTTCTCTGATGGCAATAGAGGATTGTTTCCATACAGCTATTCTCAATCTGGCTGTTGGGTCTCTCCCAGTTATTTGTTCTCTCTGCTCAGTTGTCCCTGGGCATTTAAATCTCCACAAGCTAACACCTCACAAGCATCAAACGTGACGGATTGTGGTACATAACCCTCTGTCACAGTCACCCATATTTTGACGGGGTATCCCGTCTTACTATTATCTGGTCATGCCTTTTCCAAGTTGCCAATTGACCGAGGCCTTCTCTGAGGCCTAGAATCACTAAAAACAAAATTAGTAATCAATTTTTCCCTGTCATTATTTTTAAACCTTAGGTTTCCAAATAATTATCAATACAAAGAATAAGATGTACACTACTACTATAATAACCCCCCCCCCCCCCTTGGGAGCACTGCAATTCGCTATAGGTCTGTCCTTTCTCTCAATCACAAGTCACACTTGTTAGTTATCTGTTAAAATAAAAGGTTAGTTTACAATTGTAAGCTTTTATCCTGCTCAGAGTCCACTATGAGATTTTTCTCTTCGATTTCAACTTCCAACAAGTCTTCTGTAGGAACAGCTTCCCAGGTACTAGGGTCGACGTATGCCTTCACTCGAGTATAGTGAGTCCAACCTTTTTCCACAGTTCTTACAGCTGTTTCAGTGGTTAGTAATTGTCCTTCCCATTCAGGCCGCGGTTGACTCTTTCCAGGTCTTGATCAGGACCCAATTTCCTGGTTGATGGTGATGAATGGGGAATTCCAAAGGTGACAACCGACAACCCAGAGGTCCTGAGAGATGACAAAGAAGAGGACAACCCCAGAATACAGTTCTTAAGAAAACTCTCTTGTTTTGAATTGTGGTATCTCATCCTTTCTGCCCAGATAGGGCAATCATCTCATATGCAGCATCTCATATGGTGAAATTCCTATATCCTTTCTTGGTGCTGTTTGAACCTGTAGGAGTAAGCATTTTACCCAAGGAAGTTGGGTTTCTAACACTAATGTAGTTAATTGCTTCTTTAATGTCTGGTTCATTCGCTCCTCCACCTTCCCAGAAGAGGAGGGGTGCCAGGGGGTGTAAAAATCCCTCTCAATCTCTAAGGCCTGCTTTAACCCTTGCAGTAAAGCTTTACACCCATCCAGTCATGTGGTCAATTAGGACAAACAAGTAACTCAGTAAAGTCTACCTGTATACTTTGGAAAGGTCAAATCCCTGGCTCCTGTCCCCCTCTAGATGGGTTACAGAAGACCTTTTTATTTACCTTTTGACATATGGTACATCCTCTGCATATGTGCTTTGCTAAAGTGTATATTCCTACACAGACATACTTTCTTAGCACAACATCACACATTGCTTGCACCTCCCAATGACTCTTTTGATGTAAAACAGTTAATATTTGCCTCATTATCACTTTATTCAGCATTTCTCTCCCATCAGGGAATATCCATTTTCCTTCAGACTTCATAGAATCATAGAATATCCTGAGTTGGAAGGGACCCTTAAGGATCATCAAGTCCAACTCTCGACACCGCACAGGTCTACCCAAAAGTTCAGACCATGTGCCTAAGTTCACAGTCCAATCTCTTCTTAAATTCAGACAGGCTCGGTGCAGTGACCACTTCCCTGGGGAGCCTGTTCCAGTGTGCAACCACCCTCTCTGTGAAGAACCCCCTCCTGACGTCCAGCCTAAATTTCCCCTGCCTCAGCTTAACCCCGTTCCCGCGGGTCCTGTCACTAGTGTTAATGGAGAAAAGGTCTCCTGCCTCTTGACAACCCCTTACGAGGAAGTTGTAGACTGCGATGAGGTCTCCCCTCAGCCTCCTCTTCTCCAGGCTGAACAGGCCCAGTGACCTCAGCCGTTCCTCGTACGTCTTCCCCTCAAGGCCTTTCACCATCTTCGTAGCCCTCCTCTGGACACTTTCCAACAGTTTCATGTCCTTTTTATACTGTGGTGCCCAGAACTGCACACAGTACTCGAGGTGAGGCCGCACCAGCGCAGAGTAGAGCGGGACAATCACCTCCCTTGACCTACTAGCGATGCCGTTCTTGATGCACCCCAGGATACGATTGGCCCTCCTGGCTGCCAGGGCACACTGCTGGCTCATATTCAACTTGCTGTCTATCACGACCCCCAGATCCCTCTCTTCTAGGCTGCTCTCCAGCGTCTCATCGCCCAGTCTGTACATGCAGCCAGGGTTTCCCCGTCCCAGGTGCAGGACCCGGCACTTGCTCTTATTGAACTTCATGCGGTTGGTGATCGCCCAGCTCTCCAACCTGTCCAGATCCCTCTGCAAGGCCTTTATGCCCTCATTTGAGTCCACAACTCCTCCAAGTTTGGTGTCATCAGCAAACTTGCTCAAAATACCCTCTATTCCTACATCCAGATCATTTATAAAAATATTGAAAAGTACCGGCCCTAAAATGGAGCCTTGAGGGACCCCACTGGTGACCGCCCGCCAGCCTGACGCAGCTCCATTTACCATAACCCTTTGGGCCCTGCCCGTTAGCCAATTGCTCACCCATCGTATGATGTTTTTATTTTTTCATGGCTCCTGATTCCTTAAAAAATCTTTCTTTTAAAACTTTTTAGTTCTTTCTTAATTTTCAACAATTCCCTGAATCCTCTTTGCATTTATTCTTTGTTTTCCTTCACACATTAGATGCCTTAAATACCTGACTTCTCTTTCTACATATTGTAATTTATTTTTCAATACTCCCAAGCCCTGCTTTCCCAGAAAGTTGGACAGCTTGTTAGTAGCTTCCTTCACAACTGTTTTCTCCTGTCCTGACAATAAAAGATCATCCACATATTTGTAACAGTAACACCTCATCGGGAGGTTGGAATTGCTCCAAAATCTGTTCTAGAACTTGCCCAAATAAATAGGTGGCCCTGTAAACCCCTGAGGTAAAACCGTCCATCTGTATTGTTGCTTCCGCCCCCATTTAAGGGTCTTTCCAGTCAGAGGTGAGTATATCTTTGCTCTCAGGGCCTGAGAGCACTCCATTAATAATTACTCCATTAACTGTTATTCCACCATAACAATTTACTAGTTGAATGCCCGATTTCATCATCAAATCCCTTCCCAACAAGTTAGTCCCTGCCTTGGGTACATGCAATAATTGCCCAGTGATCATTTTATCCCCTAGTCTCAGCTTGGTATCCCCCAAAAGCGGCACTGTTATCCCAGCCCCTTCTACCCCCATCACTTTTTAGGGTTTCATTAGTTAATTTAATCCCTGATACTTTACAAGCCAGTAATGACCTAGCTGCCCCAGTGTATTGGGTTCAACGGCAAGGTTTGCGGGGGGTGGGGGTGGGGAAGAGAATATTCTTCTTCATGAGAAGAATCCAGAAGCCTCCCCGTGGCAGACAAGGGACAATTTCATCTGGCCCCAAAGGGGCCCACCGCTGCCCAGAGCCAAGCCATGAGCAACACAGTCGGTGCCTCTGTGAGAGCACATCCACAAAGACAAACAAACAAATAAACAAACAAAAACCTGCTGCTCAATAGCAGCTGGGAGAGCAAGGAGCAAGAAATCTCCCCGCAGACATCAAAGTCAGCGCAGAAGGAGAGGGAGGAGGCGCTCCAGGCTCTGGAGCCGAAGCCCCCCTGCGGCCTGTGGCTCCTGGTGGAGCAGGCTGTCCCCCCCCCATCCCCCTCTCCGATACTTGGGAAACTGACCAAACACCACAGCAAATATACCAAAACTTCTAGACTGTTACTTAGATAATGCCTACATCCCCTTTCCCCGCTCATTCAACTTCAAACAGCTCTGTCAAATGCTACATACCACACCTTTAACACCTTCAGTAACCTTTTTTTTTTTTTTTTTAAACACTTCTTTCTATTTTTCTTTCTACAGCCTTTACTTTCACCAAAGTCTCAGTCAAGGGCCAACTTAATTCCATACCTTTCTCCCTCCAGGATGCTGAAGCAACATATCAATATACCATATTTCATCCCATTTTCCTTCTTTCCTCCTTCTTCCACTCCGGATATTCCTATTCGAAGTGGCCAGCCTAGCCACACTTAAAACATCTTATCAAAGCCTGTCCCTGCTAGGATTCAGGCCACAACACAGGCAGCCTTCTTTGCCTGCCATTCCTTCATCTCTCTTCCTCTCCTTTCCATCCTGGCCCTGACTCCCCCTGAAGATTTTCTTCCTCTTTCTCCAACCCTCTTCCTCACTATCCACTGCACTGTCAATACCATTAGTTTCGCTCTCTGCTTTTCCTTCTCATCTCCCCTCCGGACACACACCTCCAGGGCCTCCTGCAGGAGGGTCCCCCAGTGACTGTTCACTACATCCACCCACCTTCTGGAGCATTTTCTGCGTATCTTGCCAGGCCTTAATCACACAATGAACTTTCAAGAACCCTTGGGATACCGGGTCCTCGGGACTCATCCCCGAGTACTTTCTCATTCTGACCCCAAGTCTCTCATATGATTTCTGTGTTGCACACTATTATTATTCCAGCCAGGATTGGCAAGTGGGTATTTCTGCCCTGCCGGTATTACCCCTGGTCCTGGAGGATGAGCTCTTTCCCATTCTTGTATAGCAGCTCTCCTCCTGATCATTCCCATTTCTTTCCCTGTAAACAACATACTTATAGACATAATTCCCTCCGCCAAGAGTATAAGTCAGGTCATAGGAACTGGTCTAATTGTTCAGCTAGGCTGTTGGGGTCCTCAAATAAAGACTTCCTCTCCTTCTTAAAAGTCCTAACCTCTCTGCTGGTAAGGAGGGGGGGTAGTTCACCTAAGAGGATACACAGTTAGTATTAGTACTGTTAGTATCAGGGAAGGCAAAGTTCTTCAGGAAGAACTATTGGTAGGCACTCCACACCCGCAGGGATATCTCCCTGTCCCCTGGAACTCATATTTCCCATTTTTCCTAGCCCTCGTCAGTATGTTGCTACACAAATTTCCCTTCTGATGTGTACCACACACTAACGTTCTGATTCTGGAAAATGGGGGTGTACTGCCAAGCACTTCCCCGTGCAAGGATTACCGTACACCAAATTTCCCTCGTGTACTACCCATCACTTTCCTGTGCGAGGGCTTACCATACACCAAATTTCCCAAGACTCTTCCTTTCTTTCCTTTATCTCACACTTCGTCTGTCTCCGGCCGCACCCCTCGTGGAGCTATGGAACCGCAGATCAGGACTCCACACTCGCTTCGTACAGAAGTACGCCTCACTCACACATCACACAGAGTCTCACCCGACCCCCAAGGCAATACTTAATATTTCTTACCTTGGTCTGTGCACAGAGTTACCGGATCAATTCTTAAAAACCCGGGGTTCCTACCTTCTTCCTTTCCCCACTACTTCACGGATCCTGCCTCTTTAACCAGTCTCGGGCCCTCTGTCAGCTTTCCGCAGAACCACCACCGCCGATGCACAGGACCGCTGAAATCAGAGGGGCATGCCTTCCAGCTGCTGCGGCGCTGGGGCTCCCCAGTAGGTGACTGGATCCCAGACGAGTCCCCAAATTGTGATAAACACTCCATAGCCAATAACTTAGGCTCAAGCGAGGATCTCAGTGAAGTAGTTATTTATTCATGATTGCAATGGCGGGCGCCCCACAAGCAGGAAAGAGCGCATCTACTGGTTCCAAAACACAGTTTATATACTTTTTGATGACAGGACCCTCCCCTGTTTCCCCACTGAGTGGGTAATCCAGGTTCACAATCTATCTGATGCTTCACAAACAATGCATGGCCTTCAGTTGCCAGCCTGTTAAATTTCAAATTTCTTTTGACATTTTTACTGCTTGAAGGGGTAATATTTCTTCACTTATCTGACTTAACACCATGATTTTCACCTAATTGTCCTAAGGAGTCTGGTTGTCTGCATTTTACAAGTTCGCCTGCTAAGCTTTCTTATCACTGTAAGCATATCTCAGTACCACATTCCCTCCTTCTAAACAATGTAACTCTGCAAAAACAACATTTATATTCCCACACTGTCAATATGCTGCTATACTTCTGTAGCTGAGGAAAGGTCAGGGAGAGAGAGAGGGTCCTGTACATATATTATGCTTTCAGAAGTAAGTGCCTTGAACTGCAGGGTAGATCAGGGTAGAGAGAGCTAATCCACACCCATTGTTGTGGTTTAACCCAGCCAGCAGCTAAACACCACACAGCCGTTCGCTCATCCTTCCCCCTCCCTCTCTGGGACAGGGAGAGAAACGGGAAAGTGAAGCCTGTGAGTTGAGATAAAGACAGTTTATTAAGACAGAAAAATAATAATAACAATAATAATAATAACAATAATGATGATAATAGTACTACTAATAATAATGTGTACGAAACAAGTGATGCAAAATGCAATTGCTCACCACCCGCTGACTGATGCCCAGCCTAACCCGGTAGTAGTCCGGCCCTCCTCCTTGTGGTAGTGATTGGCATTTGCTGTTCTTTGACCCTCAGCAACCCCACAACAGAAGGGTCCTCTGAGAGACTGGGCAAGGTAGACAATTGTTTAATGTCCTCTGTCTCTAAGGCAGCTATGCCAAAAGCCCACCGGAACCCTTTTGGGTCCTTGAAATATCCTCTTCTAAGAGTACAAATGTATAAAACAAGTGAAACAAGTGATGCACAATACAACTGCTCGCCACCCTCTGACAGATGCCCAGCCTATCCCCGAGCAGCCCCCCCCCCCATCCAGGCACCCCTATATATTGTTTAGCATGACGTCAGATGGTATGGAATACCCCTTTGGCCACTTTGGGTCAGCTGTCCAGGGTCTGTCCCTTCCCAGCTCCTGCTGAACCCCCAGCCTGACCGCTGGCAGGAGAGAGCAAGAAGCTGAAAAGTCCTTGGCTTGGTGTAAGCACTGCTCTACAACAATTAAAACATCAGCATGTTATCAGCACTTTTCTCATCCTCATCCAAAACACAGCACCCTACCAGCTACCAGGAGAAAAATTAACTCTATTCTCACTGCAACCAGGACACCTATGTAGCAGATAAAAACAAGTGTGGGGCAGCTCCGGATTTGTGGTTCTGGTGAGAGGTGCCTTAGGTGCCCTAACTACTGTAATGCTAAGGACCTTCTATCAGCAGTTCTGCAACTTCTTTCAACTTGCAAACTGTCAATCTTTCATCTATACACCCTGAAGTTGCCTTTAGTATGGTATTCCAAATGCCATAATCATCCCTGTCTTGCAGTGAAGCACTGTTATGAAAGTGGCTTCCACTCAGTTGTGTCACCCTTTCCTTCTCATGCTCTGCCTTCTCTGCCTTGTCGCTTTTTACAACACAATATTATGATCTCTTTTCCTTATAGTTTCTAGTTTATAATGTTAGAGCCCATAGCAGATGTCATTTACATTCCCATTAAATATTAATAAATAATATGCACGCCCAAAACTTAATAACCAATCATTACACAACATCCAGACTTGGTTGACTGTACTCCAATTAGTGTTAGTGGCACCATAAACAGGAACTGCTAATGAACAGGTCCTGATGGAAACTACATGAGTATAGTGCGAAAAAAGTTTGGGCTGACCAGCTACCACCCTGGAGAGGACACGTGAGGATGATGCTCACCTGGGAACTCTATCACTCCTCTTCCACATGAGCACTGAGGAAAAGTTTTCCTGTTGCTTTTCCAGTCCTCTCCATGGTAATTTTGAAATCAAGGTGTGCCATCAGCTATGGAGCCCACAGACCTGTCTCAGCTTTCTCTGTGCAACACAACACATTTATTAGAGTGTGCCTGGTAAAGCATAAGGAACAAAATAAATTAATAGCTGGAATAAACCTAGGAAATAATGTTTCTGCACTGTGGCAATAATGTAGCAAAGATCAATGAAACACTATAGGAATGAAATGTGATATTATTTTTAAATTAAACCAATTCCACTTGAGAGAGGGAGTTAGGAGAATCTTATCAAGTAGAGATAGAGCGCTGATGGCATTAAACTAGGATGCTACTTAGTGTCTTAGCTAACTATGGTGCATTGTGCAAATTAACTAAAGCAAGAAGCCTTGGGCCCCTTACCAAGGTCAGTCTTGTAATAAGAGTGTGAGCCTATCTTAAGAAACTGTTAGAAACTGGTCCTGCGGATGGACAAGAGCCAAGGAGCAACTGAGTCTGCGCAAAGACAAGAGGTCAACTAGCGGTGACAAGGAAGAGTCATCAATCTTCATCCCCACAACCCCCGACAACCACCACCAGGAGACACTGCGCAAGTGCAGATGGGGGGAGTTTATGAAAATGACTCCTTGGAACTAATTTTAATATGAAGCGGGGACAGGTTATGAATTTGTATAGGCGTATTGTGAAACTTCATGCATATGTAACTCTTTACTGCATAAAACCAAGGCAAGTTGCCATGTCAGGTGCGCACGACTTTGGTGGGACTACCCCCCATGCTGCCCAGCGCTGAATAAACATACCTACTTTACAATCTTACTGATTGTGAAGTCTGTTTTCCGCAAGTCACACTCTCATATTCTTGTAGATGCATACTTCAAAGCACATACTCCAAAGCACCACATTTCATCTATTCAGGTGTTCTGGTGGTCTGAATTACTCGCAATGACAGAAAACAAACAGACACAGTATATCTCATTACATCTCCTATGTTCTTCTTTGCTTGGCATCCTCCTGCCTGTTTTAGATATCTTTTATACACTTAAGAAGCTGACAGAGAGTGTAACGTTTTGTTACTCCATCTTGTCACACTACTGCAGGTTGTTAGGGTTATCCCACTGTGTTTTATCTCTTTATCTGGATGTCTTCTGGCTCTGTTATTTATCTTCCCACCGTCATTTCTTAAAGACTTAAGTCTTTCTTTAGACTGTGTCATGTTTCAGTCTGGGTGAAGGTAGTCCCTTGCTATTAAACTCTAGTCCCTTTTGTCTCAATGTTTGCCAGTGAGTGAACAGTGTAAATAAGGATTTGAGAATTTGGCCTTAGCAGGAACCTCTCAGTAAAGGGTGTAAGACGATGTAAAGACATGAGCTTATCATGTTCAGGTGAGCACCTGTTGCTCACACTCAAAAAAAAAAAAAAAAAAAAGGTAACATCAGGAAATAGTAAAATTTTCCTCAAAAAAAAAAAATGTGTCTCACAAGGCAGCCATTAACTAGGCATAGCAGTAGTGGAAGGGCAAATGGAGACTATGGCAGAGAAATAGCACACCCAGACATATAGAGACAACACCAAATGGTAAAGACATGGGAAGTGCTTCTGTCATAAGTTGGCATGGCAAAGAAAACTCAGAAGAAGGTGGGTCTTGAGCTGCAAAAAAGATTAGTTAGACGCTGAACAATTTACGTCTTAAAAAATGCATAAATATCAAAACATTTGCTTCACCTCCAAATAGTTATGTTTTTATTTTTGTTTTATAATTATGATGTTTCCATCCCAAATTGTTTCACCTCTTTTTCCTGTACATCTAAAAACTCTTGTCTTTTATCTTGCCTCCCCCCCTCCCCTCCTTCTCCTGCATCCAACAACTCCTTCTCACATTTGGAACTTTTTCTTCTGTAGATTCTCTTATTCATGGTCCCTTGAATCTATTTGGTCCTTCAAGCATTCTCCTCACCACCTCCCTCACCTGGGCTTGAACCATTTCCTTCTCCAATGAAACATTAGTTGGATAGAATCTCATTGATCACAATAAAACAACAAATAAGAATTTTAACTCATATTTTAAACAGAATTCTGACCACATGAATTGTATTTGATGATCCTTGTGTGTCACATCCAACTTAGGATTTTCTATGATTCTGAGATTCAATAAAGTATTTGAAGTATTAGGTATATTTAATTATAAGTATTGTTTAAAGGTCAAAAGACAGATACATTTTTTCTGTATTAGCTATCTTCATTAATCTGCATGGTGCTTGCATTTGGTATCTTAATATTAATAGTGTTATTCTCAGACAGGTTAAAACAGGGAGTGTAGAAGATATACCTTCATAATTGCCATTAAACTTGATGAGGCTGATTCTTGTACATCTCTAAGCACAAACGAGCATATATCCTCCACTCTATACTAATAAGTCATATGAATGACCATTTGTAAGGATTAATGAACTGCATAGCTTCTTTGTTTAAAGCACTGTTGTAGTGGGTTTACATGGCAAGGTTTTGGTAGCAGGAGGACATAGGGGTGTCTTCTGTGAGAAGAATCTAGAAGCTGCCCCATGTTAGATAAGGACCCCGCTGCTGACCAGAGCCAAGCCAATAAGCGAAGTTGTTTGTGCCTCTGTGAGAGCATATTTAAGAAAGGGGGAAAAAGGGAAAAAAAAAAAAAAAAAAAAAAAAAAAAAAAAAAAAAAAAAAAAACTTAGCAGCTGGGAGAGTGAGAGGAGTGAGAAACAACCTTGCAGGTACCAAGGTCAGTGAAGAAGGAGGGGGAGAGGTGCTCCAGGCACCGGAGCAGAAGTCCCCTGAGGCCTGTGGTGAGGACCATGGTGAAGCAGGCTGTCACCCTGCAGCCCATGGTGTACCACGGTGAAGCAGGGTTCCATGCTGCAGCCCGTGGAGGAGACCACGGTGGAGCAGGTGGACCTACACTGATGGAGGCTGTGGCCTGTGGAAGAGACCCGTTGGAGTAGATTCCAGGCCAAACCTGTAGCCCATGGAGAGGAGCCCACACAGGAGCAGGTGACCTGGCAGGAGCTGCTGCCTGTGGGGGACCCAGGTTGGAGCAGTTTGCTCCTGAGGGATGGACCCCATGGTACGGACCCATATCTGGAGCAGTTCTTGAAGAGCTGCTGCCTGTGGGAAGCCCATGCAGGATCAGTTCAGGAAGGACTTTATCCCGTGGGTGGGACCCCACAGCACAGGGGACGAGAGTGACAGTGAAAGAGCAGCGGAGACAAAGCGCTATAGACTGACCACATCCCCCATTGCCCCGTTCCCCTGTGCCGCTCGGGGGGAGGAGGTGGAAGAGGGTGGATGGGGGGGAAGGTGCTTTTGGTTTCTTTCCTTTGTTTCTCACTTCTCTATCTTGTTAGTAATAGGCAATAAATCTTACTGTCTCCCTACTCTGTTTTGCCCGTCACATTAATTGCTGAGCTATCTCCCCATCCTTATCTCAACTCTTGAGCCCTTTGCATTGTATTTTTATCCTCCTTTCCCTTTGAGGAGGGGGAGTGAGAGAGCTGTTGTGGTGGAGCTCGGCCGCCCACCTGAGTAAAACCACCACAACTGCCAAGTTAAAACTATACGCTAGGATCAGAAAAAAAAAAAAAAAAAAAAAAAAAAAAAGTGTCCTTGTTATATTTCTGTGATTTATCTATTCAATTTTTTGTTCTTGAAAAAATAGAACACCCCCCCCAAAAAAAAAAAAAAAAAAAAAAACACACTAATAACAATAAAGACTGAGTTCATATTCCAATGGGGAAAAAATACCACCAATATCACAAAAAAAAAAAAAAAAAAGCTTAGGTAAAAAGTCATTATAAATGTTGCAGTATGCTGTCCCAGAATTTTCTTGGACAACTTTTTTTTTTTTAACCTTATTTTAGTCTTCATGACTGAACATAAATGATGTAATTTAAAGAGTTCAGGTAAGATAGAATTGAATAATTACTGTGATTATGTAGGAAATATATGTTGGCAGAATTTCTGAGTCCTCCTTGACTTGCTTCATCACAGTATTCAAGATTTTCTTCCTCTATCTTGTGTTCATCTTTAGTTCATAATATATAGTTCCATTAACTCTTACTCACTTTGAAATTTTGCTGGTCGATGACAATGAGAAAACCTCTTAACAGACTCCTTCCTAACAGAAGCGATGTGTATTCGTAGGGATAGTCAATGAGCATATTCCCTGTGAGAAAAGCTTCACATTTAACTTTCAGATAGGTGGCATGTAATTTGACAGGTTCATTTGGCAGTTTGGAAAGGATTTTTGATGTTGTCCAAGTTTTACATGATGTTCCCAGAATATATTTTCAGGAAAGCTCTTTTTATGTTAATTCTTCAAATCTTTGTAACATTGTGTTGAATTATTTCTTCATGTTGAAGCACTTAATGCACAACAGCTATTCTACCAAAGTGCTAGATCAATATAGCTGATTAGGTACATCACAGTAATGAAAAATTTGCACTATAAAAAAGACCACTCTTTTGTTGAGGCAACTACTATATGCTGGGTGCAATCTAGGCACTGAAATTTTCTCAACTAATTAAAGAGTGAATAGCTTGAAAGTCCTAAATAAAACTCAGACAGTTTCTGAACTCTGGATTATCTTCTTTGAGATATATGCAGTCTTTGTCCAAAGTGCTTGAACTATACATGTTGGGTTAGGGTTATGGCCCAGACATGACTGAGTCTGGGCCATACCGCATGACACCTGAAGAGACTAACAGATTGCTGGTCTGATCTATGGGTCCAGAAATAATTAAACTCCAAAATCAAGAACCTCTACAAGGCCTGCAGTAGTTTTAAAATATAGTGCAAATTGAAAGAAGGGCATCTGTAGACTGAAACTGTTTGTTCTGGAGACCTGATGCCCAAGCTACACACAGTTCAGGGAATTTTTAGTTTGGAATAATAACTCTGGTCCAGTCCAAGGGACTTAATGTCCATTTGCAGCTGAAATAAATTAGGCAGATATGTTTTGTTTGTTTTTTTTTGTTTGTTTGTTTGTTTTATAGATTATGTTGCTTCTTATCAAATACTCAAACTAAAGGAGTTCAAAATAAATCAAACACCTAATTAATCTCTAAATGCATAGTCTTGTCCCAGAGTCTTTACGCTCACAACTATTCTTTAAAGTCCTTGTACTACTCATCAGGCAGGACACAACCATTTATTTCCTATTCTACTGTCTTATTTTACAGGCACTTTCAAAATCTGCTGTCTTCTCCCACGTCTGATAAGCAACTATAGTGTTTGTAGACCATATGGATGGAGTCCCTCAGTACAGGGGTTGTTTGACTGTTTTTATACATATGAAATGAAAATGCATGCACATGATCATAGTCTTTTACCTGGAAAATCTGCATGCCAAGCCTGAGGAATCTGATCTCATGCATCCGTGTCACACTGTAGACACACCTAACGCATGAAATATCACTGCTACAAGAATCTTATCTTTAAAGTCATCAAAATCTAAACTCTGAGACAAATGAAATGCAGAATGATATCATGTCTCTTGAAACTGTGAGAAAAATCTCAATGATTTTCTTCAGACAGGACCTTCTGTGAAGCTATTTTATTCGTGATTGCAATGGCAGGTGTCCTGCAAGCAGGAGCGCACAGTAAAAGTTTATCATAACCTTATATTTCCTATTTCCCGACACCTGATTTCTCCCTCATTTCCTCATTGGCTGAGTACTACAGATTCACAACCTACTCAACGCACTTCTATACCATATATGTACAATTTTATTTGACAAACTGTTAAGTTCTCCTTTTCCTTTTTTTCCTTTTTTTTTTTTTTTTTTTGAGGTGCAAGCAGGTGGATGACCTGGTCACTAGCCAAAAGGCTAGCCAACTTACAGATTTCCTGGGCTTCCTCCAAGGAGCAATATACCACTTGCTGAGGTGATCGGCTCAGGGGCAGAAGCATTCTGCAGCAGAGCAGGGATCAGGACAGTCAGGGCTTTTTTTTTTGGCATCGACACCATTCGAGGCAGCCAAGGGAGCTGCCAGGGCCCAGCAGCCCTCATGAGGGAGGCTGATGAGGCGTAGGCGGAGCCAGCAGCGCCCCCTCTACCCTGAAGTTCAAAACCAGCCTCTAGGGAGCACGAGCGACCAGGAGCGCAGTGACCAGGATGGGGCGCATCAGTTTGCGTGAGCAGGGAGGGCCCCCCACCCATAAGAACAGATCCTCTAATGGCTGTCTTCCCCTAGCGAGGCCGCAATGGTCTACACCAGGCAGAGAGCTCTCCCTAGGAAGTCTGCATTCACCGAGGCTGACTGCCCGCTCAAAAATGCGGCAGTTCAGGTCTCCAGATGCAGGGAATGCCTGAGCATGTTGCTGCCTTCTGATGGAAGCAGAGACACCGTGTCTCTGGCTGGCAGTGATAATACTGAAGAGAGAAGCCTGAAGGTTATCAAAAGGGACTTTAGGGGACTGGGACGGGTAGTGGATGGAGCGGGAGTACAGGTGGTATTTTTGTCCATCCCTACGGTGGCAGGGAGGGGTACAGAGAGGACACGGAAAGCCCAACTGATAAACACATGGCTCAGAGGCTGGTGCCAACACAGAAATTTTGTTTCTTTTGACCATGGGGCACTTTACTCGGCACCCGGCCTGATGGCCGAAGACGGGTCCCTATCTCTAAGGGGAAAAAGGATCCTGGGCGAGGAGATAGCTTCCTGACACAGCTGGTTAGTGAGCCTACCATGGGACGTGCCCCGCTAGACCTTCTCTTCACAAACAGAGCAGGACTGGTGGGAGATGTGGTGGTCGGAAGCTGTCTTGGGCAGAGTGACCACAAAATGTTAGATTTCTCCAGTCTTGGCGAAGTCAGGAGGGGGATAAGTAAAACCGCAGTATTGGACTTCCGGAGGACAGACTTTGAACTGTTCAGGACACTGGTTGGCAGAGTCCCTTGGGAGGCGGTTCTGAAGGGCAGAGGAGTCCAGGAAGGCTGGGCACTCTTCAAGAAGGAAATCTTAATGGCGCAGGAGCGGTCTATCCTCATGTGCCCAAAGACAAGCCGGTGCGGAAGAAGACCAAGCCGGCTGAACAGAGAATTGTGGCTTGAGCTTAGGAGAAAAAAGAGGGTTTATAATCTTTGGAAAAGAGGGCAGGCCACTCAGGAAGACTATAAGGATGTTGCGAGGCAGAGCAGGGACAAAATTAGAAAGGCCAAAGCTCATCTGGAGCTCAATCTGGCTACTGCCGTTAAAGATAACAAAAAATGTTTTTATAAAGACATCAACACAAAAAAGGAGGACTAAGGAGAATCTCCATCCTTTACTGGATACGGGGGGGAACTTAGTTACAAGAGATGAGGAAAAGGCTGAGGTGTTTAATGCCTTCGTTGCCTCAGTCTTTAGCCGCAAGAGCAGTTGTTCTCTGGATACCCAGCATCCTGAGCTGGTGGAAGGGGATGGGGAGCAGGATGTGGCCCTCACTATCCACGAGGAAATGGTTGGCAACCTGCTACAGCACTTGGATGTACGCAAGTCGATGGGGCCGGATGGGATCCAACCAAGGGTACTGAGAGAACTGGCAGAGGAGCTCGCCAAACCACTTTTTATCATTTATTAACAGTCCTGGCTATCGGGGGAGGTCCCAGTCGACTGGCAGCTAGCAACCGTGACGCATCATCTACAAGAAGGGCCAGAGGGTAGACCCGGGGAACTATAGGCCTGTCAGTTTGACTTCAGTGTCAGGGAAGTTCATGGAGCAGATTATCTTGAGTGTCATCACGTGGCACTTGCAGGGTAACCAGGTGATCGGGCCCACTCAGCATGGATTTATGAAAGGCAGGTCCTGCTTGACGAACCTGATCTCCTTCTATGACAAAGTGACACGCTTGGTGGATGAGGGAAAGGCTGTGGATGTGGTCTACCTTGACTTCAGCAAGGCTTTTGACACCATTTCCCACAGCATTCTCCTCAAGAAACTGGCTGCTCTTGGCTTGGACTGGCACACGCTTCGTTGGGTTAAAAACTGGTTGGATAGCTGGGCCCAAAGAGTCGTGGTGAATGGAGTCAAATCCAGTTGGAGGCCGGTCACTAGTGGCGTCCCCCAGGGCTCAGTACTGGGGCCAGTCCTCTTTAATATCTTTATTGATGATCTGGATGAGGGCATTGAGTGAACCCTCAGTAAGTTTGCAGATGACACCAAGTTAGGTGCATGTGTCGATCTGCTTGAGGGTAGGAAGGCTCTGCAGGAGGATCTGGATAGGCTGCACCAATGGGCTGAGGTCAACTGTATGAAGTTCAACAAGGCCAAGTGCCGGGTCCTGCACCTGGGGTGCAATAACCCCAAGCAGAGCTACAGGCTGGGAGAGGAATGGTTGGAAAGCTGCCTGGCGGAGAAGGACCTGGGAGTATTGGTGGATAGTCGGCTGGATATGAGCCAGCAGTGTGCTCAGGTGGCCAAGAAGGCCAATAGCATCCTGGCTTGTATAAGAAGCAGTGTGGCCAGCAGGGCTAGGGAAGTGATTGTCCCCCTGTACTGGGCTCTGGTGAGGTCGCACCTCGAGTACTGTGTTCAGTTTTGGGCCCCTCACTACAAGAAGGACATGGAGGTGCTCAAGCGAGTCCAGAGAAGGGCGATGAAGCTGGTGAAGTGTCTGGAGAAAAAGTCTCTACAGGTACCTTAAAGGAGGCTGTAGCAAGGTGGGGGTTGGTCTATTCTCCCATGTGCCTGGTGACAGGACGAGGTGGAATGGGCTAAAGTTTCACCAGGGGAGGTTTAGGTTGGATATTAGGAAGAACTTCTTTACTGAGAGGTTTGTTTGGCATTGGAATGGGCTGTTTCAATCTCAAATGTCTGAACGGCTGCATTTCAAAGAGGGCCTCCTGTTTTCTCTCCTGTTTTCTCCTTGAGTTTCTCCCTTTCTCTGATGGCAACAGAGGATCGTTTCCATACAGCCATTCTCAATCTGGCTGTTGGGTCTCTCCCAGTTATTTGTTCTCTCTGCTCAATTGTCGTTGGGTATTTAAATCTCCACAAGCTAACACCTCACAAGCATCAAACGTGACGGATAGTGGTACATAACCCTCTGTCACATTCACCCCAATTCTGATAGGGTATCACGTCTTACTGTTATCTGGTCATGCCTTTTCCAAGTTGCCAATTAACCAAGGCCTTCTCTGAGGCCATAAAATCACTAGAAAGAAAACTGATAGTTGATTTTCCCCATCATTATTTTTAACACTTACGTTTCCAAATAATTGTCGATACAAAGAATAAGATATATGTACACTACTACTAGAACAAAAACCCCTCAGGAGCACTTCGATTCCCTATAGGCTAGTCCTTTCTCTCAATCACAAGTCACACTCATTAGTTACCAGTGAAAATGAAAGGTTAGGTTACAATTTGTTGTGGTTTAACCCGGCAGGCAGCTAAACAACACACAGCTCTTCACTCACCCTCCCCCCTCCCTCTCTGACGTTTAGCATGACGTCAGATGGTATGGAATACCCCTTTGGCCAGTTTAGGATAGCTGCTCTGGGTCTGTCCCCTCCCAGCTCTTGCTGCACCCCAAGCCTGCCCGTTGGCAGGACAGAGTGAGAAGCTGAGATGTCCTTGGCTTGGTATAAGCACTGCTCTGCAACAATTAAAACATCGGGGTGTTATCAGCACTCTTCTCATCCTAAGCCAAAACATAGCACTCTACCAGCTACTAGGAAGAAAATTAACTCTGTCCTAACTGAAACCAGGACATCTATCCACCCCTTATTCCATTCCATTTATGTCATGCTCAGGTTACACTCTTTCCCATACATTCTAATTAATCACCATTTTCATCTAGGGTATATAGTAGTCATGGTAGTGATGACATACAGTATTGTATAGTAATTAACATGATACAATTCAACTCACGGGCTATTCTCACCCAGTATTAAATCCCCTTGAGGTACACACCGGACCTCCCCATTCTTTTGCATTACCCACCAAGTGCATCCAGGTCCCTGAGCAAAAGCAATTCCACCAATGGGTTTGCCTTTTCCTGAGGCAGGAGTAGCCCAGGCTGGTTCACCCAGCATGTTTTTTACGTGCACTACAGGAACTTTATCCCCATCTAAAGTACGCAACAGGTTGGATTGGGCAGGTCCAGCTCGGTTGGCAGATCCCCTAGTATTGACTAACCAGGTGGCCTTTGCCAAATGCGTATCCCAATGCTTGAATGTCCCAGCGCCCATTGCTTTCAGTGTAGTCTTTAACAGTCCATTGTATCGTTCAACTTTCCCGGAGGCTGGTGCATGATAGGGGATGTGATACACCCACTCAATACCATGTTCTTTGGCCCAAGTGTCTATAAGTTTGTTTCGGAAATGAGTTCCATTGTCTGACTCTATTCTTTCTGGGGTGCCATGTCGCCATAGGACTTGCTTTTCAAGGCCCAGGATAGTGTTCCGGGCGGTGGCATGGAGCACAGGATATGTTTCCAGCCATCCGGTGGTTGCTTCCACCATTGTAAGTACATGGCGCTTGCCATTGCGAGTTTGAGGGAGTGTGATGTGATCAATCTGCCAGGCCTCTCCATATTTATATTTCAGCCATCGTCCTCCATACCAAAGAGGCTTTGACCGTTTGGCTTGCTTAATTGCAGCACGTTTCACAGTCATGAATAACCTGTGCTATAGCGCCCATGGTCAGGTCCAGCCCTCGATCACGAGCCCATCTGTATGTTGCATCTCTGCCTTGATGGCCTGAGGTGTCATGGGCCCATCGGGCTATAAATAATTCACCTTTATGCTGCCAATCCAGGTCCACCTGAGCCACTTCAATCTTAGCAGCCTGATCCACCAACCTGATCCTGGTTGTTTTGATGTTCTTCAGTAGCCCGATTCTTGGGCACATGAGCATCTACGTGGCGTACCTTTACAGCCAGGTTCTCCACCCAATCAGCAATATCTTGGCACAGTGCAGCAGCCCAGATGGGTTTGCCCCTGTGCTGCCAGTTGTTTTGCTTCCATTGCTGTAACCATCCCCACAGGGCATTTGCTACCATCTATGAATCAGTGTAGAGATAGAGAACTGGCCACTTTTCTCGTTCAGCAATATCTAAAGCCTGCTGAATGGCCTTCACTTCTGCAAACTGACTCGATTCACCTCCCTCAGCAGCTTCTGCAACTTGTCGTGTAGGACTCCATACAGCAGCCTTCCATCTCCGATGCTTCCCCACAGTATGACAGGACCCATTAGTGAACAGGGCATATTTCTTCTCCTTCTCTGGTAACTGGTTGTACAGTGGGGCTTCTTCAGCACGACCCACCTCCTCCTCTGATGATATCCCAAAGTATTTGCCTTCTGGCCAGTCCATAATCACTTCCAAGATTCTTGGGCGACTGGGGTTTCCTATTCGAGCCCTCTGAGTAATCAGTGCAACCCACTTGCTCCATGTAGCATCAGTTGCATGATGCGTAGAGGGGACCCTTCCTTTGAACATCCAGCCCAGTACTGGCAGTCGGGGTGCCAGGAGGAGCTGCACTTCAGTACCGACCACTTCCGAAGCAGATCGAACTCCTTCATATGCTGCCAATACTTCCTTTTCAGTTGGAGTATAGCGGGCCTCAGATCCTCTGTATCCCCGACTCCAAAACCCCAGGGGTCGACCTCGAGTTTCCCCAGGTCCCTTCTGCCAGAGGCTCCAGGTGGGGTCATTCTCCCCGGCTGCAGTGTAGAGCACATTCTTTACATCTAGTCCTGTTCGGACTGGCCCAAGGGCTACTGCATATTTTTTTTTACCTTTTTTTACCTGCTTAATTTGTTCAAAGGCTTGTCCTTACTCAGGGCCCCATTCAAACTCATTCTTCTTATGGGTTACTTGGTAGAGAGGCTTTACAGTCGGACTGTAATTAGAAATGTGAATTCTCCAAAACCCCACGACAATGTGGAAAGTTTGTGTTTCTTTTTTGCTAGTTGGTGGAGACATAGCTGTTATTTTGTTGATCACATCCATTGGGATTTGACGACGTCCATCTTGCCATTTTATTCCTAAAAACTGGATCTCTCGTGCAGGTCCTTTATTTTGTTTTATGGCAAAACTGCCCTTCAGAAGGATTTGGACTATTTTCTTTCCTTTCTCGAAAACGTCCTCTGCTGTGTCACCCCACACAATAATGTCATCGATGTACTGCAGGTGTTCAGGAGCTTCCCCCTGCTCTAGCGCAGACTGGATCAGCCCATGGCAAATGGCAGGGCTGTGTTTCCACCCCTGGGGCAGCCGATTCCAAGTATATTGGACTCCCCTCCAAGTGAAGGCAAATTGTGGCCTGCACTCTGCTGCTAGAGGGATGGAGAAAAATGCATTAGCGATATCAATTGTGGCATACCACTTGGCTGTCTTCAATTCCAGTTCGTACTGGATTTCTAGCATGTCCGGCACTGCAGCACTCAGTGGTGGCATGACTTCATTCACGCCACAACAGTCCACTGTTAGTCTCCACTCACCATTAGACTTCCGCACTAGCCATATGGGACTACTTAAAGGGGAATGAGTCTTGCTGATCACTCCTTGGCTCTCCAACTGACAAATTAGCTTATGGATGGGAATCAGGGAGTCTCGGCTGGTGCGATATTGCCACCAATGCACAGTTGTGTTAGTGATTGGCACTTGCTGTTCTTCGACCCTCAGCAACCCCACAACAGAAGGGTCCTCTGAGAGACCGGGCAAGGTAGACAATTGTTTAATGTCCTCTGTCTCTAAGGCAGCTATACCAAAAGCCCACTGGAACCCTTTTGGGTCCTTGCAATATCCTCTTCTAAGATAGTCTATGCCAAGATTACACGGAGCATCCGGGCCAGTCACAGTACAGTGCATTTGCCACTCATTCACAGTTAGACTCACTTCAGCCTCCAATACAGTTAACTGCTGGGATCCCCCCGTCGCTCCATATGTTGCAGGAAGCACGGCCGAAAGCACGACAGACACCAGTAGAGTCAGATCATGCTCCATTTTATTGTCCGAATAGCCTAACTTTTATAGAGAACTTAACAGGGGTGGACAGTGTTTCACACAAGATTATTGGTCAAAAGCACTCAGACAAACAGCTACAAGAAAACAACCCCACCTGCAAGAAAACAACCCCCTTGTGATTAGCAGTCACATAGACCTTGTCCTTGAGGCCAGCTACTGGTAACAATATTTTCCTGAATTCCTCAATTGGGCGATGTGGGAACACTGTCATGGGAACTTCTCATAGTTGCCCTGGTAGCTTGGTTTGCTCAGCTACAGCAAGCCATGGGATTTTTGCTGTTTCAAGAAATCCCTCAACAATTCCCCCTTCTTCTTTTGAGCAAACCAAGCTTGACACAGCAGTTTTACAAGTAACTCTTTAGCTATACTTACAACACACAACGATGATTACCACCACCATAAACCAAATCCTTAATCCCCTTGTGATTAAACCCAGCAACCATCTACACTTTGTTTCAAACAAGTCAGTGAACCATTGATTGAAAGAATTGATACCATATTGAATCTTTCTCATGTGCTCTTTCAGGAAAGTAATGGATTTGTGAATTGACTCATTATGATCAGAAAGGTTTAAACGGTACATTCCCTTAAAGTCCTCACACCCATTCCTTTGAGCCAAAAGCAAGATCCTGTAAAAGCAGATGTCGCAGACTATTTTGATCTGGTAACATCTCCTCAAGTATCTCTGTTGTGGCATAGGCTTGCCTCTCGGCCCAGCATACCAATTTTTCTAAGTTGTTACGTGTGGCCGCAGATGCCACTCCAGGCACTGAAATTGCTAATGCCGCTCTAGCTGCAACCCCACACAATTCAACATTATCATTGCAATCCAATGCAAGCAATGTCCATTTATGTCTGGTGATCTCACACAACTGTAACAAGCTAGGAGCAAATACAATGAATTTATCTAAGTAACATGGACATCTGATAGCATTTGCAGGGATACCTTGCCAGGCCCCATCCCCACAAATCAGAAGCACATCAGGAGGTAAGGCCAAAGCTGTACAATTGTTCCAAACACTGTAGTTGTTACCCCTTGTCTCCATGCTATAAACCCCTAAACCCTGCTTAGCAGCGTCATTGCAATCACAGGTGTTATTTGTGTCTTTGTACCAGTATGGCCTTTTCCAGGTTCCTGTAGCAGGAATCATCTGATATCCACGGCTACGTTCACTTTTGTAGCCACCTTTCAGGTTGATACACATTTGACTACAGATACCAAGGTTTTGACATTCATCAATGTCTCCACAGTTTCTCTTGTCTATAAACTCAAACCCAGCTGGACAGTCACATTCATTTATGATGCATTCCTCCAGGGGCTCATCACCCCAGTCCTTGCAGTCTCTCTGCTGGTTACACACTTTATTGATATCTATGCATTCTCCACTTCTGCACTTGAATTTGCCAGGTCCAGAGCACTGAATAACATTGTTACAGTTTGCTTCATCAGTGCCATCCAGACAGTCTCTCACACCACTGCACTGCCTACTCCCATGGACACAGTTCCCATCTTCACATCTGAACTGGTCTGGCCTGCAGGTCCAGGAAGGGCAGTTAATTTCATCACTTCCATCCTTGCAATCAGGATCTCCATCACATCGCCACTTCTTGTGGATACATTCACCTGAGCCGCACTGCACCTCACTCGTAGAACACTTCACTGGAGGTGCAGGCTGGCGGACACACTGCTCCAAAGATTCATCCGAGTGGTCGGAGCAGTCAGCATCATCAACACACACCCAGCTGATAGGGATGCAGGTAGAACTCTTGCACTGAAACTCATGAACACCACAGGTAGGAGGTGCACACTCCAGCTCATCGCTACCATCACTGCAGTCATCTTGAACATTGCAGACAAAGCTTTTGGAAATACATGGCCCACTACTGCATGTGAATTCTGCTGCACTACAAGTCACAATGCCACAATTCTCTTCATCTTCTCCACTGTCGCAGTCCTTTTCACCATCACATTTCCAGGACACTGAGATACACTGGGTTGACTGAGGACCATAGCTGATTTCATTTACCCGGCATGTTCTCGTATGACACAGCTCAGCACTCTCATCAGACTCATTTTCACAGTCCGGATCCCCATCACACTGCCATCTATTTGGCACACACTGACCACTGTTGCACACAAAGTCAGATTCAGCACACGTCTTCTTCACACAAGCACTCTCATCACTGCCATCTAAGCAGTCTTCACATTTTGCTCTAGCACCTTTGGCAGCAGTGCACAGGCTGGCGAGGGCGAGCAGCAGGCAGAGTGCCCCGCAGCGCGGCAGCACCCACCGCCGCCCTGCACCTGTGTCACTTATACTGCTCCTATTACCCATGCTGTTAGTGTCAGTGGCATCCTCCTGGTACCGTTTCTGTCTTTGTCGCCCCTTACTCTCCCCCTTTTCTTTTTTACCACTGACCATTCACCACAAATGGGTGAGACACATGATTACTAGTTAGGAAAGAGAGTGTAACGTCTGCTATACGGCTGCAGGCAGTGCCAGCTGCAACCCTAGAAGCTGTTTCTGAACGAGCCTGACTGACGGTGGTCATTTGGCAGTGTAATCTGCGTCTCTGCTCTCCTGCCCTGCAATAGAGCTAAATCGTCATTAATAGTCTGTAGAATGTGGCAACCCCACGGAATGTTATCCAGAAACATAGTTATAACACCCATCTGGGGACGAATAGTCTTTTTTGCATTGCAAGATAACTTCTTATAAAAAGAATGCCAGAGAGAAGCAGCACAGCCGCTGCTGCCGCTGTCTCCATGGTTACGTCAGACAGGCTGCAGGGTCCTGATCTCCGCCCCTCTGCTCTGTGCCGACTCGCCACACGGTGAGGGTCGGCCGCCATTGTCCACTGACGCCTCTGGTCTCCCATAGCAACTCGATCTTGGATGGCCCGTATCGCACCGCGATTACTTCAATTTCATGCGATTACTTCAAATTTCCCGCGTCCCCCCGCGATTCCGCGTCCCCCCGCGATTCCGCGTCTCACCGCGATTCCTTTTTCTGCGTCTCTCCGCGATTCCGCGTCTCACCGCGATTCCGCGTCTCTCCGCGATTCCGCGTCTCACCGCAATTCCCTTTTCCGCGTCTCTCCGCGATTCCGCGTCTCACCGCGATTCCGCGTCTCTCCGCGATTCCCTTTTCCGCGTCTCTCCGCGATTCCGCATCTCACCGCGATTCCCTTTTCCGCGTCCCCCCGCGATT
Organism: Aythya fuligula; assembly: GCF_009819795.1. Lineage (NCBI taxonomy): Eukaryota > Metazoa > Chordata > Aves > Anseriformes > Anatidae > Aythya > Aythya fuligula. The sequence goes on from NC_045594.1 coordinate 10,461,802, forward strand.
CCGCGTCTCACCGCGATTCCACGTCTCTCTGCGATTCCTTTTTCCGCGTCCCACCGCGATTCCGTGTCTCTCCGCGATTCCCTTTTCCGCGTCTCACCGCAATTCCTTTTTCCGCGTCCCCCCGCGATTCCGCGTCTCACCGCGATTCCTTTTTCCGCGTCTCTCCGCGTCCCGTTTCTCACCCCGAGGCCGTTGCCCAGGTCGGTTAGTAGGGTGTTTCAATGCTTCTCTCTGTGCGGTGGTCGGCTTGCCGTGTGCCTCGGATCTCACGGCGCCGCTCCGATGTCCCGGTGCTGCTCCGATGTCCCGGCCTCAGCCTGTTCGGGTCTCAGCCTGTTCGGGCGCCATATGTTGCAGGAAGCACGGCCGAAAGCACGACAGACACCAGTAGAGTCAAATCATGCTCCATTTTATTGTCCGAATAGCCTAACTTTTATAGAGAACTTAACAGGGGTGGACAGTGTTTCACACAAGATTATTGGTCAAAAGCACTCAGACAAACAGCTACAAGAAAACAACCCCACCTGCAAGAAAACAACCCCCTTGTGATTAGCAGTCACATAGACCTTGTCCTTGAGGCCAGCTACTGGTAACAATATTTTCCTGAATTCCTCAATCGGGCGATGTGGGAACACTGTCATGGGAACTTCTCATAGTTGCCCTGGTAGCTTGGTTTGCTCAGCTACAGCAAGCCATGGGATTTTTGCTGTTTCAAGAAATCCCTCAACAGCCATAAATACAGATGGTCTCTGGCCCTTTCTTTATAGCTTGATGGCATTAGAGTACATTGTGCACTGGCGTCTACTACAGCCTTATACTTCTGTGCGTCTGACGTGCCAGGCCATCGAATCCACACAGTCCAATAAACTCGATTATCCCTTTCCTCCCCCTGGCTGGAGGCAGGGCCCCCCTAATCCTGGTCAGAATCTTCTTCGTTTCTGTGTTTGAAGGACTGCCTGCTGGAAGTTGGAGCAGCAAACTTTTCAGAGAATCCCTTTTTCTTGATTGTTTTCTTTTGCAACTCACGTACCCGTGCCTCTAGGATCGCGGTAGATTTCCCGTCCCATTTTCTCATGTCCTCTGCATGGTCTCATAGGTAAAACCACAGGGTGTCATGGGGTGTGTACCCACCATATCGTCTTCCTTGTGCGGATGAACGCCTATCCCTGATAGCTTAGACACTGGTTTGTACAGGTGGGGAGGAGGAAAATAATCTCTCTTCGAGTTGGTGGAACTTTTCAGAAAGTTTCTCCATAGAATTCTCTTTTATTTGATGGACACTGGTTTGTTCAGGTGGGGAGGAAGTTAAATTCTCTTCAAGTTGGTGGACCTTGTCATAAAGTTTCTCCACAGCTGAAACACAGGCCTGTAAGGAAGAGGAGAGACTTTCTTCATACTGCCGGAGTTGTTTAGCCACTTCATCCACTGTGGGTTCCTCATCTTCTTTCCAGGCCATTATTGCCAATGAGCTGGCATATGATGATGGTGCACTTTTATCCTGCTTCGAGTCCATTATGAGATTTTTCTTTCTGATTTTAACTTTTAACAACTCCTCTGTAGGAACAACTGCACATGTACTAGGGTCGACGGGTGCTTTCACTCTAGTATAGTGAGTCCAACCTTCTTCTGCAGTTCTTATGGCTGTTTCAGTTGTTAGTATTATTTGGAATGGTATTTCCCATTCAGGGCGGAGATTTGATTCTTTCCAGGTCTTGATCAGGACCCAATTTCCTGGTTGATGGTGATGAATGGGGAATTCCAAAGGTGACAACCGACAACCCAGAGGTCCTGAGAGATGACAAAGAAGAGGACAACCCCAGAATACAGTTCTTAAGAAAACTCTCTTGTTTTGAATTGTGGTATCTCATCCTTTCTGCCCAGATAGGGCAATCATCTCATATGCAGCATCTCATATGGTGAAATTCCTATATCCTTTCTTGGTGCTGTTTGAACCTGTAGGAGTAAGCATTTTACCCAAGGAAGTTGGGTTTCTAACACTAATGTAGTTAATTGCTTCTTTAATGTCTGGTTCATTCGCTCCACCTTCCCAGAAGAGGAGGGGTGCCAGGGTTTGTGAAAATCCCACTCAATCTCTAAGGCCTGCTTTAACCCTTGCAGTAAAGCTTTACACCCATCCAGTCATGTGGTCAATTAGGACAAACAAGTAACTCAGTAAAGTCTACCTGTATACTTTGGAAAGGTCAAATCCCTGGCTCCCGTCTCACTCTAGGTAGGTTACGGATGACCTTTTTATTCACCTTTTGACATACAGCAATATTCTCTGCATATAATCCTCTAATAATCCGCTGCATATTTGTTTCGCTAAAGTGTTTATTCCTACACAGACATACTTTCTTAGCACAATATCACACATTGCTTGCACCTCCCAATGACTCTTGATGTAAAACAATTAATATTTGCCTCATTGGTGCTTTATTCAGCATTTTTCTCCCATTAGGGAGTATCCTTTTTCCCTCAGACTTCATGGCTCCTGATTCTTTAAAAAAATCTTTCTCTTAAAACTTTTTAGTTCTTTCTTAGTTCTTTCAATTTCCTGAATC